>NW_025335568.1:53737735-53977001 GCF_004798865.1 Varanus komodoensis | reverse complement strand
GTTTCTGTATAAGGAATATGTATATTGCAAGACTGATGGGTTTAATTTTCAGAAGTAATTCCTTTATGATGCTTCCAATGCACCTAGAATTTGGGAATTCAGAGGCCTTTTTATCTTAGCCCATCTATTTTATTTTACATAATCCTGTCTGCCCACACTCTCCACACAAATCTACAAATTCCTTTAAAATACAAATTAAAGCCCTAGACTTGCAAAGACAAGAAGTCGCCCAGTCTGGCCTCAGCACAAATCTAAAAGAACAGGGATAAGATATAAATATAATATAAAATTTCTATTTCATTAATCTAGCATATAGAAATAAAAAAGGAAAGAAAAACCCTCTCCAACAGCATTCCATATGCTGCATAGGCCAAAGATATGCCACAAGAAAGAATAATTGATCAGAAATTCCACACTTCCAAGTGTGTAATTTTATTTAGCATCATCTAAATCAGTATGAGAAATAAATGATGAGGGCACCTGTTATAAAGACAATATATTGTGTGAGAGTTTTTATACTGCAACCTCCAAGGATCCTAAGAGAACCTGCATGAATATCAAGATCATTTCATTTTTGCAAAATCCATCATAAGAGGATGGGAAGATCAGCCAAAGAACAAACTGGATCCGAAATGAACAGGGACAGCTGTGCCACAACAGCCTTGCAGTGTCTGTCCATCTTCTTCTGGGAAGTAATCTCAGACCAGCATAACAGTTAGGGATGCTTACAGTCCAAGTGTAAGCAACTCGCTAGGGCAATTGCTGTGTTTTCCTGACCATGGAAAAGAGCTGCAGATTTTGACAAATGGTCTGGACTGGCCTTCCCTAACCTGATCCCCTCCAGGCACCATTTTGGGTACAGCCAATTTGAACACATATATCTTGTAGGCATCAGATGCCACAGAAACAATTTACAATCAGTTAAGGGAGCAATCTGATGCATACATAGAAACACAGAAACAGAGCAAGTCAGAGGGGGTCTCCCGGGCCATCTAGTCTGACCTCCGACACCAGCCGGCTCCGCTCACGACATGCCCACCATGTGCATGTCCATCACAACTAGGTGGAAGAAAGTCCTGCAGGTCCCAGCATCCTCTGGCCAGCATGGCAGGCTGGAGAATGTGGAGAACTGTCGGAGTGTCTTCTTTCTGAACATGCCTTGGATCTTTTCATGTCTCCTTTTGTAGGGAAAAATGGTGAAAGTCAAGTATAACAATTCCAGACATGAAATGACATGTACTAAATGTAACAAAGTCAACCCTAAACATTACTTACACACAAGTAGTCCACTTACATCCTAACCAGGTTTCAGACTAGCAACAGTGGGTTATGAAGAAGAATGCATTTGTTTTGTGGAGGATGGGCAAAGGAACTCACTCTACTGCAGGCCATTGCCAGAAGGTGTTTTGCCTCTGGTCTGTCCCCCCACCCATACACCCATCCCCCAAAAAACTTGGGGAGCTTCTGCAGGTTGCAAAAGGATAGCATGCAGTATCCACAGATCTAAGTCAAATAAAACAAAAACACTGACAAAAGGGTAGAACTTCAGGGGCTGAAACTCTAGGGAAAATTTTGGATGAGCTCTCATGCACAAATGGAGCTGCTGCTGAGCTCCTCCAAGCATCCTTTTACTCTCAAAATACACATTTCTGTCTTGAAAGACATCCAGAGCTGCTAATGTGCCACCTCATAATCTGACCACTGATTATGGCCAGTGTGTCGTCACTGCATCAGCAGAGCAAATGAGCAAGATATCACAGTGCTAACTGAGGCCATGGTTATTTTCATTGCTATAGAAACATCAAGTATTTTAAGGATTAAATATAGGGTTGGATCCAGATTCATGCTGGATCAACAGTGATGTTGGAAGTGGACTTCCCTGTCCAGTGCCACCAGCTCCATGAAATGCTGCAGGGTCATGGTTCTACTGAATGGAAAAAGCTGGAATAGGGATATCTCAGCTCTGGACTGAGAGACTCTGCAAACAGAGCCCTCTCTCTCAATGAAAGCTCCTTTGTCTTGTGGAAGGCAGGTGTGGGATCTAACCCTACAGAGTTGGAAAACTGTGCATGATCACAGCCTTTTCTTTGTATTCTACTCTGTGATTTCATTTTTCAATAGCTATGACAAGCAAAACTATAGCTTGGATCCAAAGATTGCAGAAAGCAGTCCACCAAATCCTCCCTTCTTATGGCAGCCCCATCACATGCTGGGCCTATTTGCATATAATGGTGCCAAATCATAGACTAATTCACTAACCCATGATTTTCTGAGCTGTATGTCTGGCTCATACTGCCGTTGTTTTGAATATGCAAACTCTGATCAGCCTGACCAGCTTATTTCATTATGTGTGAAGCCAGATGCTGTGACTTTGTTTGCAAAAAATGACAACCCAGAGTGCTGGTCGAGTATGAGTTGTCACTGAACCACAGGTAGTCCTTACATGGAAACCTCACACGATGGTTTAATTGTGGATGGTTAACCACAAGAACTCACAACTCAACAAGAAACTATTGGTTCCTTTTCTGGGCCATTCATAGCTATGTGTAAATCAAGCCTACAAGCTAATCATAGGTTAAACAACTGACAATAAACCTAACTAATAAGTTAGTGTGTGTGTGTGTGTGTGTGCACGCGCGCACACACATGTGTGCTATTCCATAATTAATCCAGTGTCCCAGTCATGAAGTGACCTCTTATCAGGCTGACTGGATGTTTCATATTTAGAATAGTGGCACCATTTGACCCCAGCAAATTGTAGATTAATTAACCCAAATTGACTGCTTTTCCATGCAAATTGGGTCACTGTTCCTGCCTTTGGGAGACTGCAGGGGGTTGCAGTGGGAAGTAGAGGAGCCCAGAAAGCTCCATTGTCCAAGTGGAGTTCCATTCATCCATCTTTGGCTCCAACCTTGTATTTTATATTTCTGCAAAACTTACCCTTGCTAAGCTTATCATCAACCATCATCACGCATGCTGTCACTTTCTCTTGCCTCCAGAACACTTTTAACATTTCCAGTCTCCCGCAATGATATTGTTTTGAAAGGCAGGACTGATTGGAGTTGGTTCACACAAAACAGCCACACACAGTCATTACAAACTCTGTTCCTGAATTGTCTTATTAGGGATGGAGATCCTGAAATACAACCAATCCATAAAAATTATGAACAGCTGTCAACCTTCAATGCATTTATTAGACTATAAGCACGTTTTCGGGACGGTGGCATGGCTTACTAAGGCAGCAATTTAATGCAGGCATACCTGGGGATGGGTCTCATCAGGGAACATATTACTGAACAAAGAAGTATAGATTTGGACAGAGTGTCTTCAGGATGTTCCTCCTTTTACCTAATTACTGAACTTTCCATTCTCTTTTCAAACTTTCTCTAAGTAGAGCTATGTGCCATTAGGATTATTATTTTAGGGGGAAGGAAGTGCTCTGTTAAAGACTTGGACTGTGTAAGATGTAGGTGCAGCAAGCCACTTTCCTCGAGCAATTGTTGCGCCAGAATTGCCCAGCATGATTCTTGCATTCTTGAATATGTGGAACTAAATTTTAAGAGTCCCGAGCTTTAATCGCTGAATATCACAATGAATTTTCCCCAGCAGAAAAATGGCTAGCTTGCATTAGGCGCATTTTAATCTAGCCACATGCTATTTTTCTCTGTCATTTTCTTTTCAAGGTACACTGTTCAATTCTGTATAAAGAATTCATAATATGGTCAATGGTGATTTTAGTTTTGAGCTGTGCAGCAGAAAACAAAAATGGGAGCAAGATTCTCCCAAACTATGTTCAGAAGAGATTATGAAACTTTTCTAAACTCTATCAATCCTGGTCCTAAACACAATTACTCAGAAATAATCATCACCAATTTTAAAAAAAGGCAAATACACATGCAGTACTTGAAAATCAATACTGTGTTCATTAAAGAGGTGGTTGTGCACAGGACTGATTGGCTAGTGCCCTGTAATGTCACCAACCATGCTGACCATCCCTGGAATTTTACGCTTCAAAAAATCCTTTAAAATTATGTGCAGAATGAATTGTTTGTGCAATGGTTTAAAAAATAAAGAAGTTGCACTGCTTGTTGGAGATGTGGGGAGAGGCAAGGCTTATGGTTGTTACTGGTATGCAGATGTAACATTGTAACGTGAAAGGAGAAAACTGGACATGCACCAAAGCCAAAGATTTTGCTGATTTTTTTAATACACTAATTTTATGCCACATTGATTACTTTCAGGTATTATGGTGTAACCCAGTCTTCCTTAAACTTGTGCTACCCAGTTGTTTTGGACTTCAGCTTCCATTATCCCATGGCCATCCATCCTAGCTGGCTACTGATGGGAACTGTAATCCAACAAGCTGAGTGAATACTGTGTTGGGAAAAGCTGAGATACGGAACCCTTCCTAAAGCTTATCATCCTCAGAAGTGCATACTTAAACAAAGGAGGACCAAAAAAGCCACTCCACTTTTCCAGCTGCACTGAATTTTATTTTCCAGTCACAATAAGCTTCATGACAGCTCGATTTTCTGTAGACAATTGGGAGACTCAATTATTTCCCCTGGGAGTTTGTCTATCACTAGTTGCAGCTCTATAATTTGCACTTGCTTTCCTTTCATCTCCCTGTGCTCTCCATCTTATTACTGTGATTTGGTATAGATCTCAGCCTCATTCCTCGGTGTGACATGTCTATTTACTGTCCCTGGGAAACTCCTCGGCAGCATGCGTGAGGTGAATTCAGGGGACAACGATGCAAGTAAAGGAGGCCGTCAGGAGTAAGCCAGGGCTGTCTTAACGCAAGGGCCTGATGGGCACTTGCCGTGGGCCCCATACTAATCTGTGTATGTTAACCCTTGGAAAATGGGAAAACTTTCAAAATTAACAGTTGTAGTTGTAGTTGTAGGAGGGGCCCCAGTACGCTGCTTTGCCCAGGGCCCATAATGCTGTTCAGACGGCCCTGGAGTAAGCAGGTCCTATAGTTAGTACCTCTGGGCTTGAAAAGTGACGTTCACACCACACTATAAAGGTAGCTGTGCCATGCTCGATCCATGCTCTATAGACGAAGGCCTCAGAGAAAAGCTATATGCTTCACATGCAAGACTTGCCCGCACCCTTGGCATAACCAATTTTAAAAGGGTTGGGAGTGGCATGGGCTTCCCAAGGCCCTTGGATTGGTAGGGTCATTGGGAATTCTGAAGGTGTTGTGTTCCCAGAAATGGGTGCTTTGGGTGCCAAAGCATATTCATTTCTCAGAAGGCAAACTGAGACTGAAGGAAAGAAATGTACTCCAATATGAACCCAAATAAGAATGCAGTCAAAGGGCGGTCCTTCGCTGTTTGCCAGCCTGCCAGTTAAAAACATTTTAAAATGTAAAGAGGCTTAAGAAATGAAATGAAATAATGAAATGCAATGAAATCCAAGATGGATAAAGATGTTTCAGTAGCAACTGAAAAGATCTAGCAAAAGGACTACAGCTTGTCCTCATTCTAAGGATTTTGTCCAAGTCCAACTCTGAACTGACATTACAGCTATCGCTGGCATGGCTCATGGGACTAGCAATGGGGTCAATGCCAGTGTCTTGTTTGGCATCGTTTTGGTTGAAATTCCACTGGGCCACATGCTCAAGCTCCTTTTGAAGACAGGCCTACCAATCTGTTAGCAGTATCTATGGTAAAACAAACAAGATTTGTGGCTCAACATGGAGCATATTAATGCATACTACAATGCCAGCATTTGAGAATGCCACAGATTTTAGTGCAGATTTTGGATGGCTTTGATCTGAGCTCTCCAAAGTTCTGGACTTCATTATTCTAGAGCAGGTCTGTAAATCCTGTGAACCACCAAGCCAAACAC
Source organism: Varanus komodoensis (assembly GCF_004798865.1). Taxonomy (NCBI): domain Eukaryota; kingdom Metazoa; phylum Chordata; class Lepidosauria; order Squamata; family Varanidae; genus Varanus; species Varanus komodoensis. The sequence continues at coordinate 53,971,145 of NW_025335568.1, read as the reverse complement.
ACTCCAGCTGCCACAATACAGTCACCAATCAGTGGTTTGATTCCAATCGCTGTTTTGGCAGATTTTGGAAGAATTTGTTAGGAAGGGTAGCTTTGAGCCTCCTGTAGGTTGTCATACAAGGCTGGTGAGATGGTTTCAGCTTGGTTTATACCTTAGACCAAAATTGCACAGCAGAGCTTTCAAATCAGCATTTCCTAAGAGGGCTCTAAGAAATGGAGGTGATCAAAATTGATGTGAATGTGCTTGCTGTCTCAGCTAACAGCTTGCCACTCTTTCTCTTGTAATTCAGAATTTGGCAAAATATATTGCTGAAAGAGACAATTGAGTTGAGTCCCCATGGAAGTTCTGCACAATCCCAAATTAGATTATGGGAACCACAGAAGATGATGATACATAGAGGAATGCACATTGAACCAATTCATGTAGAAAACATGCGTGCAATGTCAGCTTCTCAGAATCCAAAAACTTCAGAGCATAAATCTAGTTTACCTTGTTGCAATGTGTGTTTTGGTTTTAAATCTTAACATGAATGAATCTTTCAACAGTATACATTTTGCAGGATGAAATTCTGTTTACAAGAATAAAGCATACCAAGAATGAGGCCAGGGAGTTGGGAAACAATTGGCAGGTTCACACATTACACTAAGCCATCTCATGAGTGACAGTGGGTTGGTTGCTTACTGTGCAGACTACAATTTTGGCTCACAGCTCTTCTTCTTCCCCCTTCTTCCTCCATCTGGCTCCAGCGTATCTTAATTTCCTTCACAAGCCCTGCCCCTCATTTGTTATCTCCTCCAAGCTACGATTACTACCCCATTTCCTGAACCACCAGTTTTTCTTTCCTGTGCTATGGGGTGCATTATTTTGAGCCCCTGAAAACTGCATTTTAAACATTATTCTTGTTGGACTTGTCACAGGTGCGCACTTATAGCTATCTGATGTGTGTTCACATTTTCCTTCCTTGACTAATTTTCCAGCCTGGTTCATCTGTCACAGGAAGAGTAAGGTTACATCCAAGTTAAAGTATGCAGAGTTACCGAAGTCAAAGTGCCCAGCTGTCAATGGAGGAGCAGTGACGGAAGGTGGGGCAAAGAGAAAGAAGTTGATGAAAAGGGAAAGGGCATTATCATCTCCTTGACAATAACATCCCTTTGGGGGATATGAATTAATTAGCAACTGAGGTCATCAGGTATGGTGTTTTGGAGATCAAGCATTGCTTGGAATGTGCAGGTCCCTGGTGGACATGCAGTATGGTGTTTGCTAGGTTCTGTCTGTGCCTATTCATTCAGATTTTAAAACTTTTTCTACTGACATTAAACTTTGCTATTTGAAATACTATGGTCTCTTTGGTTTGGCTATACCTCCCATGTCTAATAGCCAACTTTCACACCACCGAAAGTAGGTACCGGAGACGACTTTATGGCTGGTTTGTTATGGCTGGAGCTTTATGGCTGGTTTGGAGGAGAAAGCCAAAGAGAAAAGATTCCTTGTGGCAGGGGAAAGGACATGGGAAAGGAAGGGCAAAAAGAAGTAAGGGAAACTTTTTGCCATTTGCCCTTTCAATTCATGGAATTGCTGGTCCGTGCCATATGAAAGTCAATACTAGCAACACTTCTTTCGAAGATTATTAGGTGGCATGGATCCAGTCAAGCCTAGATGGCTATAATTCTGACTACAGGCTGAGAAGCACTATGCCTCTGAATTACCAGCGCTCAGTTAAAAATGGCAGGAAAGCCCTCCGATAGAAGGTCACTATGTGAACCATCTGGTTGGCTTCAGAATGCTGAACTCGACAGGTCTTTGGTTCGACTTAGCATGGCTACTGCATTAAAATAATATTCTCAAATCTAACAGAATTCCCAATTCCATTGGCAGGCTCTGAATCAAGTATGAAAGTAACAGGACCACATCAACACAGGGTCTATAGTCCAATCAAGTAATCCGTTATATAAATCTTGATAGAGGCTGAGCATTCAGACGTTAAGGCTCCTTATTCACGCAAACCTTCTGCTCCTAAGGGCTGAAGGGGGTATCTTCATTTCAAAGACTGGAGATATATAAACAAGTTTGTGTGAATAGGTCCTTCCTCTTTTGAGATAAATGGGGTCCACCCATGAGCCCCAAGTTTTACATACGCAGAGAGAGATAATACTCAACACAGCTGATCACATCTGCCTCTTCCACTTTCAACAGAGAAGCCACCCCAAGGAGACTTGCTTTTGTCTTCAAGACCCAGAGAACGTCTTTGGTTTCCACTTTCTCTTTTTAAAGTGATAATACAATTCAACCTGGATAGAATGCATTTCAGTCTACAGAAGCATGGCTTGCTTTGATAGAAAAGGAATAACTAAGAAGTCTAGACAAGTGAAATGGAAATGAGAAAGGATTGCACTGCAAAAATACATATTCCTTACAGGTGAAAACAACAGGGGATTAATGCAGAAAATGGTCATGTTTACATTTCAAGGAAATGTTCAATAAGCAAAATCATATTAATTTACCCACCTTGATCCAACTTTGAAAGAGAAGCAGAATTTCTTTCTTTTTGGGAAAAAACCCTCCAATAACCTCCCCAAACAGTTCTACATTATTTGATGACGACAGCAACCAGGATCTCTGCCTGCTCAATTACATCCCCAGTCAAACAAAACTACAGATTAACTTGACAAACATCTGCTGCTGAAACATCAAGTTGAATTCCCCGCCTCCAGCATCTCAGGGGGATTACTTACCCCACATCCTAACATCAGTTTCTCCAAGTCTAGCCAGTCCATTTCATGAAGCAGGGTTGGGAAAACAATCTAACATTATTCCCACGTTACAGATCCAAGAAGAGATTTAACATGGGGAGGCCATTTTGGGCAACGGACCCATTTCTTTTAGTTCTGCTCTCACAACCAGTCACACCTATGGCTGCACCGATATCACTAGATTTATTGTGACTAAAAGGCCTCTGGGACAACTTCTCTGTGAATCACTTCCCACAAAACATCCTTTGCAAACACACACTGCACTGCTCCAACACAAAGGACTATTGTCAATGCAATGGTGCAATACCATAATCTGGGATCCTGAACGTCAAAGAGTCTTTGCTTCCAAAAATGTGCACTCCTTTACCATTACAATGCAGCAGTGGCTTAGTTCAACAGGTGATTTGGAAGCACCTTCATATTTCAAGAAAAATATGATTTGTGTTTTATGAGATATGAACCTGTTTTCCACCAAATTAAAACAAGTGAGAAGTTAAAGGAAACATGCGATGATAGCACATGAAGTAGGCACACAAACTATGATCTTTTGTCAATATCTGCTTTAGAAACCTATTTTATTATTCAGTAAGTATTAAATCTATTTTTTCTATAAACTTACATCATTTTCAGTAAACGTTCTTTGGTGACAAGCAAGACAAATGAAAAGAAAGTTTTTCCAAAACAAAAATTAACACAAAGGAGCTATAGACAGAAATGTGTTTATTGCAAAAGAACCAAATGAACAAAAGAGACAACAGAAAGTGGTGAGGAAAATGGCACATTAATCTAAGAATTTAGAAACATCTTACATTCTGCCCTAATGGCAGCACAGTTAATAAGGACAAAAGGTCTTCTGGCTGCTCGCTTCAGCTGTAGGGTATTTCTGCAGACCTGGCGGGCAAGTTTAGTCAAGTATGTAGTATGAAGGAAGAAAGACTGACGTGTCTTCACGGCAGATTTTGGACTGCCGGTGTTCCGGACTGGAATTCCTTGCGTTGCCTGTCGAGACATGTGTGTTCTAACACATGTATCCTGCAGGACGAAAAGGTAAAATAAAAATGAAGCTACATGTGTAACTGTCAAGGATCTCCCTTCTCATTACTGGTTTTTTGTACATTACTGACAACCAGAAAAAAAAGCAGGAGGAAGCATAACCATCTGCCTACTACTAACACCCAGATTCTATTTTAGGCTCTCTTCACTCATTCAGGAACAGCAAAGCAGGGTTGGCACGGATGGGACATTTGGGGGCCTTCATTCATAGAGCCGCCATGAGCTGGGAGATGATGTGATGGCAAAGAAAAATCACACACCCGCTCCTAAGCCAAGATGGAGAAGGATCCCCAGCTTCACTACCTCGGCTGCCGTCAGCATTCCTCACCTGCCTTGCTTCACCAAGTAGCCCTGGGACCCCGAAGCCCAGTGCCCTGGAACGCGGCACCCCTTCCCCTCCGGCCGCATCACCACTGCTGATCCCACCACGCCCTACCAGGAAAGGAGAGGAGAGGAGAGGAGGTGTGTGGGAGCTCATAGGAGCCCTTTGTGGGGGGAGGAGGGCTGGCAGTGATAGGGGAGGGATTCCCTGGCTTAGCAAAGGACTGCTTCTAAAAAAGGATTCTAGTTCTTCCCCTCTGTGGAAGTTTTCTCCGGCCCAGGCCTTGTGCTGTGCAGCAAAGCCCATGTGTGTGCGATGCACAGAGACCACGAAGAAGAATGGGAGAATTCGGATCACTTATATAACCACATATCAAGGTATATATACTCCAACCACACACACAAACCCTTTCCAACTCTAAGATCCACTTATCTCAAAATACAAGGTCAAGGTGTGGAAGTCACGTGGTTGTTTCTTTATTGACAAGATTAAATCTTTTTCCTGAGACTTGGAAGGGGTGGGGGGCTCTTGACCACTCCATGATGCTGAGCTATAGAAATTCTTTCCAATCCAGGCCTTACGCTGTGCAGCAAAGCCCATGTGTGTGTGATGCACAGGGACCACAACAAAGAACCACCAATAGTGAAACAGTTAAGCGTGCGTGGTAGTTATGCAAGTATCCCAAGCTACAAAAATGTTCAGCTCCACAGAAGCCTACTTAGCCTGTGACCCTACACACATTCACCCCTGGCTTTGGTGTTTGAATAAACATGCACGGGACTGCAGTGCAAATATTATAGTCACTTCGAATTGACTAATACCCTACCTCTGTGGTCTGACTAGGAGAAAATCGGTCCTCACTTGTCAGTGTCGGCATTTTCAGGCCACCATACTTCTTCCAATAAATCCAACATGGTGAGCATAATCTACACTGCATGTTGGGTGGACCCCAAGAATACCACTGATGGGACTGTGTGACTAAAAGAAGAGAGAGAACATTCAGTACATTTATGCAGCATTAAATATCTATGTACCCACATAAAGACAGACACTGATCAAAACATTAGGGAAATTTACTGCTGCAGTAAATAATTAAAACCCATTTAATGGATTTTACAGATCTTCCTTTTTCTTGTTTTCAATCTGACGGTTTTCCTACATGCTTGAAAATTTAGCATGAAGGTGGCAATCCTAAAGCCCAGCAGAAGTTGTTGGATGCCATCTTCCATCAGCCCCAGTAGCATGGCTAATTTTCTAGGATGACGAGAACTGCAGTTAAGTATCTGAATTTTGTATATATTTTGTGCAAGTCCTGATCTAAAGTGCCACATGTGCTCTGAGGTATGCATGAAGTCCCCGTATGAACAGGCATCCCCATTCACTCAAATGGAGAAGTCGGCTGCTTGTGTAAAAATGAATGCATGCACGGAACTGCTCCTTCTCTGTGAGATCCGTGCAGATGGAAGAGCACAGAGTGTTCATTGAAATGAACAGCAACTTGCTTGACCAGAGACATACCAAGCCTATTCAGGCGCTCTAAGCATGCACAGGACTTGCCTTAAGCCACAAAAGGCAGCTTTCCCCCACCTAGCACTCTCCAGATGCACCTGCCATGCTGGATGGGAATTATGGGAGTCCAAGACGTCTGGAGCGTACCAGCTGGAGAAGGTTGATACAAAGGTAAATGTGTGAAAAGCAGGAATGGGGACAAGCACGTGCCACCCACTTCCAAGGCTGTTTCCACTGCCTTCCACATAGAGAGGGCGAGTTGCTTTAGGCAACAGCCTCTTGTACCTTTGAAGGCTTTCTCCATGATTCAGTATTCCGTTACACACAATGGGGTTACCATTTACACTTGCATGCGCACACCCAGACAGTCTTACTTACTGTAGCAACTTTCACACGCACGGCCTATTAACGGATTCTGGGTCTGGTGAGGTGCTCCAACTGCTCCGTTCATGGCACTTGATTTCCCATTACTGCTGGATATTTGACTTGGGTTTGGTTTGTTGCTTTAAAGTGATACACATATATTAAAATGTGAGTTAAATGAGAGAATCAGCTCTCACATTTGTCGTTACTCACATCACTAGCAAACGCCCAAATGAAAGGAGGAATAATGAAGCTATTCAGATTTTCACAGGGATATGTAATCTGGCACCACACTGGCCACTGAGATTTCCTTTTATTATTGATACAGGCTGAAGTGGCAGCTGTTGGGGCTGTATCTCTATCCCACCTTTTCCCTCTTGCAAGGACCCCAAGGCAGCTCACATAGTCCTCCTCCTCTCCATTTTATCTCCAAAACAAGCCAACAAAGTAGCTTAGACTGAGAGCCAATGATTGGTCTAAAGTTACTCAGTGACTCATGGCCAGATAAGGACTAGAACCCAAATCGCCTGAGTCCAACACTTTAACTACTACACCACATTGGGTCCAGAAGGCTAGAAGTCTTTGTCAAAACAGTACTGAGCAATAATCGACTGAGCAATAACCAAACAACTTATTGGTGAAGGTCACATCCTACATTCCAGGATGTCTTGTAACCGAAGTACCTCTGGGAAGTATTCAATGTTCCCCATCTGTGAGGAGGACCCATCACTATTTATATTCCACAAGGGGCCGGGCCTGCCCTGCTGGTTCTGTTGGTCCTAGAACCGCTAAATCTCTCTTGCATGAGAGGCAGTGGCTACTTCCAGAATGTAATTAGTGGGACTGGACACTCATAGATTTAGTTTCCTATGCAGATAAAAGGCACTTTACTAATCAAATATTGAGTCAAACAGGCTTAGTGTACAGAATGACTTTGTTATTAAGAATTACTGTTACACTGTACAGTGGTGAAAGGATGGTATTCAGAATTCACCGGAGTATTCATTCCTCTCAGGTCCACCAGAACCCTGATAAATGTTCTCATGTACTTTTCCTGTCAACTCAACATCTTCTGCAGATATGCCTAAATGCGCTGGATGATTAACAACTCCTTATCTTACATTCTGTAATTCTTGTGTTATTAAGTGAGAGTTTCATTAGGATGATTCATCCAGATTCTGCAAATATATTGTGCCAATACAAACCACATGAATAGAGCTGGAAATAAACAGAGTATGAGGGGGTGTAAGTCAGGGAAAAGTTTAAAAATGTTCTTGTCTTTGTTACAACCCCAACAGTTTAGAAGGAAGAAAAGACAGTAGTTCTCCAGTCCACTTTAACTTTCAAATGAATGATAGAAGAAATTCCTAAAGGGTACCTTAATGGCAAATGGTTTATTGATTTTTTAAATAAACCCACAGACTTCTAAACCTCACAAGTGCTCAAGATACTTATCTGGTGAACTGGGCTGCCCATGAGTGGCAGTCAACAGATTATACAGGATACAACTTCTTCTTACATCAGTGCAAACTGACTATAAGAATCATAGCATTTGTCTTGAAAACAATAATTAAAAAACAGGGGTGATTTTAAGTTCCAAGGAAGGGAATGACTTCAATGATCACTGTAGTTTTAATTAACATTTTAGATCTAGTTTTTAGGTGTTATTTTAGTTAATATTTTGTTGGTGTTGTTATTCACATTAAGTGCTTTTGGAAAAGGCAGGACAGAAATGCTGAAAACATTCAGAAATTCAGAGGAAAACATAAATGTATGAAAAGTTCACATGTACATGTACTTGCATGGACATTTGGTGACATAAATCTTCATTTCTGTAATAGCGGTCAAATGGATTCTGTACCTGCAAGAATCCTGTGTTCTACTAATTTCAAGTGATGAGAGAGTATAATTTACTAATAACCCTACTCCCAAAGAAGCATTCTTAATACAGTAATAAAACAAACATTTACTTATATAACTTTTATATCCTACATCTTTGTACCAAAAAGATGTACCAATGTAAAATCAAACTGGTACAAAATACCTGGTCTGTTGTTTTATTTTGAGTGTGCGCATTTACCAATTTTGCTCTAATATAAGGACCAGTGCGCAGAAAGGAAATGGCCCTATACTTTGGTTGCAATCCTATTGCCACTTAAGTGGAAATAAGCCCCACTGAATTCACAGTTTACAAGCTTTCATTGCTCATTACTCATGCATGAGTTCCATTAAAATGATGTGGGCTGCAATGTTAAGAAAATTTAGACAGAAAAGAGGCTTACAACTTCCAGCTTTCCCTAGCCGGCACTGCTGGCCTTGTCTTAACTTCCATAGGATTGTGCCTTTATAGTACAACCCTATGAATATTTACTCAAAGGGGCTTACTTGCATGTGTGTGTCTAGGATTGCCAATGAAAAGATCAGTAGTTTTCCATTAGCTCCCCTACATAAGGAAATAATTGGAAAATTCTGTTCCATAAATGTCGGCTTTGGATTATTGGATTTTACCTAGGTATATTAATTTCAAAGTAAATTAGGTTTTATAAACATGTGTTCTGTTTAATAAAAAGGTTGGATTTTTTGCCTACAGTGCATTATATTTTGCACTATTATTACTGAAAAAAGAAATATTAATGTTTGATGTACTTACTAAGTTGGTATGTAAACTTGTTTCAATTTGCTCTCTGCTTCAGCAGCTTTTAGACGTTTCTAATAGAAAAGATGAACACATGTAATATTACCATTCTGCCCATACAGAATCACTCTGCCTCCCAGATCTGTTTCAGAGGCTCTGCTTTCAAATAGCAGGCAGCTAAAGAATGGGGCAAATGCTCCTTCTGCAGTGGTGGTGCTCCACTTATCCAATGGTGCTATTCCAACAGCACAAAGCTCCCACGGCTTGCTGAAACTTGCTTTTCCATCCTTGTGCAACTGACCAATCCGGTATTTAATTCTGCTTTCACAAGCTATCGTGCCAGCTACTGCAGAAAGCCTTGTGTAAACTGCTTTGTAAAACGGCACAGAAGGCAGTGCCCAACGCTTCATGACTGCATAGGGTTAGGAATTGCTTGTGCTTCTTGTTTTGTTTGCAGGTGTATAGCTGTTAGCAGAGCAAGGCTGTTTTGCAAAGCAACATGTTTTGTTCACCCCTTGCATTTGACGATTGCTGAATCGCTTCTTGTTCTTGCTTTTATCAGGCATTTTACTACGACTGGATTTTTCACTGTTTTGCTTTCTATGCTACCTTAAAGACTAGATAATGGAAAAGCAGGGTACAAATGTCCCCTCCCTCACCAAAACACGCACACAGCTACACCAGTGATGTGCAAGCCTTACTGCAGGAGCCACCATTAGGAATTCAACTGAGCTGACTCTGATGATTCCAAGGTGTCCTCATCAATGCCTGAATCACAGCCAGCGTTTCAGAAGGTGCTCTGTTGCCACCAAGTGAAGCTGTTTCGAACATTCAAACTGACCCTGTGAAAGGGGAATATGATAGCAATCCTAAGGGGCTGCGGCTTTCTAAACAGAGGGCTATGATTTTGGAACGCCCTGTCCATCCAAAGCCCTGCCAGTGAGAACCAGGCTAGGTGGGATGAGGACAGACGCCATTAAAAAAAATTCCACTGGCAGGCCCTTCAGAGACTTGGACAGGGATAGCAATGAAATTAAGTGGATGCAGGCCTCCTGTCTCTTTCCTTCTTTAGAAATCAAATGTTTCTCCCTCTTTGACATCTCTGCTGAGGTGACGGTTGCCAGGAGGGGAAGGCCCATAACTGGATCGTCTCTTTCACAGTTGTGGTTGCAGAAAGGGAAGCTTGTCCTATCCTATGGCTCCCCAGACACCATCTCATGTATACCACTCAGAAAGCTCTCACTTGGAAGTCTGGGCAAGTAGTTGCTTCAACTAAAATTGCAGTGCTGCTATTAATACATTCATGGTTATTATTATAATGCACTATATTCCATCCGTGAGTTTTAGTTTGTTATTTATAGCCTTTGTTAATAATAAGTGTGTGAGAATTTTAATTGTTAAATGTGTGGATCAGACTGAAGAACAGTTAAAAGCATATGGATACAGGCTTCTTTATTAACTGAGTATCAGTAAAGGATTCTGGTCAGGTTTCCTGTGTAGAGAGAGTGCTGGGTCACAGGCATATAATAAGCATAATGAAAGCCTAAGTGTCTTGTTAAGCAATTCTAGAAATGAATACACATTTCCCTTCAACGTTCCCCATGCAACTTAAAGTATTTTTCAAAGGAATTAAACTGCAAAGTTATCAACTGATTTGTACAATTTAAAAAATAATGCTTCAATTAAAAGAGAATCAAGTCATGACACTGCATAATAACTGAATCAAAGTGCAGATCATTGGAAGGTGTGATCACACACATATGCTCAGAATTAAGTTGTGCAAAAGCCTAATTTCAAGGGCTAGCATGATTTCTGCAATGCTACCCAACATGTGTATGGCTACGCCATGGGCCGACCAGCTCCTAGCTAGCTCCTTCTTTGGCAGATTAGGACCAAGATGACCACTGTCTATGATGTGATATGCAACTGCAAACAAATTCCATTTTGGCATCTAGCGGAACACACACTGCTGCAAGAAGCAGCAGCACGTGCTGGAGATAGTTGTGAGTTGCCTCTTCAGTGTAGTCAATCCAAAGAGTAGGAAAATGAGGGCACCATCCTCTGGCCTGCCAAGATTGTCCGTGGAGGCACAGGGGAGTGAGAGCCTGGGAGAATCACTCCCAGGGCAAGCAGGACCCTCCCTTCACCCTCGCAGCCAGCGCAGTGTTTTCCATGCCGGCAGACAGAAAACCGCTTTTGGGGCCAACGTGGGAAGGGGGGCATTATGGTGGGCAGGAGGTGGAGGACTGAGGCAGCCATGTGGTGCCTCAACATCTTGTTCTTGTGGGGGGGGGAGGTATTCAGGTGGCAGAAATGGCAAAGGGCACGATCCTGGCTTCTGCACTCCTCCCTTGCACTCCTCCCTGTCCTCCGCTGGATGCCTTAATCCTCCAAATTCAAAGGCATACTGGACAGCATCCATTTTGTCAAGAACGGCAGCAACAGCCAGTGACTTCATCCAGACAGTCACTTAAACCAAACCAATGTTTAGAGGACTGGAAACAAACCACAGGAAGCATCAAAGTTGTGAAAGGAGGAGAGTGGAAGCGAACAAATCACAAGCCTCCATTATGTCTGAACATGCAAAGCTGGTTTGCTCTAACCAAAGTTAAAACAAGCTTGTATCATGATTTTGGATCCTGATTTTTTAAACCAATTGAAGGATCCATGTTTAGATAGAAGTCCTACAACTACCATAACTCCCCAGTCAGCCCAGTCTCAGGATGCGCAGGGCTGTGCCTTTATATTTTGTAATGTACACTTTATTTTCCTGCTGTTACTAATACAAAAGAATCAAGCTGCGGTTAATTTTTTAAGCTTTAAAAACAAAGCAATCCAGAATTTTTGGATCCAGAAATCCAGTGACTAGTATTTGAGGCGCAGAAGGCCTCCATGTCACTGAAAGCTCCCAGCAACCACCCAAATGTTCTCTGGAAGATCAGAGAAACTGTTGCAAACACATGATAGGCTGCATGGGAGGCTGAAAAGGGAAAAAAACAGTCAGTGAAGACTCTCTCCATCTTCCATGAAACTCTGCTCCATTGCTTTCACAAATGAAAGGAGCCCTTCCGCTCTCTGCTCTGAATCCAAGCCAAAGTATTTCAATATCCATAATTACTGAATTTCTTCATGATGTTTAATGGTAACCTTAAGAAAATTAGGGCTATTTCAAATGGTTTCTTCCTATGGAGAAAAATCACAGAACTTCTAACCTACAGCCATATGCCAGTTCATACTCAGATGTGTCCTCCAGGCAGACATTTTATTAAGTTTATAGCTTCACTAAAAGCCTCAGGTTATCTCCCCATCCCCAATTCTCAGTTTCTATACAGCATCCTTGTATGACTAACTTACATTTACCCACAGCAAAAGGAACAAAACTTACTTGCTAAATAATAACAAAACATCTTGTGCACCTTAAACCCTACCATAAATTTTCATGGATACTGTTCAATTTGTTATTTTTGCTGCAGCCAACTAACATGGATACCCTTCTGGAAATTGTTACCTGCTGGATGTATCTGTCTGTAGTTTTCCACATGTAATAATATTCAATGATGCTAGTTAGAGATTTCCAGGGAAGCTGAAAAACATTTTTGCAAAAAACAAACACACATTTTATTTAAATTTCTGAGAATCTGCATATTCCTTGCACCTCATGCTGGGAATACTGTAAGAGGCGAGCTTTGTGCTTAGCTGGTACCAAATGAGGTGGCCTGGATGCTCAGTGGGGCACCTGGCCAGGCACATTGCGCTGCTGCACAAACAACTGCATTAGCTACCGGGCCCAGTTCAAGGTCTCGGTGTTGCCATGTGAAGTTCTGAAGAGCTTAGACCAGGCTCCTCCCTGCACAGACCTGCAGCATCATTAATATTCCTGGAGGAGGCCTCAGTGGCTGTTACACCAACGGCATTCTGCTGTCGCGCAGCAACTCCAACGTGGCCTTCTCTGTGGTGGCATCTACCCTACAGAATGCCCTCCCCCATGGCATTTAGGAGAAGCCAATGACAACATCATTGGGATGCAAATTAAAAGCTCGTCTTTTTACTCAAGCTTTCCCTAAGTGATGCTTTAACCAAGCTTGTTTGGGCTGTATGGTGCTGTACTTGTTTTAATGTCCTTTTGCATTTATATCATCCATGTTTCCTCTCGCAAAGAAACCAGAGCAGCTTACAAGGTTCTCCTTTCCATTTTATCCTTGCAACCAACCACCCCATGAGGTAGGAAAGGCAGGGCAACAGAGGTTAGTCCAAAATCATCCAGCTGCACTTTATGGTTGCAGGGTGGCTAGAACATGGATTTCCCAAGTCTCAGTTCAACGCTGTAAGCACTACACCATATTGACTCTGAAAATTTCATATAAAAGTTTTAGCAACTGTAATGTAATGTAATGCATATTCCAATGTATTTTAATGTATTGTTCTACTGTTGTTGTGAGCCATCCCAAGGCTTCGTTGCGATGGGGGCGGCATAAAAATGTCTTAAATAATAAATAAATAAATAAATAAATGACTTTAGAGGAATTTTTCAAATATGGCAAGTGGTATCTAAATCTACTAACTGCAATATAATTCATACATTAAAAAATACTGGTGTGAATACAAATTTAGACCATTTATACCTAGGAAGACAATTTTGGAAGGGCAGTCTATATGCCACTGCAATTTCAACAAGTCAAGAAAATATAAATTAAGGGAAAAGCGAACTTCATCTTGTTTAGGAATTTTCTGCAGGACTGATCATACAAACTTTTAAAGGGCTGCATGGCTTCTTTTTCCTGAGACCTTGGAAAGTCCCTGGGTTTGCCTTAAAATGTAAAGAAAATTTTGTGGCCAAAAAAGAAAAAGATGTAAGAAGGAAAACTTACAATCTAAGTTCTTAGAACTAATCTGCAGGGTCCCACTCAAAACCAAAATGCATGATTACTTCACCCCTAATTAAATCTATCTGTTCATTACCAAACTGTATCTTAATCAGACACAGATAAAATTATTTAGGTTTCAATAATACAAGAGATTAAACAGGATTGCTTGTGTTTTTAGACTTAAGCATTTCAAAATAAACTGACTTGATATAGATATCCTTCTTTTACCAAGATTGAAAAAAATATGGCCTTTACTTGAAATCTGGTTAGGCAGGTGTAACTTGGCTCTGACAGTGTCATCTATCATATTCAAACCTGACAGGAACATAGAATGACTTCATGCATACGAATAAACACAGTTCAGTGGACTAAAATCTAGTGGCATTTTTATATCCAATGGAAAAAAATCCAAATCCAACCTTTATTCTTGTAAACATTTCTATCATTTTGGTTATCACCAATTTGTGGCAATATAGAATAAATGGATACTGGGAATTACCTAATACAGATGATAAGTGCAGTTGGATGACTGTGCTTTATCTGACTGATAAAGAACCTTGTTCACACACACTTCCTCCTCACTTTGCAATGTGAAACCCAGTACTGAGGAGGGGCTTGTTATTTTAGCTGTTTAAACCAATTCCCTGTGATGTCTAAAATGCTGCTTATAGAGCTAGGTATGAAACCCTGCACTTCCTGATCTAGGTGCAGCAGCAGTCAAAAAGGAACTGAGGAAATGGGTGGGAGCCCCTCCTGGAAAAACCTGGAACAGGAAGAGGAGGGGCTTCTACCCAATTGCACACTTAGCTGTGGAATCTTCCCAACCACACCCTCCGTGCAAGGTGCAGAGCCCAGACGGGTGAGGCATAAAGTCCACAAAGAAGAATACTAGCATGTGAAGTCAGGCAAGCAGGCACTATTTAAATATTTAGGGCTTCATATTTAAAAGTAAAAAATAATCCAAGGAGCAACCATCATTAGTAAAATTGCATTTAGCATGAGCTTCAAAATAGGACAACATATTAACTCTCCTAGTCAGAATGCCCATTTGCAGACATCATTACAGCGCAACATACGGCGCTGCCCTGTTCAGTTAGACCACTGGTCCATCTAGCCCAGCAGTGTCAACACTGACTGGCACCAGTCTTGAGGGACTTTAAAAAAGGACCTTTGGGGTGACCATGCCAGGGCTTTGACCAGGACCTGACTGTATGGTTCTCTACTGAACTATGAGTCTTCCTTAGCTATTTATGCATATGGCTTTTTAAAAAATCAGAATTACCCAATTCCTTGGTTTTCCTAATTGATCTGTTTATGAAAAACACACACCCATTCCTATAATTGGTCCAAAGGAAATAACTTTGTAGTTAATTTCTACTTACAAAGTCTTGCCGTATATCATTGAAGTCTTTGCCGTATTTCTCTAGAGCTTCTTCAAACAAACTAGCCTCTGAAGCGGACCATTCTTCCATTTCATCTCTACAAAGAACAGGACCTCCAAGTGGAACCAGGACACTAATGGCACTGCTCAGATCATAGTTATGCTTATGCAATGTGTCCATTGCATGAAACTGAGAACACAAAAAGAGCCCATTAAATTAAACAGGTATCAATAAACAGACATAAAGAACAATACATATATCCTACACTATCTAAAGGTGCTGTGGCACAATTGGGCAGCATGCAAATGTTTTAAATAAATAAAATAAAAAATCCTATTTGCTCTGTTTAAAAATTACTACAACCTTTTTATGTCTCTTTCCCTACATTGCAGACTGAAGTCTTCTTTTAGTCCAGCTGGAGCTCCTCTTTTCTGCTACATTATCTGTAAATACTTTACTTTAAAGTACACTTTACTTTAATCCAAAATGAGTGCTACAGCATGCAGCGTATTCACTCCCAGTTCATTCCTTTCTTGGCAAGAAGAGGTAAACTAACTTGGAAGGGCTCCAAGATATCCAAACCAAGAATAAGAGTTTAATGCACTGAAAGAAGCCAGGATTCATAACCCAGCAAACCATGGTTTAAAGCTGGCTTACAATCCTGGACTGTTTGGATGCACTAAATCATAATCCTAGGGTTGGATAGCATGAGAATCTATTCCCATTCTGCCTAGTTTGCCCACTAGAACAAAGCAGGGACAAAACAGGCTGCATGCATTTGCATGCCACCATTTCACAACCTAGTTTATACAGTCCTAGATTTTGCCTTGAAGCCATGAATACATGTGGCTAGTATATTTTCATTCACTTGCCATGAAAACAAGCTAAGTGAGCAACCTGAAACTCTTGTGCACTCAATTTCTTACTTTGAATTTTTATATATCAAAGGGGAAGGGGAAATACATTCTCATAACTTAGGAGAACAAAAAAGGAGTAGAGGTTTTAACAATGCAAAGGCAGAGAACAGGAAGGAACAGAGAGACTGAAGAAGATAGAATGACAATTAAATCTGTTTTCTAGTGTCTCATTGTAGGATGCATCTTACATTAACTTAACCAGTAGCAAGGATAAAACTTCTGTGCAGCTACTCAGATGTGTCAATTGTCAAGTCAGAATGGCCTTTTGAAAGTAGAACAGTCTGTGCAGAGACATATGCATGTAGGCTCTGCAGGAAGGCTGGATAAATGCGTGATTATCACTCACAGGTATGACCTTGCTTACCTCTCCATGTATTGATCATGCTCTGGATTTTTAGTGGTCTGCAAAGGGCTATAAAAACCTCCATGTGGATCTCTTAAACTTAGGATTTTTTTATCAAGCAGAGGATACTGAAAGCTACAATTTATACTTTTGATTTGAAAGTGTTATTGAAAAGATACTTGAGAAAGTGGGAGACGAAGCAGCATGGCATTCTCATTAATTAACAGAAAATAAATGCCAGGCCTTACAGCTCCAAGAGAGGGTTTCTAATATCCCATTACTTCCAGAATGTAATGAAATACACCAAAAACCTCTCAGTGAATATGTCAGCTTCCCCAATTAACAGTGATGTGCTATTATGAAAGGGAAAATGTTCTCTCATAACTTGGGAGAACAGAAAAGGAGTAGAGGTTTTAACAATGCCAAGATAGCAGGCAGGAAGGGAAAGAGAGACCGAAGAAGATAGAATGACAATTAAGTCTGTTTTGGCTTTTCTAGTGTCCCATTACAAGATGCACCTTCCATTAACTCAATCAGTAGCAAGGATAATACGTCTGTGCAGCTACTCAGATACTATATGTGTCATTTGGTAAACTAGTATAACCTTTGCAAGGAGAACAGCTTTACTATATGGGGAAACAGAAATTATTTACTCTCCAG
This sequence comes from Varanus komodoensis, assembly GCF_004798865.1. Classification (NCBI taxonomy): domain Eukaryota; kingdom Metazoa; phylum Chordata; class Lepidosauria; order Squamata; family Varanidae; genus Varanus; species Varanus komodoensis. The sequence continues at coordinate 53,954,346 of NW_025335568.1, read as the reverse complement.
TGAATTTCTGTTCCCCATGAGTGAAGGAGGCCAGCTAGTTTTGGGCAAGCCCCACTTCCAGAGCTGGGAAGGCAGGTCTTGATCTAATCTACCTGGAGGAGCCGAGACCTCTCCCAGAAACTCCAGCTGACTTTCCCAATGAACTGATCTGGCAGTGCTAGTTTTGGGCATGAGGAAAAGGTGCATCCCTGGGTGGGCCAACACAGCCTTCTAGAGGGCTGCCTGCTGTGGTGGGAAGTACCAGTGGGGTGACGACAGCTGAAGGCATCTTCTGTAAGGACTGTCTATCTGTTTTGTAGTGCTGATGAGATTATGTCCCAATGACCAGGTGGCTGCCCTACATATTTCCTCTAGGCAGGGCCCTTTCCCTCTGAAATGCTAAGGCAGTCATTCTGCTGGTGGAGTGTGACAGGAAGAAGAACAGGAATTTCCAGAAGAGGTCCTGCCTATTCTTGGGAGATTAAGATCAAGGCCTGCTTCCCAGTCCCAGATATCAGGGTTCTCCAAAACTAGCTGGCCTGCTGCACTCAGGAGAAAGTAAAGCCCCAGAGAAGAGCCAAAACATGAATATTTATTGTTTTCCTGTGGTTCTGGCCTGCCAACATATCACCTGAAAGAGAGTGTATAACCCTCCGTGAGTTTCATGGTTGATACTTCAATTCTAATCTGATCATTTCACCACTAAAACCACACTGGCTCTTAATACAGGTCCGCATGGCAAGAAACCTTCTGAAGTCTTGCAGCTCTAACTAGCAAACTAGCTCTAAAAATAATTCTGCACACTAAAGTTCAGGTAACCATCAACTAATGCAACCCTACTCAACTTCATGCCTTACAGATGTTTTGGATTTCAACTTTTGTCAGCCCCAGCCAGCATGCATAATATTCAGGAATGCTGAGTTTCAGTACAAACATCTGGAAGGCAGATGTTGTAGAAGGCTGATAGTATCTCCCAAGGTCGTTACGGTCAGGCATGGAGAACCCACTGGCAGTCCTGTCTCTCGTGACACTTCTGGCTTCATCTACCAAAGGCACTTGTTTTGGAGCAGTAAAGAGAAGTCGGCCTGTTCAACTTCATACCTGGAACCCCAAATCTTCTCACACTTAGAACCGTGAATGAACTTGCATGTAAATTAACAGGCTTCTATACCATTATTATCTCAATAATCTTTTATGCTCTAATGTGCTCAATCATTTACCATGGGACAGCACACTGGGAAGGCTTTCAGATTCTCCTAAGTTTCAGTGCTAATCTCTTTCATAAAACACAGTCTTGGACTCAGACTTGGTATGAGGAGACAGCCTGAAATCAATAGGACTTACTATTGATAACCTACTTGCTAACTAGATTTCAACAGCCTGCAGGCAGCCCAACAGCTGCTTCAAAGGAAATCGTGGTTTCAGAAACATTCAGAAAGGAGCAGTACTTCTTTCCAGGTCTATCTTTGGAACCACTAGGTTCTTTTATGTGAGCAGTTCTGCTTGTGCATGAGAACTACTGAAAGTGCAAAAGTATACAATACTGTCTGTGTAGAAATCTGAATGTAGATCTGCCTTTTATCAACTCAGAAGTTTTATCCATCTAGCTCAGTAATGGCTACACAGATTGGTAGTAGTTTGCCAATATTTTGGAGTGGAAAATTTCCATTCTTTCTGCATGTAAAACATGTGTGATCTATGATCTACGATGATTTTTTCCTTTTTCCTGTTTAAGTTAATGAACAGGAGAAGACAGACTATGTACAGTGCATTCTAGTTACAAGACATTAACATGCTTTAGTTTGCACCTTTAAAAAATCCTATCCAAAAGCAATTAAGAACAGCAAATTAACAGACTGTGGACCATTCCTTTCAACTCCTATTCATTTCTATATAATCTCTGGCTGAAATGGGATTAGGATATTGAAAAGGGAATACTTAGCATACAGTGTATACCTGTTGGGAGTAAGAAAGATAGATGCTCTGGGCACACATTCCCAAGGCCTACTGGTTGAACTTCAGAGGAGGAGGAAAAGGAGAAAGAAGATGGGCAGGGGGTGGCTTGGAATGTGGGCCAACGCCAGAAGTAACAATATAGTTCTCTCTCCCTCTCCCTCTCCCTCTCCCCCTCTCTCTCTCTCACACACACACAATAAATGGATAGAGATATATAATTCTATTTCTGTTCTACAATTTCGGAATTGGTCCACACAGAAGTGGCAGGTTTCTTTTAGTTTTGGCAACAGCCTAAAAAAAGGAGCTAAGGAACTTTTCTCAAAGCCTTCAGTTGCAGGTATTTCACCTTTTTCAGGCTCCTTATTAAGAGGAGAGCAGGCCATGTGCGAGTTGGCATGCATGCACTAGAACAGCACTGGAAGAAAATGTCTCACCAAGGTGATGTCACGGGAAGCGGCAGCAGCACTCATATGTAAACTAGGTTGCCTGACAGAACTACTGCAGTCCAGAGCCCGGGCAAATGTACCAACCGCACTGGAAAACATACACAAAGAAATGCAAAAGCATATGTGAATACAATAGCATCTAGATGTGTTATATTCACAGTGTCTGTTTCTCTGTTTCACACACACATACTTGCACACAAAATGTACAAGGATTCATATGCACTATTAGGGGAAAAAATCAAAGTCATTGCAGGATCACAGTTAAAAAAGTATGGTAGCCAGAGTTTCCCCCGATCAGTAGCAAAGCAAAGGTACCAGTAAAGTGGTAGTTCTATGCATCCTTACTTGGGAATAAGTGTCATTGAATAAAATAACGGGTTAGAGTAGGGTAAATACTCTAACCCGTTAGAGGACTGCACCCTTTTAACACCATGATTTGGCAACAACCCTAGCAGCCAAGCTTACACATATAGGTACCACTAAATTTGAATGTTTGAGGCCTAAGAACAATTATTACTATTAAACAATTTTGTTCTGCAGCCACTGCCATTCAGCTAAGAGGAGCAATCCTATGCAAACTATCTGGAAATAAGTCCCACTGAACTCTCTCAAACTTACCTCTAAGAACACTCGCATAGGATTGTACTGCAATAGATACATTTCCTCTGCAAAATGTATTTATATATGGCTTCAGTACTTGATCTATTTATACCTAAGAGTGGGGAAAGGTGGCAGATGGAATAAGTATGAGAAAATGTTGTGATACAACATTTCACAGCGGAGCTCACTAGCTTTCTCTCACTCTCATAGATTAATTTCCCCAGATTACTTAATTGTAATGTTAAAAACATGTCCATTCTCTCCCACTCTCCCCTCTTTCTCACTCTCTTGCCCAGCTAGCCCAAAACTGTCTTTACACTCCCGACTCCTCTCATTTTGTGCCAATTCTCATTCAGACAGTGCAGCTATACACAAATACTTCTCTTTGTGTTTTTCACTTCTGTATGAACCTAATACATATTAAGCACTTTTAAAAACAATTCCACAAAACGGCTCTCTCACCAGTTGCCATCTACCTCATAGAAAGTGACTGAGAACCAGATACAACAACTGAATAAAACTTAGTGTAGAGGTGAGCAGAAATACAAGATGCTGGCTGGGTATACACGTAATAATTGTGTCTTAATTAAACCAAGACTTGCTTGAATGTGTGCCACATGCGAGCTGCTTCCTATGTGAATGTGCAGCCCCCAAATGATCCCAACGCAGCTTGCCCTGTGATGTGCCAACGCAGACAGTGTGAGCTATTCATCATTTAAACAACCAGAACATGCCTCAGATACTAAGGGAGGATCTTAAAAGGTGAGCACCGAAACTTTCATTTGGGGTCAGAAATGATCAAGGATGTCTTTAGACACAAGTGAGATGTGCCCCAGTGACATGTCCCAGTCAACAACAGAGTTTGAACAGACTGCAGTTTCCTGATGGTCTTCAAAGGCAATCCCAGTTATCACTGCAGGATTCTAATCCAGAGGTCACTTGAGCAGGTAGAGTCAGTGTCTGTCCAAGAACAGCATATGTGGACAGAGGAGAGAGGGCCATGCGTGTTGGAAAGACACCACTCAGCTCTCCCATGCATTGTAACCCACATCAGGCATAAGAGACTACATCTTAGAACACCATGCTGAAAAGAAAGGTGGGATGAATCCCCAGGAGTTAATACCGATTCAACATGAAATTAAAATAAAACATGTTTCAACATGTGTCAAAAACAGCTGTCAAACATATACAACCCCTTAACCCCAGTTATGTATAGGCAGAAAGGAAGGAAGTGTGCAAGACAGCAAGAAAAGCAGAAGAGGAAGCAGAAGCAAGATTTTAAGCTGGCCTTTAAAAGCTTTCCAAGTTCCTGTGGTATGAGAAGTGTAAGGCACATGATTGTTTTTTAAATCATTATATTAGAAAGTCATTAATGTCAGTGTGGGAAAAACTAAAGACAAAACTGTGCACTAAATTACCAAGATGGCTTTCACCTATGGAAGCTCTTGTACATCCAAATGCATTGAATTTTGATATGATTGTGAGATATGATGATATTCTGGATAATGATGGAGGTTTAAAACCAAACCAAGAACTACAGGAGCAGAGAATTAATATCTCTTGCTGGCATAAGGTACAAATACAATTGAGATATGTTAAAGATTATAAAATGTGGGGTTTTTATAAAGAGTTAACATTTTGACCAAGTGATCTTAAAATCAGATGAGAAAATGATTAAAATACTGTATAATTTTCTTTTGGATATGAGAATGGAAGATGAACAAGCTAAGAAAACTATGATAATATGGGCACAAAATTTTGGATATAATATTGAGCTACAGAAATGGCAAAAGCTGTGGGAAAGAAATATTGACCGGTTGAAAAATGCCTGATTTTCTCCCAGAAGATGTGGGGTTGCCGCCCCACACCGTCTAGAAGATTCCCCAGGCACTCTGTCTTCATGCTGACAGGGCTTAGATAGGCCTCCCACGGTCCACTACCAGACAATTACCAGCATGATAACAGAGCCCCGTTAATGACTGCTGTGTCGTCCCGATGCCATACTGTAAGTTCTTCCGGGAAAGAAACTTTAAAGTAACATTAGCAACCTCATATAATCTTTATAAAATGTTTTATAGATGGTATCTATCACCAAATAGATTGGCTAAGATGCTTCCAAATATGTCAAATGGATGTTGGAAATGCAAACATAAACTGGGTACTTTTTACCTTATGTGGAAGACTTGTGATAAGGCAAAAAAATACTGGGCTAAAACACATAAATGGCTTGAGGGAATGTTACAAAAACCTTTAATATTTAAACCTGAAGTTTTCTTATTAGGCATTGTACCCAATGCAGTTGATAATCAAGCAATGCATTTGATTCTACATGTAATTACTGCGGCGAGGAATGCATTTGCCCAACATTGGAGGAGTGAAGAACCACCTACCGATGAACTGATTTTAAAAAAGATCTTGGGACTGTGCCCAAATGGACAGATTGACTTTGTCTCTGAAGGAGAAAGAGGATACATACTTCTATCAAACTTGGAACTCTTTTTATTATTGGCTGGAGAAACGGGACTATGCATAGATTTAAATATGTTTACGGATTACTATATAAAAAAAAAAAAAGTACGGGGGGCTGACCCAGTAGGTCTGATGTTTCTGATGATTGATGGTTTTCAGTTTCTTTTGTTAATTGGTAGAAAAATAATACTTGAAAAACTTACTTGAAAAAAAAAGTTCTCCAAGTTCCATGGGTGCTACTTACCAGTGAGTGGCTTGTATCTGGCTCAGCGTGTGTGCGTAAATTATTTCTATGTTGCCCACAGCGAAAGCGGAGTATATTTAAAAGACCAAGTCAGACCTACTTATTTGGTTGGACAATTTAAACATTTTCTCAGCTGGGTGGGAGCTACTGACATGTGAGTAGTTCTTGCTTATTATATAGCAGAATGAATGTATAAAAGGCTATTTGGGTAGGTACGCATATGAATCAAACCACTGTCATAATGGTTCCAATGTCAATTTTTCTTTTAACTTAAAGGAGTGATTGAAGAAAACTTGAAATTTCAAATTACATTTTATTTCAAAATAAAATAAAGTACATTCTGTGAACAATAACAACACCACAATACTTCCAGCTGGTGGTTTACATTTTAAGGTAAGTGTCCAAAAAGGGACCATTGAAATTTCATATTCTTAGCAACAGGCACGAGGACATGAGGGAATTCATGTACTCCTCAGCTGTCATTACTTTAAAAGGATATTTTTAAAAGGACTTTGCTTGACCACCTACACTTGACTTAGAGAACTGTTGCATTATTGCTCCTACTAGGTTTCCCTGTCCCCCCGCAATTTTGACATTTGCCAAAATAATTAAAGGAGATGAGGGGGTGTTTCCTTTACAAATTGCTACAAGCAACCAGGATTTCAGCATAAGAAGATGCAACTGCAAAACAGGAAATTGGCTCTTTTTATTATATAGTGGAGAGGAAGAGGGAGGGAGGGAGGGAGGGAGGAATGCACATGTGCAAAGTGCATCCTTGAAGGATCTAAACTCAACTTTCCAGATGATCAATGCCACAGTCCAGACTTTCACAGTTTCACAAACTTTGCACAAGGCACAGTGATGCTGCTGCCTGGGCAGCACGATGAGGCCAACCTTCTTCTCAACTTGAAGTGGCAGAGGTGGAGGGGATCAGCTTGGTAACTGCCCAGTGACCCCCCACACCCCCTAGTTCTGAGGATGGGACTAAGGTTGAGGGCTGCTTTGGTTCCTGTGTGGCCAAGGCATCAAGATGACCAACCTGACTTGCTTCACACTACCCTTCTCCCAGGTACGGAGCAGGAGATCCTTCTTTATCTGCCACACAGCCACAAGATGCACACAGAGCATACAAGGACCACGGCACCTTTGCTTGGTCTTGGCTATAAAAGCCTGCAAAACCTGGTGGATGTCTGCCATGTTCTGCCATTATCCAGGTCTCTGGTATGTCCTCTACTCCGGTCTTGAGTTTGCCGCTGGTCAAAATGGAGGGCCAAAGACATACCCATGTATTTGCTGTTTGCACAACCATGCCACTACCATATAGATAACTGCCTGTTTTCACTGTCAAAAAACTATGGGTAAGAGAACCCTTTCCCCTCTGCACTATACTCTGGATCATATTATTCTCTCAATTGCTGCAGTTAACACCAGGGGCGCTCTGATCTCAAGTTCTTCCACTCTCCTTGAAACATGGCCATTCCAAAAGAAATGTCTCTCGTGACAGTTTTATCTATAGGCTAGGAGTGGCTAGAAAGAGTATCTTTGGATGTTTGCACTTCCAACTCTCAGCATTCCTGCCCATTTACCATGCTGGTGCCAGCGTTGATGTCCCAAGCTTCTGAAGATGTGCCTTCTGCCCATTCCTGCTCCTAGCTACTGAGCTGGATTGGAGGTAGCAGTGAAACATGGGCGGGACAGATCTGGCCTGTTTGTATGCCACTGCTAGGACTGTAGGTCCTCCTATACCTGCTCAGGAATGCCAGAAATCAATTGCCTGTACCTCATTAAGCACATTACAACAAATGCTATGCATTTGTTCAGGGCTGCGGAGCCTCAGGCCCAAGAGCTAAGTCCAGCATTCCTAGGAAATTAATCCAGCCCTCTGGAGTTCTCTGGTTCTCCAAAGAACTCTGCCTCTTCTCTTGGCAGTATCTACTTTCCCCAACTACCAATTGCTTGGTGGTTTCCCAGCTTTTGTGCAAGACTCTCCTTGTTCTAAAAGTTGCAACACTCCTAAAGCGTCGTTAGTAAAAGCAAGATTTTTAAGATAAAGTATTATTGGATTTTCCTATAATTTGTCCCCTCCATATGTCATAAGTTCTATTCATCATTGGAATAGGGTTCATAAGATTGTCTACAAAACTGAATGTAAGCTTTACTGAAAAGAGGCTCCCCTCTTTTTAGTTAAATCAGCTTTCTCTGGCAAGATAATATTGGGCTATTTCATTTCCATTTGACTGCTTTATCATTAAGGCAGTGTCCCTTTCACTCAAGGATCTTTTTAAACCACCTTCAGGCAATTAAGTTTTTTTGACCTAAAAACACCATGCTCCAAACCTTTCATGTCAACAACTCATAGATAATTAAAGTTGGAAATTGACCTGGGGAACCTGCAGCAATCAAGTGGGAATGTGAGATTCTGCATGCATACCATCGCCAGTCAGCAGCTATTACAGAAAACAAATTTTCTTCTCATCAACAATTCATCCTCCAGGACAGACCTTGTTCAATGTTTGCAGGGCTGAGCTACTTTCTTCCTTGGAGAAAATATAACAAACAGCCTCACAGAGTAAGGAAATACCATGGTAAGATCTGACCTGTGTCTCTTCCAGGCCCCAACGTGCAAATGTATTAGATTTAGGATGAACAGTAGCTAAATGGGCTGATTTGAAAAATATAGTGCCACAAAAATAGGCCTAACTGAGTCTCTGGCTCATGTTCCCCCTCTGATAACCTTAACCATAGTGAATAGAAACAAGCCACCTTCAGATAATCACTTACGAAGGTGGTATTTTCAATGAACATTATGATTAACCACAGTTTTGGGTTCAGAGGACATGCTAAGCTGTGTTTAAGACAGAAAGAGAGGCAGCAGAGAAGAGGGCAGTATGCAGGCCGAGTGGTGGTAGGGGAGTGGGAAAGCTCTTTCAACCCAAGAACCATGTGGTACATTTAGGAGGGGTGAAGGAGAGGCATTCCAGTGTTGGTGAGGAAGAATGTGGCCAGGCCAAAGGCAAAGAGGTAAGGCCCAAATTCCAGCATATTATTCACTGACAGTAACCAAGCCTTAAGGGAGGTATTTCAACATTTTACAATGGGGAAATACTACACAAAAGTCAGGAAACCATCAAAAGACCAGGGCTTGGTAGAAAGTATGGCCAGGGGATGGAGTAGCAATCAGGGGAAGCCGAGGGAGCAGACTGGAGCCCTGGCTCTGAGGTTCCCCAGACCTGCACTAAACCACAGTTTAGCATTCATCTGAGTTTAGCTAATATCTCAGAGTCCATAAGCACCGGCAATTTATTGAAAATGCTCCACTGTCCCTTAGCCTTACCTATGCACAGGATTCAAAACTCCAAACAATGGCAGCCAATATATATAAACCAATACACCGGGATTACACCTTGCAATATATATGGAATTTGTCAAAGCACACCTTGGATAACTAGATTCCTTTCATTTTATCCCAAACAGTCTAGCTGTCAACTTTATTCCCCATTTTTACTCCATAAATGTGAGTGCCCTCATCCAGCACCTTCGTGCAGATACATCAGCTTCCAAACCCTTTATTTTGGGGACTTCACGGTTGGGCATCACCTGAGATGGCTTTAAAAGGGTATCAAACAAATCAGTTTGGTCTATGACACTGATTAGAAATCATCCCTAAGACTGGAAACAGAATGTTACTGGATACCACCTGTGGGGGGCAATAGCAGGAAAGGCCTGCTGCCTCCCTGCCCCAGTTTGTGGGATTCCAGAAGCATTGGGCTTCCCAAGGGGGAAAACAGATGCTGAGCTAGATGGGTCTTTCATTGGATACACCACTGCTTTCCCTATATTCTTAATAATGTCAGGCCCAGGGTCGCCATGTCAAAGCTGCTGGGGTCCCCTGTTAAAATTTCACCTGGGGCTCAGCACGAGGTGGCCACCATTTCACCTGCCCAGGATGATCCCAACAGAGCATCCATGGGAAAGGCAGCCACCCAGGCACCCATAAGAGGCACCCTGCTGTTCTGCTGCCCAGGAAGCCCACCGAGGCACAAGGCTGGAACATTAGGGACTCCACCGGAGGACACTGCAGTGAAGTTTCTTTGCCTGCAAAGCACTTATCAAGCATCTCATACTGGGGAGGAATGGTTGTACTGGGACCTGAAATGAATGCAGATGCAAACTGCTTGCCCTCCAATGAGCGGAAAGACTGCATATGAATGAAATGGGTGCCTCTGAAGAATTTGAAATGATGCCCAGAAAGGGTCCGTTCTGAGAATGGACCACTGTTGGCCATGGCTTACATATCATATAATCCACAGCGAAAAAGGTGTAAGTGCTGAGTCCTTGGGCCTTGATGAAATCCCACAGTAGGATTTATTTATTTAAATGTAGAATTCAAGGCTGAGCAATAATTCAGTAGCTGTGGCCAATTAGTAGTTTTCTTTTTAATAACTGGTTATTATTTTTATTTTATGCCATTCTAAATTATTCTGACTGAGCTAGAAATTAGGAAATCTCTGTTTAGCTTCTACTTGGCAAACACATGCAAATAGTACTATTAATATACGAGTGAATTGCTTTTTCATCACATAATTTGCCCTTCAAAGAAAAATTACTGCAATCGATGAAGCAACATTGTTTTGTTTCAATAGTAAGACTCCAGCGACAAAGCAAAATAAAATAACTGTTTGCAAATTAAGATCTCTTGTGCTACCAATACAGGAATATTTCTAACTCCAGATCAGAAAGGAGAACATTGTGCAAGTGAAACTTGTAGGCAAGGGAAAGCCTCTCACAAACACTGTATTTCAGAATACTGTGCAGCCATGTTGAGGCTGACAACAAAACTACAATGACCAGAACTATACACCGTGAAGATGCTTCCACGCAACATGGCTGTGGAAAATATACTACTATTTAAAAGTGAACAGGGAAGGGTGGCTTTATCTGAAGGGGAAGAAATGTTTAAGCATGAAATTTTCCAATTAGGGAAAACAGAACAGCAGGTGCTACTAAAAAGCTAGCCTACTATATTTTTTAAAAACCATACCCATTGAAAGTGTGAAAGGAAATAAGAAGAACACAATTGCCTGGACAGGTTCCAGAGTAAAACGATCAGCACTGTAAGCAAAAAGCCACCTAGGTATTTATCAGCCCCTTTCTGCCAGAGTGTTTGTGGGAGAGGAAGTTTGTAGGTGGGAAAAGGAACAGAAAGAAAATAAGTTGTCCTGTCTTGGTTCCCTCCAGATATGTTGAACTGCTGTTCCCATTCTTCCAAGCTAGCAACAACTATACTGACTGGCAATGAATGACAGGAGTTGCAGGCCAATGCACCAGGCTGGGGAAGGTTGGAATAAAGTGCATGAGAAAAACAATTCATCCAGAAACCAATTATTTTGTTAGCTAAGTAAAAAGGTCACTGGAGACAAGCTAATGAATACTAACAGAAGGATGAATACCACAGAAATAGAAGTCCAGTCCCATGCTGTAGGGACTCTTAGTCCAAGGACTGGATCCATTTCAGATAACCTTTCTGAGGTTGCATTCCAGGAGGGGACAAGGGCTCAAGGTAAGTGGGAAACAGCCAACAACAAAAAGGGTAGGTTCAAAAATACCAACAATATAGCTTAATTATTATTACGTTATGTTTCTATACCACGTTTCCTCTTTAGAAGATCTCATGAAGGCTTATATAGCCCTTCTGTTCCCCATGTTATCATCACAACCACCTTGTGAAGTAGGTTAGGTGGAAAGTCAATGACTTGTCTCAAAGTGACCCAGTGAGCTTCATGGCAAGGTGGAGACTTGAACCCAGTCCAGCACTCTAACCATTAGACTTAAAAGCTGGGCAACCAAAGGGATGAAGCCAGTATGGTCTTCCGGAAAACTCTGGAGGGCTAGATCAGGCCCCAGACATGAGCCTCCACATTCCCATTGCACTGGCTCCTTTGTTGGGTTATGGCATTCTAAGACTTCAGGCAAAGTTCTGATCTATGATCCTTTCCCCACTAGAAACAAAAGCAAAATAAAAACTTGGAAAGCTCTTGCTTCAGTTTGGTTGGTCTATGGTTCCTATTTCAAACTTTTATACTGAAGAAGTGGATACATTCCTGTTGGCTGTACAACTCCCACAATGTTTTAGGACAAGTATAGAGATACATTATTTTGTCAGTACTTGTTAATACTTATAAGAATTACAAAAATCATCAGATGCAAAATAACAAAAACTGGGAAATATTTATGCTTTCCAAAAATGTGCACCAAGATTTTTAGCTATGACGCTTGGAAGAATTCCAACTTCATATCCTGCTGAGATATAATTTCTTCTAAATGGCAAATGTATTATGTATAGCTTAACTGTTTCCCTACCACAGTGCAAGAAGAATAAGACACATAAAAAAGACAGAAAATTTTTAAAAGTTACAATCTACAACATTTTAAACAAAGTAGTCCTGTTTAGGTATAGTCAAGCCAAATTAATAATGTTTTAAGTCTACCAATTTCAATACAAGGACTATTATTACTATTTCATTTCGATACCTCTCAACATACGGAACTCTGTGGGAGCATTTACAACATATTTAAACCTCTCTTTCCCACTGAATTCCCATTTCCCACTGAATGAGAGTTAAAATCCTTAGCTTTGGCTGCAGCATGCCCTTTATTTCTAAAGCAAAAATAAGCATGCAAATCTTACCGTGCTACTACTAAAAACTGGTCGATCTGATGGTCTGTGAGGTGGCTGTCTGGATCCCATACTTTAACTTCAAGCTTTGCTTGTTCTCGTTCATCAGGCTCTCCTGAGAAAAAAGTAGGTTGTAAATTTATTTATTATTTGTGAGTGCTTAAAAAAACATTTAGAGGCCACCCTTCAGGGCCAACCTCTCACAAGGTAGCGTCCCTTATGAAAACATAATATATTTCACTATATTAAAAATCGCCATGAACCATCTGAAAAGATAGCACTAAAAGCAACTGAAGGTATTTACAACAGGAAACATTCAATAAAAAATAGCAATAGTGGTAAAGGCCAGCATGATATCACTCAAATATATATAAAAATGGTTCTGAAGTATAAAATGATGTAGTTTCAATGGAAGGCTTGGAATAACCCAACCAGCTTCAGTCTGTACCAGTCAAACTTTCCAAACTGTTTTCGAAGGCAGCTCTATGCTCCATGTGGTTTTTTTGTAGTAGCCCAGTCTGAGTGTCAAGATCCGTCCATTACAAAATAGGTATGTTGGCCTAGGCTGGTAAGGAGCTGATCTGAGAAACTCCTTCTGATATCAATTGTAATATTGTTCTTTCCATTTGTCTTGTATCATGTTTAAATTAAACATGTATTACCTCTAGATAGACAATGAATTAAATTACTGTCTAGAGCAGGCTCAGGAGCCATATGTGTGATGCACAGAGACCACGAAGAAGCACTATGAGGTGCAGTAGGAAATAATAATCTATATCCATATGAACATTATCTATTAAATACTAAAGAGGGCTACTAAGTTTTGTAAAATTATTTTCCTACTCCAACTACTTGACTTAGAGATGATAGAACCATTAAGTTCCACTCCAAAATTAGTTTGGTACGAGATTTTCCATCTGGACTCAGTCAAACTTTCAGAATGCCTACCATGGATGACTTCATCTTCTTCAGCACAGCCTTCCCCAACCAGTTGCCCTCTGTAATTGTATCAGAATATATTTCCAACCCCTCCAGCCAACATGTGCCAGATTTAATGGGAGAACTGCTTTAACTTAGGAGTATAGTCTCTCAAAGATGTAGCATGGATGTCTACCATGGCATGACTGTGCATGTCAATGAACTTAGCAATGTACTGTAACTCTTGTTTTTTTCTTCTTCTAAAACCTGCAGTAGATGCAATTGTGATGAAGCCCAGAGTCAGCAAGCAACATTGAATGGGATTATTATATTTACAAATGTGAGGACCTCATGCTAAAATAGAAAAACACTAGGCTATGTGACTGAAGCAGTTCCACCTTTTCTCTATGGTATCATTTTGAAACCATATTTTGAAACTTGTCTTGAGTTTATGTGCTTTCTTCCTCCACAACAAATGCTTAGATTCCCTCCCTTCCTTCCTCATTTGCGGTAATCACAGACTGGCATGAATCTGACTCAGACAAATCATAGAATTCCAAACCACAATTGAAAAAAATTTTAAACTGGGCTCCCAACTGTGATTTGGAAGAAAACTATGGTTTGTAGTGACCACAGTTTTCTGGATCCTGACACCATGACAAGTTGGATGTAGACCAAGAAATGACAGATACTGACAAGCCTGAGGCTGCTCCTAGTATCCAAACTATGGTGGTGACATTCAAAAAGGTCTATTGTATCACCTTGAAATCTCTTTAAAATTATCAACTGTATACAACAAGTGGCTATAAAACGGCATTCAATTGGTTTGTCTTTCAATATCAGCCAGAACAGTCCTTAAAAATATATTTAGAAGATAGATGCCAAGTGATTGCTTACAGATACTTACTTCACAATCACTAATCCACATACACAAATTGCTTTCAACAGATCCTTAATACTTTTGCCTGAATGCATTGTCATCTGCACTTGACATTATTTGAAGGAGCATCCTTCCATATACACCTGCTTGGACTTTAAGAGCTTCCACTGAGGTTGTTCTTCGGGAGCCCTCCTTGAAGGAGGTTAGAAGAGCGGCTATCACTCACTTTTTCCTTCACTCTGAGCCTCAGGATGGTGATAAAAGCTTACAGTCTCTAATGCTATAATTCGCATGGGATGTTACAATGCTAAGTTGTATAAGCATGCAGGTATTTTCACAATGTTCTGTGGACCGCCACTGTGTTATAGGAAGGATAGCATCAAATAAATGATATAAGTATCACTGTATTTTGTTTTGGATTTTTTGTTTTTGTTTTTTTTGTTTTAATGCTGGAAGTTTCTTAGGAAAGTAAAAAGCAATACGATCAATTTGTTCATAAAACTGCCATGTGCCGCTTCTTCTCTCTGAACATTAATTACATTGAATTCTGCAAGTTCACCTGATTTCTCCTCTCTTGAGGCACATCAACTGGGGCAACCCTTCAATCGCTGAGAGCCACCAGATGTTCCCTCACTGAACACCAGGGGGAGTTGGCGATCTGGCCCTCCTCCTCTGCTCCCTTGCAGCTGTTGAGAAATGAGCAGTTCCCCTTTTTCCCAACTCAGAAAGTCAACCTCAAGAGGCATGAAGGAATACAAGCCAGGTTTCAAGGATACAAACCACCTTCCTGAGCCTCTTTCAGCCTTCTTCCCTCCCTCTTCAGATTACCCTCTGTAGAGTGAAAATTACCACTGCTGGTCCTCCCAGTCGGCACTGGATAATTGGATACCTCCGAGATTGGGGCCTGCTGATCAGCAAGGGGGCAATCAATAGGACTGCCCTAATATAGTCTATTGCCATTTTCATCATCATCACCTATACTACCCATAACTGAAGCTCTCTGGGCATTTCACAACATTAAGACACCCATCTAAATTTCAACCAGGCCCAACCCTGCAAAGTTTCCAATATTAAGGAAGATTGGGCACTTCAGGCTACAGGCAAGTGCACTTCTCCACTGTTGTTCCAATGTTGCTTGGGTGGAACTGTCTGTCCTTGCCCAAGAGGGGGTCTATTTCAGCCTTCAAAGGGATAGCATAGAAATTTCATGATCAAATTGACAAGAATAATTGCAAAAAAAGCAGTTTATGTTAAGTGATTTTGCTTTTTTAATCTCAGAATAACCACATATAGAGACCTTCTCAAATAACTATTTGTTCGAATATGGGATGTGGGTGTTCACATCCTCTCTAGGTGGCAACCAAATGCTGCACCCTATAAACCTTCAGCCAAGCCAGTTTCCATGAGCAAGAGATGGAGAATTCTCCAGACTTGATTCATTAATCAGGATCAAGGCAGATGTGGTCTCCCAGTCTTAAATGATGCAGTAGATTGCCTTAACCCTCTGCCTCTGTTGTATTTCTAGTATCTGCCCTGGGAAAAAGCTAACACTTGGGCAAATGCAAATGTTTTTTACAAAGCAAATAACAGGCACGGGGGGCGGGGTCCAAGCTGCCATGGAGGATTCAACCCCCCACCATGCCAGTGTCTCCATCCAGATTGGAGACCCACAGCTGAATTTTCTAACATTCATTCAAGTAACTGCAGACTGAGATGCCAGCATTATCCATGCCACAGTGGAACCAAGTGACGACAATAAAATCTTTTGAACATCTAATATTTTCAGTACATGCAGATGATCAACAATGGCTAAAATAGCTTTCTGTATAAACTTAGAAGATAACATATCTAGGCGTTTTTGGAACATTCCAGCATGAACTTGCTGAACAGGGCTGGGGCACAAGAATTGGAGCTGCATTTGATTGCTTCCAGATGTGTTCAGCCAATTCATTTCCCTTTCCCTCCAGTTTCTCACTTGCACTGGAAGGAAAAATCAGGAAGCACTTCTTCCCCAGGCTGCATCATGTAAATATAAACATTTCACTATTTACTCATATCACCAGCATGCCCATCAGAAAACAGAATGCTTTGCACACAACCACTGGTGCTGCTGGAGTAAGCCTCGGAGACCCCTATTTATGCAAGCAGTTATTATTGTGTAACCAGTCATTATGCACCTCGCTTGGTTCCATCTGTGATTCCTGTGGACCAAGTCACATAATATCCATTTAGTCTGTTACAGAAAAAGAGACAAGTTTATTCTAGCATGAATCTTCATGTACTAGAATGCGCTTCATGCATGAACATAAGAACAGCCATGCTGGAACAGATCAATGGTCCCTCTAGATAAGCACTCTGCTCATATCGTGCCAAACCAGGTGTCCATGGGATCCTACAAGCACCCTCCTGCTCAAATTTCCCAGTACATTCACATATAACCCTCAGAACTAGTAGCTACTGATAACTCTTCTTCATACATTTGTCCAATCCCATTAAAAGCCATCCAAATAGCCATCTCATGAAAGTGAGTCCTATAGTTTAACCCTGTGCTCTGTGAAGCAGGTCTTCCTTTTCTCTCTCTCAAATCTCCCACCTATAGGCTTCATGGGATTACCCCAGGTTCTAGTATTATGGGAAGGGGAAAGAGAAGGGTCTCCATAACATCTCCATCATAACATCTTCATGTGTCTCCCATAACATGACATCTTCATAACATGTCTATTTCTTGGGACACCTGTAAGTTGCCCAGAGTCACTTGGCTAAGGGGCAGGGCAGAAATTTAATAAAAAAATAAACAACAAATAATGCTGCACACCTGTCCTTCACTCACCTTTTTCTAAGGCAATCTCCCTTCCTCTCAGGGGAGCTGCTCTAACTCTTTGATCATTTTAGATGCTTTTCCTGCCCACTTTCCAACTCCACAGTATCCTTTGTTAGGTGCAGGGACCAGGTTTTTTACAATATTCAAAATACAATTGCATCAAAGATTTATATAAGAGTGATAGGGCCTTGACGATTTTACTCTAATTGCGTTTGCTGATTACACCTAACCAGGCATTCTTCTTTTTCACAACAGGCATGCACTGTACCACCATTTTCATCAAGAACTCTTCTTGGACAGTGACTGCAAGTTTTCTTCCTGTCAGTTTATCCTTGAAGTTAGGGTTGTTTGCCCCACTTTGCACACGCTTACATCGAACCACATTTGCCATTTTGATGCCCATTTTCCCAGCTTGCAGAGAACCCTCTGGAGATCCGCACAAGCACAAACAGTTGGGTGTCATCAGCAAACTTGACTGCTTCACTGCTCACTCCTAATTCCAGATATTTTAGAATAAGTTGAAAGGCAATACAGTTCCCTATGTGACCCCACTATTTACATTCCCTGGGAGAAACTACCATTTATTCCCACTCTGCTTTTTATTCTTGAACCAGTTACTGATCTTTAAGAGGTTGTTCCCTCTTGTTACACGACTACCAAATTCGCTGAGACTCTTTGTTGAAGGACTTTGTTAAAAGCCATTTGGCAGTCCAAGTAGCCAATATCTACTGGATCACCCTTGCCTATGTGTTTATGGACATTCCTGAAGAACTCTAAAAGGTTAGTGAAACCAGACTTAATTTTGGACACTGATTCTTTTTCAGCAGGGTTTATCCTTCGATATGCTTACAAATTTATCTTTTATCTTGTTTTTAACCAATTTACCTGGAACAGACATTAAGCTAACTGTCCTGTAATTTCACAGATCCTCCTGGATCTCTTTTTAAAAAGAGATACTACTTTGGACATTCTCCAGTCCTCTGTTACATATTTTTGTATGAAGATCAGCAATTTCCTATCTGAGTTCATTAAGATATGGGCTTGGTGATTTAATAACTCTCACTTTGTCAATAAAGTTGAGAACTTCAGTCTTTTTACCACTGTCTATCTGAGTTCTTCAGATTCCCTTCCTGAATACTTAAGTTCAGAAAATAATGACTGGACTTGAAAGAGGGAAAGGGGGCGGGGGGGAGACTGACAAAATGAATCGTAAGCAGTGAAATTAGAGGGAAGTGAAATGCAAAAGGTACAGACTAACATACAGAAAGTACGTTAAAGCATAAATGTATGCAAAGTAGTCACAGGGATAATGCAGTATTGTTGATAAGCGATATATCCTGGTGTTGAAAAGCTAAGTCAAATACCATCACGTCTTGCCTCCACTGATGAAAACTAAATGCACGTGAAAAGCATTGGGTTAAATACAGTACTGTGGAAGTTTACTGAAGCAACTGGGCTTTCTCCCTCTCTCCCCTCCACTGTACTCCCCTCTCCCCTCCACTGCCCAAAGTATTTACCAGACTTTCTGAGCAAATTTGAGGATGAAAGAATTGCCTCCATGGTTCTACGGAAGCAGTTTCAGCTCCATTCTCATTATCCATTTACATGTTGTTGTTACATTGCATTCATAATCTGCCTTTTTTCCCTCTTTGCAAAACCAAGGCGACAGCCCTGGTTTCAATACTTTGTCCATCTGCCATAGAAACTGTATTCAGTTATACATAATAACCCAAACATGAGAAACTGCAACAAAGAGATAGATTTACACTTAGAACTGGCATACCAAAACACAAATATGACACGCTTACCTTCTGAAAGCATATCTGGCACATCTGCTTGATACCTGGGTCCCACTCTGATTTCCCCTTTGTCTGCTAGAAGAGTTTTCAGTGAGGGATCATATACCAGTGAATAGAAGAAAGTATCCTAAAAGAAGTGGGGGAGGGCAAGAAACATGTATCTCCTGAAGTACCATTTTTTTCTTGATAAATAAAACACTCAGGCATATATCCTTGCATTTTAACACACATACCCAAGAAAATTACCATGTACTGCCCAAAAGTACTTTTATCCCCTAATTTCCAGCATCTCCAAGTAGAAAGACTTGTCTGAAGCTCTAGAGATCTACTTCCTCTCAGATAATTTTTTTTAAAAATTCTGTGTTATCAATGTCCTGATTAATAGTGTTCCAATCATTCCTCCATCTATGGTTTGGTTAGTGTTACATGTGAACCATTACTCAAGGCTTTTCTCCTTCCCAACAAGCCTAGGAAATGTACTGTCATAAATGTTGCCCAGGAGTAACTCCCACTGAACTCCATGGGGCTCATTTCCAAATAGATACAAACAGGAATCTTCTGACGAAGCCTGTGAATCCTCAACACTTAAACATTTTTTATCAATACATCTTTTAGTAATAAACTTTTTTTCTAGCAAAACCAATTGCTTTTCAGCAGGTTTAGTAAACATTCTCTCTGCTATAATAGGGGGATGATTGCTTTAATGCAATACTAAGGCTTTACTCTTCCAGTATTTCTTTCAACCCAAAGGAGGTTTAAATATAGAAGGGGAGTAATTCTTGCAGTTAATTTAAGCAATTCAATTTAAACTTAAACAATTTAATAGTCCAGAATTCCAATATAGCAAAATTTAGCTCTGTATCACTGCTACCTTGTGAAAGAAGAATAATGCAGAAATATCTGTCTAAGGCAGTAAGAATGAGAGGGTCTGTTTTCATTTGCAAATGTTTGGCTGAAAGCCAAATGAATGGTTTCAGTATCAAAGCTTTTGGATATTGAACTTCCAAACCAAAAGGCCATTTAAAATACATGCATGTGCACACACATGCAATTTTCAATTTCATCTACTAAGACTACTCCATTTAGCCAAAGTACTGGTTGCTTTTTATTAAAAATCTGCTGTAAAAACTTATTGCTCAAGGAATTATAAGTAAAATAATAACAGATGAATTTGTCTTATTTTTTAAAAATGACATTACCTCTTTAGCAAGATAGGACAACACAGATTCAGTCTCATTCAGAAGAGCAACACTGCATTTCCCCCTATGTTGGCATAAAAAAAGAATAAAACATTTATGACAAGCAATTCCTTTTTGCAATGAGCACAGGGCAGCAGATCAAGTTCACAATTTGGAAATTCGGAATAATGAATAACATTTTTAAACACGAGAATGTTAAAAATCAGTTGCCTTTGACAAGTGCACAAGCGGGACCTGAGTACAACAGGGTCCTCCTGCTGCTTCCAGCAATTTGTACTGCAGGACATTCTGTTTCTGAATACAGCAGAAAATATACAGCACTGTGAGTAACCGCAAGGAATGCACCCATGGCAAGTGTGCCAATGCACCAAATGGCAAACGAGTATGTGAGCAATGACACGTGCAGTTTCCTAGTATCACCCAGCAAAGATTTTCCAAGGGGTTCATGGCCTGCTACAGTCTGGGGCAAGGCAAGAAACAGTGGAACCCTAAGCAGCAAGCAGTGATAAGTCTGTGCTGAGTTTTGAAAACACATGTTGCTTAGCTCTATCATGATTTGGCCACCACAGTTAATGCAGTTCCACTAGCAGAGCTGCCCAGAGCACCATCTGGTCTAGCTGTATAGGATGTGCTTTGGTCGTCAAGACTTGAGGATGTGGGACAAGTAGCCTAGCTGAGCCTGGTCAACCATCTGCTTGGTTGACCTTGTCCAGAATGCAACCATGTTGACTTCCTTGGACTGCTCTACCTTTGATACCATTGATATTCTTCTGGATGATTCATCCATATTGGGAGGTGGAGGCACTGGACTGCAGGGGTTCTGCTCCTAGTTCAATGGCCAATCCCAAAAAATAGTGCTGGGGAATTATTGCTCTTTGCCTTGGAGGCTCTAATCTACCCCCAACTGTTTGATTATCTACATGTAACTGATTGGGGGAGCTTATCCAGATAAGTGAGCTAAGGTGTCATTTATATGAGGATGACCCAGTATGTGGTATCACTGATACGTAGATGGTTTCCCCTTCTCATCAAATCCAGGTAAGGCAGTAGGTCTTCTGAATCAATACCTGGGCAGGGTAAATGGCTGGCCATTCCACTTCCCTGGGTATTTTAGTCTTTCAGCTTCAGTTTTTGATCTGTCATTATGTTTTAATTTTTGCATTACTGCTAGTAGGGTCTGCCTTGGTTTCCCATTCTATTTTTAAACTCTTGTTGTATATTTTATACTTTATTATAATAGCTATAAATTACACAGAGAGCTTCAGGTATTATGCAGTACAGAAACATAATAAATTAACAAATTAACTTGTGAACAAGGAAGGAAAATATCTAAACCAAAGGTCCGTAAACAAAAAAAGTACTATATTATCTTATACAGAGTCAGTACAGAGGAGGTTACAGTCAGCACTCAGACTTGGGCTGATCCAGGTTCTAGTCCCTACTTAGCCATTGAAGTTCACTGGTTGCCTTTAGGCCTCATTTATTCCCAGGCTAACCTACCTCACAGGGCTGTTGTGAGGAGAAAATGGAGAGGAATGGGTAGGACTAGATTGTCTTGGATTTTTTTCTTGGAAAGGGGGCAGGCTGTAAGGCTCATAAATAATGCTTGGGACACTTTGATAGCAGGGAAGTTTAATTAAGAATCCACTGAAATCCCCAGGAATCTTCAAGCAGCCCGTAGATTTTTTTAAAAGTTTGAGAAGTGCCAAGCTAAATATAGTAATTACTTTAGTATAATACTCAGTCAGGGAGTTAAAATCCTAAGAAAAAGGAAAGGACAAAGACATTACAAAATAGCTCCAACTTTACTCAGGGAAAACCTTTCTTAAAAGCATGCTTAACTGCTAAGAAGCTTATTCAGAGTAAGCTTATCCTAACTCTATTCTAATGACAGGCAATCAAATACCAATGCAACCCTGTAGGGATGTTAGCTGCCTTTCAGTGCCATATATAGTTTCAAATGGCTTAAAAGATTATAGGAAAAATCGGGGTTTTGGGGGGGCTTGGAAAGCACCAGTCAAAAAGGGTGAGGATAACAATTTTCACCCAATTCACCACAAAGAGAAGCAACAAAATCAGGACACTTATTCCCCTACTCTGGGTGCTATGCCATTTCTTAAGTCCTGGAGCAAAGACAGGCTACACCTGCTTCTGAAGAGAAACCTAGTCGTGAGAGAGCATTGTTTATTTATCTATCCAAACATTAAGAAGAACATTTGAGGTCCCCTCCAGGAGCCCTTCCCAAATAAGGCAAGGTGGGTGGGCACACAAAACCAGGCCTTTTCAGTGGTGGCACCTATTTGTGCAATACTCTCCCAAGGGAGCCTCATGTAGTCCCTACCATCATAGCCTTTTTGGCATCAAGTGAAGAACTTTTATTTTCTCAGGCATTTTAAGAACAGAGGGTTTGGGGAGGATTGCTGAAAGGGTTTTATTCTTTGCTGCTGGTTTTATCTTGGTTTTATTCTCCTCTGCTTTTTCATTTTATGCTTTTATTGTAATAAACACTGCCCGGCCACTCAATGGTTATTCAATGGAGAATGGTTACTAGGCTTTCAAAATACAAGAAATACAAAAAATCAGAACAATTATCCCAGCATGAGGTAGAATTGCTTGTTGGGCTAGCTGGTTTTAGAGCTTTTGGTCTACTACACGATAACGGAAGCAAAAGGTGTATGTGTGATAAAGCCCTGTAGTTGGGACAGGACTGTGGGGAATGTGCATGCAAGAAACCCCTAGACCAGGGGTCCTCAAACCTTTTGACCAGGGGGCCAGTTGAAAGGAGCTGGTGCTGGGCCCGGGCTCGGGCTCGGGCCCGGGCCGGAAAGGTGGTGCCGGTGGTGTGCGCGGGCTGGCGAGGGGGCGGTGCATGCAGGCGCTCAGGCTGAAGTGGGCCGGGGTGCAGGGCGAGGGGAGGCGTGGGCGGGCGGGCGGGCACCGTGAGGCGAGCGTATGAGGCAGTGGCTTGCTCGCTTGGAGATCGCCTTCTCCGAGTGAGCAAACCACTGCCTCCTGTGCGTGGGGTGAGGTGAGTGGTGGCGGATGTGTGCAGAGCGAGTCCAAATGGGCATGGTGTGCCAAATCCGGCCCCCGGGCAGTACTCTGAGGACCCATGCCCTAGACAAAAATATCCACACTAGCACAGTGCTCAGCCCCAAGAATCATACACCAGGGCAAAAGGAGGAGCAGAGCTGGCTACCCTGTCACCCATTTATATGAGTGGAGGAGAAGCAGCCAAAAGAATAAGATACGTATGCCAGAAGGATAAGCTAAAGGCAGCCTAGCTGGCTCTTTGTGTGGTCCCGGCTGATCAAGACATCCATACTCTGCCTTCCCTGCTGCCCCTGTTGGCCAGTTCCAAGTTTTCTGCCAGAGACCTTTGTGGTGCAAACCAATGTATGAAAGAAACCAAAGCACAGCAGGGATGCAGTCACCAAATTCAAGTAGGACACCATCTGTGTGTGAGTTTCTGCGGAACAATTTTTTTCCTGTACGTAAAAGACATATTTCGGATGTCTTTTCTCATACAATATGCTCTTCCACACTCATTTTCCTTCAGGACACACATTTCTAAATTTATTTTTCATGAAACATGTATTTTACCACGAACTTTGCTACTTTTTGGAGCGGAGAATTACACTGCAAAATTCAGAGATGTGAAATCCGAGTGAGAAATAAACTCCAATGCATACATTAATCTAGGATATGCAGATCATATCAGTTCACATCAGAACGGAACAGATTCTCCAAGCATCCCATTAATGCTACCTTTCTGGAATTGGAAGCCCAAATGTGAGAAAGACACTAAGTGCAAAAACAACAGCTTGGGAATGTAACAGTCTTTGAAAAAGATGACGCAAAGAACTAATCTTAAAGAAATGTATTTCTAAAACATCCCAACACTGTATTTTCATGATCATGCTCTCTGCATTTTTATAACTCAAAGTTAAGCAATCCTCTACAAGTTCTCTGGCTTCCTGCTGACCAGATGCTGTTGTCTGGCAGATCACATTTAAAATTTCCCTGTAATCATTCATGGGTGCCATTCCACCATCTTCAATGCTCAACTGCTCCAAAATTCTTTCAGCATCTTTTGATTCAAAATATTATTGCACTGAAATTTCACTAAGAGTGTCATTTCTAAGTGGATTTCATTCATCAAGAGCAGAAGGCATGTATGGCAACTACAGTTCATATCAAATAATTATGTTTACTGCTATGTTGAAAATCTGTTTATAACATAAATCCAGAGTTGTAACTTGATTAGATGCCAATAAGGAATTTCATAAGGTAAAAGTCCAAAACTTGCTGTGCTTTATTGCACAGCAGTTATATAGCGAACATTTTCAAATATTGTTTACTTGCCTTAGAATCTAAATAATGCAATCAGATAGACAACAAAAACCTAATCCTTATCATTCAAGAGCAGGTCAGTTCCAGTCTACCTTGTTTTATTTAAAACTTTTCTTGTGATGCGTCATCATATCACCTCTGACCTATTATTATTATTATTATTATTATTATTATTATTATTATTATTATTATTATAACATTTCTATGCCGCCCCTTGCCGAAACCTCGGGGCGGCTTACAACATGATAAAATACATTGAAATACAATAGTACATAATAAATTACCATTAAATATAAAAATACAAAAAATACATTGATTTACAAATACAAAATTAAAATTATCAGTATAAAATAAAAATATAGGAGGAGAAAGAGAAGGAAGAAGAAGTTGCCCAGGCCAGATCATATGTTTTAACAATTGAAATGATGTTTAAATAAAAAGGTCTTTACCTGGCGCCGAAAAACCAGTAACGACGGTGCCAGGCGGACCTCTTTGGGGAGTGAATTCCATAGGTTGGGCGCCACCGCAGAGAAAGCCCTCCTCCGGGTACTTACTCTCCTAATTTCTTTCATGGAGGCTTCCCGGAGAAGGGACTCTCCCGCAGATCTCAAAGGGCGGTCGGGCATATATGGACGTAAGCCTATGGCAACTTATGCATGAAATCCCACAAACACATTTTGGAATTGCCCTCAGAGTGATACAGTAAGTCTTTTAAGCAAAGTTATAGCCTGGGACACATTGTCCAAGCCACCTGCGAGTCAATCCACAACCTCTACACAACACACTGTAAGGAGTGCAGCTTCTCCACAGCAGGGGTTATTTGGAGCGTTTGCTGTGCAGCAACAGAGAATGCTTTGGGGGGTTCTTTCTTTAGACCTGAAACTAAGTGACACAGCCTTCAGAGTTGGTCATCTTGTGCCTGCTCCATCTAAGTGAAGCCAAGGTCACCTGTGCAAGTCACTCCTGCAGCCTGACTCTTGTCGTTTTCAGGTTACTGTTTGAGAGACTAATGGCAGAAAGTGAAGAGGAACTGAAGATGCAGGTGAAAAAGGAGAGCACAAAGGATGGCTTGAAACGCAACATTAAGAAAACTAAGATCATGGGATCTGGTTCTATCACTTCCTGGCAAATAGATGGGGAAGAAATAGAGGTAGTGACTGCAGCAAAGAAATTAAAAGACACTTGCTCCTTGGGAGAAAAGCTATGGCAAATCTAGACAGCTTACTAAAACGCATGCTGACAAAAGTGCGTATAGTCAAGGCTATGGTTTTCCCAGTTGCAATGTATGGCTGTGAAAGTTGGTCCATAAGGAAGGCTGAGTGCCGAAGAATTGAGGTCTTTGAATTGTGGTGGTGGAGGAGACTCCTGAGAGTCCCTTGGACTGCAAAGAAATCAAACCAGTCAATATTAAAGGAAAGCAACCCTGACTGCTCTTTAGAAGGCCAGATCCTGAAGATGAAACTCAAATACTTTGGCCATCTAATGAGAAGGAAGGACTCCCTGGAGAAGAGCCTAATGCTGGGAACAACTGATGACAAGAGGAGTGGACAGCAGAAGGTGAGGCAGCTAGATGGAGTCACTGGGGCAGTGGGTGTGAGCTTGGGTGGACTCCAAGGGACGGTGGAGGACAGGAGAGCCTGGAGGAATGTTGTCCATGGGGTCGTGATGGCACGATTTTGTGACTAAACAACAAGAGTGTGGGTCTGAGACTCAGGAGATCCAGGTCCTAGTCCCCACTCAGCCATGGAATTGACTGGATAACTTTGGGCCAGTCACACACTCTATCAACCTACCTCACAAGGTTGTTGTGTGGATAAGAGTGAAAAGAGGGGGAGAATTATGTAAACTGCCTTGAGTTCCTTAGAAGGAAAAAGGTGGGATTTAAATACGATAAATAAAAACAAACAACAATACCACCCCCAGGCATGGCCCCTGCCATGGTGCACTCCTATTGTGCTCTGAAGCTGGGTTCTGCCCACAACAGAATGGAGAGGTGCTGTCATATGAGGAGCAGGAGTACTGCATTACATTTATAACCTGCTTTTCTTCCTCTTGCAATAATTAAATCAACAACAACAACCAGTTATACCACATCTTTTTCCTCTTGCAAGGAAGCCAAGGCGGTTTACATAGTCTTCTGCTTTTCCATTTTATCCTCACGACAGCAACCCTCTGAGGTAGGCTAGGTATATATTTTAATTGTTATTGTTTTAATGTATTTTGTATTTGATGTTGTAAGCCGCCCCGAGGCCTTGGCAAGGGGCGGCATAGAAATGTTTTAATAAATAAATAAAAATAAAAATAGGCTGAGAGTCTGGGACTGGCCTCAAGTCACCCAGTGAGCTTTATGGCGAAGTGGAAACTAGAACCAAGATCTCCCAAGTCCCAGTCCAGTTCTGTACAGAGTACTTGCTGCCCATGGCTTCAAAGTGCACCAGTTACAAAGCTATTTACTGGTTAAGGAAGTCTGCCCCTTGCCCACTGGCCATGGCTGGCTTCAGGTGCACAGACATGTATAACTTAATAATTAATATTGACTGATGCATTTTACAAATCAAATGTCCATAAGCTGGGGTCCACTCAGAATGCATACCAAATTTCAGGAATCTAGGTTTCATGGAATTATAGAGCTGGCAATACTCTATTTTAGAGTCTTGTTAAACTTTTTTGCAAATTTGATGAGCTTACATGCAATGAATTAATCATGACTGGGAAGATATAAATTGCTGTTATGTGCTTGTGATGTATTGTGAATATAGTTGTCTGTATCAAGAACACTGAAACACTGGACAACTTTCTGCCATTCAAATTAGGTGGAAGGCAAAAAAAATGATGGTCATGAGAAATAAATAGAAAAGTATGTGCTACTCAAAAGACTGTCAAATTAATATTTTCCATTTATTTGTTTATTTAACCATTTTTTCCAAGGCAGCTCTATTGTAGAAACTATTGTATCATAAAACAAAACAAAAAAATACTTGAAGAAAATGCATTTCAAAAATATGGCACCACCATTTAAAGAGCTTTGCTGCCAATATCCACCAGTAAACTACAGATGGGCCAAAATGCAAAGCCTCTCAGAATGATCTTATAACTTAGGAAGGTTTTCATGGATGAAGGTTAGGCTTCAAATAACCTAGTCCTAGACCATTTAGAGCTTTAGAGATTATTAAATTAATCACTATTATAATAACTGGAAACATTAAGTATTAATGAACTTTGATCTTTTGATTAAATTTGATAAAAAGTCATTGCTTCTGGGAAACAACTACTATTGAATTAGTGTTGCCTAGAATGATACATGGCTTGGTAGTTACAATGCCAGATAAGAATAAAATTTGGCCATATGGTTGCCTGGTGTTCTTTTTCGAGAATATATTTGCGGGTTAGAAATTCTGAGTTTGAAAGTGAGTAACACTATTAGGAGATTTTTGTTCCTTAATATAGTTTATTCTGTATTTCCTTTGTATTGCTAAAGCTTTTTAATAGTCAGGTTTAATAAAAGTCATTCCATCACAATATATAAACTTATTTAAATCCTCTCTCAGATAAGCTAGGAACCAACTAGAGACCGCTTTTTCAGTAGCAGCCATAATTGGAAATATCTCCCAACAGAAGTACATTATGAGACAATCTTTGTTACTTTTTAAAAGGTCCTTTAAAATCCACTAATTTTAAACTCCAAAACTATTGTGACTGAAATTCTGAACAGCTTTAAACTGCTACTGTTTTTCAGGTTTTGTAATTAGACTAGAATTGTTTTGTCTTTTGTAAGCTGCCATGGCAGGGCACTGTCCTGAGAGGCAGCATAAAGCAATTCAATGAATTAATATATAATACTGATGAGGCATAACTTAGCATCTGATCTTCTACTGTCACGTTGACCCACTGAGACATTCCACCTCTCTAATAGAGAAGTTTGATAGGAAGTCCTTTGTTTCAAAAGATTCAATTATAATGTGGGAATAAATTTCTCCGGAGGATAAATAGATGTTGTTAATCTTTGAAGATTTTTTTGCCAAAAAAGTGAGCTGATGATCTGTGCAATTATGACATTTTCTGACTGTTAAGTTTCATCCATCAATATGTGTGCTTTCCAAACTGCACAATTTGGAGCATTAAGATAAACTATTCCACACCTTAATAGGCCAATGACTTTGTATATAAATGTCTAAATGAAAGCCAAACTACCTCTCCAGTGTGCCCACATATATTAGTCTTGATAGCTGCCAGCTTCCTGCCCCGTTTGATTTTCATTTAATTTCTTAAGAACTTTTTAAATTAAAACATTTTAACTAGGATGCTGGTAAGCTACAAAGTGGAGGGCTGCCCTGTGGTGTCATCGCTGGATCCAAAACCGATTTCGTGATTTGGAACTGAAGGCATCACTGGTGCCATGTAATTAGGTTCCTTGCCAACTTACTTTTCCTTTAGTCTTACCTGTTTGCTTTCTGAAATAATGAGCATCTTTTTACTAGCCTTGCTGTTTTTTGAGGGCACCATGCCACTCCCAAAATTCCAGACATGCCAACCAGTCCAAAAAGGTTGCAGAGCTTTGAATCCTTGGAGATAAAGTAGCAGGAATGAACTCTGAAGCTGTTTTCAGTTGTCATCTTGGGACAGAAGATTAAGACTTTATGCAACAAAACTATGTTGGGATATACCCGACTGTGGCACATCTAAAATGCAGGGAAATGCCATGTTCTAACCAACAGTAGTAGTGCAACAAAGACAAATTCAAGTAGATACAGACAGATATGTGACTTGTCAGTAATAAAATTCTGTCAGGAACTGTCTAAATATATCAATTGTCCTGCTTTTTTGAATAATGTCCATTTATATTTTTGGCTTCAGAGCATGATCTAAAGATACGTGTTGCAGCAACCTTGCTGATGGAGGTGTATAAAATTATGCATGGTGTAGAAATGCAGATAAGCAATCATTTTTATCTGTCTCTCATAAATACTAGAAGAATCTAGGTCATCCCATGATGAGAAATGGTGAGAGAAATTCAAGGCAAACAGGTGGAAACATTTCTTCACACCAGTCATACATACACTACAAATGGCCACTGGAAGATGGCATGACAGCAAGCAAACCGGATAGCTTAGAAGGGCTATTCAATAAATGCATGAAGACTAAGCCTATCCACAGCTACTGGTCACGATGGCTATACGCTGTCTCATAATCAAAGGCAATATACTTCTCGGTGCTTGTTGCTGAGAACACGAATGGGCTACCGTATTGCACTCATATGGACTTTTCCACAGGCATCTGATTAGCCACTGGGCAAACAAATTCAGGACAAGAAAGGCCTTTGGTCGGACACAGAATGGTACTTCTTACATAATTAAGTTCCTTTGTCAGGCAAGTTGGGGCCTGGTCAGTGTTTGGATACAGAGCTATTAGGGAACCTCATATATGCTGTTTTGAGTTCTATGTGGGAAAGGCTAGATATAAATAAACAAACAAATAAATAAATAAAAGGGTGTTTTTTTGACAAACCGGGGATTAAGCAGAGAATACAAATTATTGTATGTTCGTGATTTTATTTTCATTCTTCAACATATTGGATTATACCATTAGAAGGCAAGGTCTTGTGATGGGAATCACCAGATTATTGAATACAATACATTGCCAGCATGGGAAAAAGAAATTATTTAGTAAGTAAAAATTGTTTGGAAAGAAATTCAGACATCTCTTATGTTTGGATTTATAGGTATGCTTTCTCCATGGACAAAGTGATTTATTATGAGATAACAAAATAGTTTGGTTTCATTCCTTTTTTAAAATTATAGTAAATAACAGAGGGAAACCAGCATCATTTTACAGCATTTTACTGATTTTGATTCTTTGAAGTAGACTGGAAATTTCTTATCTAACAATTTAAACATGTCAAGACTCCTTCCCTGGAGATACATTATGCTTGTTTTCGAATACTTCTAAGACTTCACTTCTTCCTAAGCCACATTTATTTCTTTTTCCTGCCTTCTATAGTAGAAAAATAGATCCTGTGCTGTTTATTGTTTTGCACTAAATGGTATTATACTCTTTAAATATTTGTACTATGTTTTATATTTAACTGACATTTTAGTTTTAATTTAATTTAATCTATCCAGAAAACATTAGCTATTGGAAGGATTACTAAAAGTACTAAATAAATATAGTAGATAATCCACAGTACATGCAACATTACAAACAATTCCTAGTGGTCCGTGTTGTGGCAGGTACCTGGTCAAAGAGCAATCACACCAAGGACAGCATCCAAATGGCATTTGCAGCTATGTTATAATGAGTCAGATGACTGGTTCATGGCCCCAAGCTTTCTACCATCAATGGCAGTCAGTGGTACAGGAAGGGCATGGCCCTGAGGCCAATAACTAGGGTATCTCATCTCAGCCCAACTGAGTCCATCCTCCCATAATGCTCATCTTCAGAACTTCTGGTAAAGAGGACAACAGAAGAAACTCCATTTTATTGCTATAGTCAGGATATTGGTATGATTAAATGAGGGCGAAACTATAGAAAGTATTACTTTTAAACCATAGTTGGCAGTGTTGTTGTTGCAACATATGAGGAAAACTGTTAAAAAGCTGCTGTAAAGCATAAAATGGTGGCTGGGGGAAAGGCAAGGTAAAATGTTAGTTGTGTTTCCTAACTGAAGTAATAGGCAGTGTCATCAAAACATCGGCAGCAGAGGCTCTCCTCCAGGAGCCCTCCGTGAGAGACATTAGGAAGCAAAGTACCCGGAGGAAGGCTTTCTCTGCGGTGGCGTCCCATCTGTGGAATACGCTCCCCAGAGAGGTTCGCTTGGTGCCGTCGTTATTTGTTTTTCGGCGCCAGGCTAAGACCTTTTTATTCAAACAATATTTTAACAATGTTTAATATTTATAGGTTTTAATTGTGCATCCAGGGTGTTTCCGGGTTTTAATTGCATTGTATTATATTTATTTATTTCTGTGAGCCATCCCGAGGCTATATAGCAAGGCATACAAAAACTATAGATGGATGGATGGATGGATGGATGGATGGATGGATAGGGTGCTCCATGAGGCCATTAATTCCAGGGTCAAAAGTCTTCTAGCAGTGCGACCGCTAGCATCAACGATTTCTTAGCCTCAGTATCCAATGCTTTTAACTGGAGATGTGTGAACCTTCTGCATCACTGTGTCTTCCCTTATTCCCTGCCTGGGTTCAGACAGGGCAATAACCTACACTCAAGGGTTTGTAAAATTCCCTGCTCTCTGAACTAAGTCACTGTCCATGGACTAGTTCACAGCCCACCATGTGGTTTATCTAAGCCACAATGGGTTGTGGGTTGTGCTGGTGACAATTTTGAATACACAAGTCACGATGACAGCTTGAATATGCAAGACTGGTGACTCATGGTGCCATGGCTCTTGGTATCATAAAAAAGCCACAACAAGGCATGGCAAGTGTGCAAATCTGGGGTCTGTATTGTAGCCTTTACAGTTTAAGAAACACACTGGCCTGGCAGCCACCATCCAGGACCGGCAAATAGCTCTTTTGCCCTTTTCTGCCTTAAGGACTACTTTCCATTAAAGGCAGAAAGAAGGACAAGACCTCACATGGCAGAAGAGTGACAATCTCAGCGACTCATACCCCAGGACTCTCCAGATCGAAGGGAAATGCTGGCAGGGAATCCATCCCTGTGCTTGGCCACCTGCAAGGCTGCAGGGAAAATTGAGCACAGCCATTGACCGTTAATGCCACTGTCTTTGGTCTCCTGGGAAACAAAGTTTAGAAAGTGCAGACAGACAATCAAATGCATGCAAGATTGATTCTAGTATGCGGTCATTACCAAACCTAGGCCTGGAGCTGGAAAAAGTACAGAAAAGGGCGATCCAAATGATTAAGGGGCTGGAGCAACTGCACCATGAGGAAAGGTAACTGCTTAGCTTAGAGTGGGGTGATCCAACACACAGCCCCAAGGGCTTGTTCGGTGACCCTCTTGCCACTTAGAGGCCCCGTTCCCCCTAGTCCAGATCCCAGGGAGGGCACGGGCACGACTGTGCCGAGTTTTCCCAGGGACACTGTCCTGTCCTGCTCTCTTCCTGAGGCTCAGGACGAGAGCGGGTTGGGATAGCGGCCTCGTGAGCGCTTGTCTCAGCATGCCCCATGCTTCTCCGTGCTGGGAGTTTAGCAAGCACAAGAGGCTCAGCATGCTGTTTCCAAGAAGGAAAGCGGGGCCGGTGGGAGGGGGGGGAGGCCACATGGAAAGGTGTCTGGCAGGAGAAACAAGAAGAAAGGGATGGGTCATCCCGTCACTGTGGCTGGAGAAGGAGATGCAGAGATCTCCTCACACTCGGCCCACAAGAGGAGCTGCCTACCAAGCATTCTTTCTCATTCATTTAGTCCTAAAATCATCTTAAAATTAAGCCGCTGCCCCTGCAAACAATCTACTTTACAATATGAACTGTAATTCAATGTGCAGCCCCCAGATTTGAAGTCAAAGTCCTAATGTGGCCCTTGAGGTACAAAAAGTTGGAATGACCTGGCGTAGAGCAAAGGTGAGGGGAGCAGGCAAGACAATGTCATGACAGAGGTGTGGAGAAGGTGGAAAGGGAGAAGATTTTGTTCTTCTGTCATACCAGAACTCAGGGTCATCCTATGAAGCAGAATGGTAGGAGATTCAGGACACATAAAGGAAATACTGCATTTTGGATTATGGATTTTGCAGCCACAAGATGCAGTAATGGCTGCCTCCTGGGTGACTTTAACGGGGATTAGATAAATTCATAGACAATAAATAGGCTGCTTGTTACGATGGATCTATGGAATGGGCTTCCATGGGAAGTGGTTGAGGCCCCATCAGTGAGGGTGTTCAAAGATAGGCTGGACATGCACACGGTGGGCATGTCAGGAGCAGAGCCGGCTGGAGCCAGGGGTCAGACCAGATGGCCCGGGGGACCCCTTCTGACTCACTCTGTTTCTATGTTTCTTTGTTCATACAAACAGTATGCTTTTTATAATGAATGCTGAGAACCTGAGGAGAGTTCTGCTGCAGCACTGAAATCCTGTTTGTGAACAGAATACAGCGCTCAGCAGGGCTTTCACCTGATCCAGCATGGCTCTCATGTTCTTAAGGGCACAGGCCTAGGGACTATGTGGGACTCTGTCCTATTCAGGTACGGCTTCCCTCAGACACAGAATTGGGCTCGGAGAGAAGAGGGTTGACTCTAGCCAAGCTGTGGGTAACCAGAAACCCAACAATCCAACCCTGCCTGGCCTCCACAGAGGAGGGGGAGGAATTAGAGATGGATGCAACTCATCTGCCTCAGCTGGAAAACTCAACCTTGAAAAAAGCACCTGCTTAACAAGCAGGGACATTTCTGCAGAAGGTGTTTCAGGTGTGTCTTCCTGTGCCCACTGTCAGCAAAGAGGGCAGGGCAAAAACCCCAGAGTCAGGCAGAGGCTGAAGGTGGCCATGCAGCAATTCACAGAAGTCATTCCTTTGCTTATAGACAGCCTGCATAGGATCACAACCCTGTAAAGCTTCCAACTTCTGTTGGGAACAGGAGCATGGCAAGAGAGGCTTACTGGGAACAGGATCTGGAGTGCTGGGCACTCAACTTGTGTGCTCTCTGTCCAGGGACAAGGGACTGCTTGACAGCCTGCATGTTTCTCCTTTTATTACCTCTGAATAAGCAGTGAGCTCATGAGGGGAAGTACTACAATAAAAGGGTTTTATGGTGACTCTTTCCTTGATTACTGGAGGCCGGGGCAGAACAGACCACAGCCTTGAACTCAGAGATTTACGAGCATCCTGGGCTGAACGTGATGAGCTGCAGCGGCAGCAGCCTCTGCCTTCCTGCTCCTGCCATCATGCATATCAGCTAGGTGGCCACTTCTGCCCATCCAGGAGGCACAAGGGTGGGAGGAAATGCCACCATATCTTGACAGCTCTAGTCTCTTTCTCCCACCACCCGTTTACCCTCTCTCCACGATCAATGTCTTAGCCTTAGAGTAGCAACCAGCACAGTTTCTTCCCTGCTGGCTGCTGGGGAAGGATGGAGAGGACTGAGACATGAATTCCCCGCTCCAGAGCTGGAACTCTCCTTCCAGCCTCAGAGCAGGGAATCTAAAGTATCGATTGGATTGCCAGATGATATCTAAAGGCCACTGGATAGCTCTCCCTGCCTAAATACATGAAACTAAATGGAATGCCTGTTTCCCTAAATTTGCCTTCATAGACTTCTAACTTCCCTCTACTGCCTCCACTAAAGCAGCCTCATGCTGACAACACAATATCAGCAAGATCATAAACAACAACAATTTTATACTAACCATTTTAACCCCAAACGGTAATCAGTAGATTTTGTTTGAGTGAACACCTTCTCTCTGTGTCCATTTTGCAAGTTTTCATTCTTTTGTTATTCTACAAATCCATCATTTACAACATCTAAGTAGAAATCCTAAATACATTTTTCTACATAGTAGAGCCTTGGATTCTAAAAGTATGTGCTTTCTGAAAAAAGTAGTTTCTATAGTCAAAAATTTTATATGTAGCAGAACTAAACTGGATTTATCCCACCTACATGATCTGTCCTAGTAGAAGCCATATCAAGCAAGCTCCAAATTGTTGTTGTTCAGTCGCAAAGTCATGCCCAACTCTTTGCAATCCCATGGACAACATTCCTCCAGGTTTTCCTGTCCTCCACCAACCCTCGGAGTACACGCAAGCCCACACCCACCCCACTGGTGACCCCATCCAGCCACCTCAACCTCTGCCATCACCTTCCCCTTTCGCCAAACTAGCAGACTCCAAAGGAGAAGCTGCAGCTTATGCTGTTGATAACAGTGAAACTGGACATTAGGTAACTCCACTGTTTTGTCATTGTGTATTTTTCAAACTGACAACTATTCCCCTTTAGTTCTTATATAACTAGATCAGGGAAAGCAACCTCTAAACATCCTGCTTTCTTGCTCTATGTGTAGGTTTGGCCTGAGTGTTTCCACCTGTCACACTTCAGGAAGTTGCTTTAATTCAGCTGATGTCACTGTAGTCTAGTTCTCATGTCTTTCAACCACCTAAACTTTTGCAGACGTGTTTAAAAGGAGATCAGACAAATCTATAAAAGATAGTGTTATCAACGGCTACTCATCATAGAGCAAATACTTCCCCTGCATGGACCCCTACATAAATTAAACCTTTATTTATAAATTAAAGTATAGCCTTCAAAAACGACAGTTTACCCTCAACCATAAATACCTGGGCTCACAATGGATTACTGTGAGTGCTAGATTCAGTATTTTGCTGCATCCCGCTTTTTCTGTGATGGAATGCAATACAACATTCATGGAACTTGCTAGAAGTCTCCCATCCAGAATACTGTACAGACCTTGGCATGCTTAGTTTTTTCTAAAGTGTCTTCATATGCAGGAACCATAGCTATGCAAACTGGCACTGATTTATGAAATGAAGAAAAACTGGTGCAATGGGAAAGCATAGACAAAGGAGTTGAGTTTGCCAACTGAGACAACCCCATGGTATCTACATGTGGGCTATTCTCTCTCCCTCCCTCCCCTTTCCCATCTGTTGCTTTGTTTAATATTAAGTCTGAAGAAGAGTTTGGGAGAACTTGACAGCTTGCTCAGTATTTTGTGTCATTTCACTTGGATTAAATAAAGATACTACCCCACTAGGGCCCCTGGATTTTTTTTCTACTGGACATCGATGGTTACCCAAAATGTGTGCCTGTCCTGAAAAATAATGAATTTAGCTATATATTAAACTAAGGCATGATACCACATAAACTTGAGGTTTAACTCTGAGGGATTTTTCTCACTCCAATTATCAGACAATACTACTCAATTTTACTTCTTTTGGCTCTTTTGCTTACAGTCGATCTAACAGTAACCTCCAGATTTGTTAATGTAAGTACTATCATATTTCTCTTTTTTTTTCTGTTCTATACCTCAGAATGGAGACCCATGTGTACAGTTGGATGCTAGAGATCTGAGTAACTCAGGTAATTTTATATACCCACATACACATAACTGCTGTTCTTTCCTTTCTGTCCCAGTATTACTTGGTGCAGTCAAAGAAAGTCTAATCTCATTAAAAGTGCACTCCTATGCGTGTTTAGGCATTAAAAAGTCCTGTAACTCCCAGCATTCCCCAGTAGGAATTTTTTCTTTCTCAACATGGATAGGATTGTGCCCAAAGTCATTCTGTACTCCATCTTAATAAACAGATTTTTTCTATCATGCCTAGATTCTACTCTTTCCTGCTCTCTGTAGTTTTTCTGGAAATCCAGAATGAAAAAGAGTTCTAGAGTGTTAAGAAGATTGTTCGTTTCATGACATTTTAGCTGATTCCAAGAACAGTATAATCCTACTTGTGCATACAATGAAATGGGATTTTTAAGAGCATTACATAGTTGTAAACCCAGAAAAACTTCCAGATAACCTAACTAATAATGTGCTTCACTACTTATGATGTATAATACAGTAATAAGAGCAAGTAACCGAACATCCACAAATTATAGCCTGAGTAATAAACTTCAATCTGAAATCTGTGTTTTAGTTAATTAAAGTTATTAGGCAAAGTACAGATGTTCTATAATCCAAAGTGCATAACAGCTCAGACTAAAATAATTACAACAGTCCACTGTCATCTTAAAAATCAATTATATTGAGTCAAGAATGGAGGAGAGTTTAGCATTTGGTATGTGCAGGCTTAGTTGGCCAAAGCATAAATAACTGTATTCAAGCCCTAGAACGGACACAGAAAGATATTGATCTGTAAGCTAATTGCTAGATTTCCATTTGATACTCTATCACACATTGTTGCAATTAAAAATATAATTACTGTTGCCAGGTCAGCAAAATTGATTTCCCCAAACACAAACAAGTAAATGGTTTGACAAGATCACTAACATTTTAATATTAATATATTTAAGATTTAGTTAAAATTGGTCAACATGCTAGTTTGAAATCCTGTTTTCAGGAAAATAGTTTGCTTTTAAAAACCATTTCCTGCTCTCACATTGCATACAAACTATTGATTGCATACAATTCTTGCAGCATTTAATCACACACAATCCTCTTCTTTTTGTTAATCCAGAAACCTGGGAGATACAAACCTTATTTTAACCATTACATTTCAGGGCAAGTGGGTCAAATGGAACAGAGAACATCCAACACAGCAAGCAAACATCAAGAAATTAAGTACAAATAATAATAATACATTGGTCAAACAGGAGATAATACATATAAAATACAGGAAATTGTTGATACTGTTGGGGCCCCATTTAATTCAGTGAAGAGGCATTAAGCTTTGGACAAATTTTGCACAGAAACAAATGGGCTCAGAAATGCTTCGGTTTGGTGGGCCTCTTATGTATTATATGCTAAATATTTTAGCAATAGGGAGAAATAGAAATGCTACATTGTGCTGGTTGAATTAGTCTGCTCTGCTGGTTTTATGCTTTCAGTTTGTTTTTATTGTGGTGATGTTTCATAATTTTATATTATTTTGTAGCATGTTTGGTTTCATGCCTCTCATATACTATCTTGATATTCCATATTCTATAAATACATCAAGGTGTCAATATTAAAGGGCTGTCAACTTCACTCTTAACACTCTGCTGAAAAGGAAAACAGATTTAAGTAATTCAAATATAGTAGATGAGTGATGGCAAAACTTTCACTTCTGTACCCATTACCCTAGGAATGTTTGGGATGTAAGATGACTTTCATCTTTGATGACTTTCAAAGGCACAAATTAAAATTGCGTATGTTGTGCATCATGTGCAATCTCACACTCAAGCAGTTTCATGTTTCTAGTAACAACCCTTGAATCTTGCCAAGCCAAACCCAGGAACTTTAGGGTTGTTCAGGGATTAAACAACCCCAAGTTAACCTATGGATTTTTAGCAGAAACAGGAAGCCATTTGAGTCCCCACAATTCATGGGTTAAAAACAATCACAATATTTAAATGGCCTGAAAGTGATTCCCTCATGAGTTATCAAGCTCCATAACAAAGGGGATGCTATTTAGCAATCATGGGACACATATGATGAAGGGCAGGTGCAAAATTGTACCCCTTCCCCCAAAAATAACATGCAACATTTTAAAACTGTGGACTTTCTTATGACTCATAGCATACTGTTGCCAAGTGTTCAAACCCCAGTATAGTGCTGAAACTTGGCTGGTGTAAAAGGTTCCGTTTCATCTGAAAGAATGCAGAAACGTATCGACTGGGTTTTTTTTTTTTTTTTTTTTTTTTTTTTTGCCACTGCCAGCATCCAGATTGTAGAACAGCCTTCCAAGGGAGGCAACAAGATTGGTGCCTTCCTTATTTTGCTTTGTACATGCAATGAGTACTGTTCCTAATGTGGAATACTGTGTTGTCACTCTTCAGTTTTAATTACAATGCTACGTTAAAATTTTATTTGTTTGTGTCTCGGTTTATGAGTTTCAGTATTTTTATTTTACATCAACTGGGCACATGGCAGTTGGTGGACATGATTTATAAATAAACAGACTAATAAATGTCTGTCCTTCCAGAGATTTCAGCTTCGCAGACTCCTCCTAAATTTGTACGCATAACCACCTTTGCATCTCCTCTTGTGAGGCCCTTTGCCTCCTCAGCTTGATCCCATTTTCTTCCATATATAACACCTGTTAAAGGTTATAATATAATTTAGGCACCCCACCAAGAGACATTTGGCCAGGAATACATTCAGTTCTCCCTCCACTCTAATCACTGTTTTCTGACTAGCACACTTCAAATCGTTTTATTATTTTTATCATAGGAGGGGTTCGACAGAGTGAGGAAGTTTTACTTCATGTTATTTCTTAAAACCAGAATTGGGAAGAAATGATCAGTTAAACCCCAGGAATCTTTCAGCCCTGCTGAGAGCACATTCCTGTGACTGACCCTCTACCCACCACCCTTATATGCTGCCAGCAATGCTCCCAAATCAAAAAGAAAATGCGGGGAGGCAGCACATCAACCACCTTTCCTCCATTTTTCCATGACATTTGTTCACTTTCGTTGTGCCTTTTAAACAATTGGTTGGACCTCAACATGGTTGGGACAAGGATAGGTGAGCTTAAACTCTGAAACCCTGACTGAATTATTAGAATCCCATCATCCCATACACTTCCCTCATTTTTATCCACAAGAAACTTTCTCCTCTGCCAAACCTCTCCGCTTGTACCAACCACTGCCAAACATTTTTGCATCCAAACTCTCTTTTTCTGCATCCAAATCCATTTCTCTTCTACTGCCCCAACACCATCCGGAAGCCCTTTAATTGGGTCTTAACACACCCAATTCGCTTCTCCATTCCTTATGGTTTATTATACATACATTTTCTGGAAAACTGCATGGTGTTTTCTTGCTATCAATTTTCACATCTCCTCACTAGGACTGTTGCGTCTATAGTATTTCACACATGTATTCTCACCAAGATGCTTGTACAGTGCGCAGCTTTAACTGTCCCTTATGTTTTAATTCTTCATAAACAGTGCATGTGTCAGCCAGCACATGGGGAAACCATTTGTTCTTCACATCATGAAAGACACTTACGTCTAAATATTTTATCAAACTCTTGCTTAAAATCGCGGAAGGGCACTGGTCAAATCAAATAGCCAGGTGGGGCCGATCAAGTTCCTGGACGAGCAATTCCGCTAGCTTGCACTTGGCAGCAGGTTGGATTTGATTTAAACTGATTTAACTCACTAGCCAGTAAGGCTATATTTAAATCATGGTTTTCTACATATTTGCACCCATGCCTGCCTTTCCTGTAGGCAGAGGAACTTAATTAAAATATTCCCAAACTGCCCAAACTGGGTCTCTTTTACGGCCTGCTGACATTCTAGGCTTTCTCCTCCAAGGAAAGAATAATGATAAACCTCAGGCTAGACACAAAAAGATCCAAAGACTTGTGGAATATTCTGCTCAAAAGGTTTCACTTTCATTTTTACTGCTTGCACCTCCCTCCTCACACTTAGTTTCTTCTGCAGATCTGTTCCACTCCCAGTAATCTTCTTCTGTTCATTGAATCTTTTGAAACTTAGCACTCAAGAGGTAAGGGGTTTATTCTGTGAACATAGATTTGCAAAAGAACAAAGGGATTAAGGTCTTTTTCTCAACTCTGTATAACATTTTTGCTGTGAAGAAGAGGCATGTGATCTCTGCTGACACAAATTCAGTTTTGAGAATTGTAAAACCAAGCATCTGTAATGATATCATCTAGATAGAAAAACTGCCCAACAATCTTACAGAAACCTCTGGAAGAGCATGACATATTTCATGATGAATAACTTTTGGATTATAATGTACCTTAAATAGAAAATCAGCTTCTTCATTTGCATTATATACCAGTATTTACTAAGCCAACATTTTAACTGAAGGGTACATGTTTCTTCAACAGTCCCTTCCAGTAATTCCTACAGGTGTGAGAACATCACCTACCACCAGAATATCAAACAAGAAAGGTTGGCAGGGTTGGTTCAAGGATTGACAGGCCCCTTGGGCAAAATGTTGCTTGGGAAGACCCCTGTACATAGTGGACCCCAAAAAACTTTTCTAGCTCTAGTAGCCATGCTTTGTTTAATCACCCTCTTAATGCAGGTCAGACTAGATGGCCTGGGAGGATCCTTCTGACATGCTCTGTTTCTATATTAATGCACCACAATTAATCAGAAACTAGGTGGGAAATTAAAGGACTGAGAATATCCAAACACCTGGCACTGGTCAGAATGACAGATTAGAAAGAAAGAGAAGTTGGGGACAGACAGCAGGAAACTCCAGATACTGCTCCAGGATTTGAGGTGCTACTACTGGTGGTGGGAATAGCCACCACTACCATGTGCTGTGCACAAATTTCTAGAGGCAACTATCTGACTTTTGTCTGAAGCAGTATAGTGCTCTGCTCTAGAAGGTATTTCTTATATTTTTGTGATCTTATTACCAGCTCAGAGAGTCTTTGAGATGACAAATGTTTAAGAGTAAAAATTTCCATTTAAATGTTCTAATAATCTATATAACCTTTACTATTCCCATTTTATATAATTTTATGAGCTCCACTGGGTTTTATTCAGTATTTGCCTAACTTAATTCCCATTCCTTCATTTCTTACATTTCTATACTGCCCAACAGCTGAAGAACTCTGGGCATCTTACAAAGATGAAAACTCCAAAAATACATCATAAGAATCATTTATATATAAACAGACAGCACACATTAAAACACACATGTATCTAAAACCAGTTTAAACAATCAACAAGAACAAAAGGATCAGATTAAAACTTCCTCAGATTCTGCCTGGGGGAAGTGGGAAAGTTATGCTGAAAAGGTATAATGTTGGCATTAGGTGGGCCTTGTTGGGGAGACTGTTCCATAACTGGTGGGCCCCCACTGAAAACCTCTTCTCCCTTGTTGCCACCTTCTAAGTCTCTCTGGTGGAGACACATGGAGGAGCTCAGCTGGTGAATGCAGTGTATGATCAGGCTCATGCCAGGAAGGCGCCCCATCAGGTCTTGCAGTCCCAAGCCATGTAAGGCTTGATAGGTCAAAGCCTGCACTTTGAATCATGCTTGGAACACATTCGTTAGCCAATGAAAGTGAGCCACAATTGTTATCTGCTCATATTTTCTTGTCCCTGTCCTCAATCTGGCTATTGCATTTTAGATGAGCTGCAGCTTCTGAAATGTCTTCAAAAGCAGCTCATGGAAAGCACATCGTAAGTAATCTAACTTAGAGGGGACAGGACCATAGAAAACTGAAACCAAGCTATCCAGATCTAGATAAGGGCATCGCTGACCCATCAACCAAAGCTGATAGAAGCCAATCTATGCCATTGAGGCCACCTGAGCTTCAAGTGACACATCAACCTATGAACCTGCTCGTTCACAATCCAGTGCAATCCCATGCAGGAAATGTATATCATACAGGGAGATCAAGGCTGCTTTTGTGTCAAACCCTGATTGAAATGGATCCAGATAATTCACTTTATGAGGCCCAAACTGGATAGCAATACCCTATCAGTGTATTGCTACACGTGTTATCACACCAGACAAGCCAGGGTTACCGCTGGTGTTTCTACTCAGAAGGTTGAAAGAAAGAGTGCACATTGTTTAAAAGTAGAATATAACTAGTTCTGTTCTCCAGGGCAAAAATAATCAAGGACAGTATGTCTTTTTGAAAAGCAAAAAAATGCTCTATCCACCCTTACTACAACCATTTTCCCTCTCAGCTTCTTGGGGACAAAAGAAAGAGACGACTCCTCAGTAGTTCAAGCCCTACTGAACTGGCAGTGCTGGCTGCGGGTTTGTGTTCTTTTTAAAAATAAAAAAAATCATCAAAAGGTCAGCAAACGTTATGGTGACCCTCCCTGAGCGCTTCGGTTACTGGGCATATGAAACGTGATAAATAATTGCATAACACCCTGTTCTGACCCTGTTTCCAGTAATCATGGCAAGAATCATCATAAAACCCTTTTCACCACAGAAATTCCCTTCGTGATGGCAGTTCTCGCAGAGGCAATCACAGTATTGTTCAGGCTACCAAGGAGCCTCTGGTTGTTTCTTCAAGTACACAAACTATGCACCAGGTACGTGGTCCACAAATACAGTTCCCACTACGTGTCTCATCCCATGCTCCTGTTTGGAAGCTTGTGATCCACTGGGAAGAAATCCCCAGGTCTGTATGAAGGAGAATGGCTTGCAAGGAGAGCTACCTGACCTTTGCTCCTGGTAAGGAGCATTGCCTGACTGGGTGCTTTTTCGCTAACGGCCGACTCAGGGAGACATCCCTGAAACACCTTTGCCCACAGA
Organism: Varanus komodoensis; assembly: GCF_004798865.1. NCBI lineage: Eukaryota > Metazoa > Chordata > Lepidosauria > Squamata > Varanidae > Varanus > Varanus komodoensis. The sequence goes on along the minus strand of NW_025335568.1, from coordinate 53,911,192 downwards.
GGTCTACCCCTGCTGCCAGGGGTTGTGATCCCAGACTGATCCGCAGGCGCTTTTTTCAAGGCTGAGCCTCCCAGGTGATGAGGATGAGTCGTGCCAGTCTGCAAGGCTTCCCTGCTCTGGTTAACCACACCTGGGCTGCACACTACTTCCTCTTCCTTGAATCTTTGTCTCAGAGGAACTCCAACCAAGGCCAGGGCAAGGTCCAACATAGTCACATACACACACACACACACAAACACAGTTTGTTCATTCATTGTTACAGCAAAAACAAATGGGGATTTGAATGACAACTAACTGCAAATTCATCCATTCAGTCATTCATTCACTTTCAAGTAATTTGCACTGAAGGCACTGTATTCTACTGGATATCTTGCATTGAACTTGTGTATAGTTGACAGAAAGTTCAAAGGGAAAAGTGAAGAGACACAGTGATAAAATTGACAGGGTGGAAAGGTCTTTGTAAGAGAGCCTGTACAGTCACCTAGGAAGGCCTCGGCAGTTACAGGCAGCTTATAAATACATGCATGCATAAATAAACAATTGCAGATTATAGAAATGTTACAGGGAGAGAGAGAAGGAAGGAAGGAAGGAAAATTAGTTCAACTAACAAATAGAAAGCTCTGTTTGGGCTCTGCCTGTTCTCCTCCTTTAAATTGCCTATAAAATGAACAATATGTTTACTTATCTGAATTTTGACAGGAGTAACACTGGGAGGGTTAGGGATAGTAAAATGCCTGCAGATGTCCTGATATATGGCTCAAAAAGCATGAAGTTAGAGGCTACAAAGGACTGGCTGAGTCTTCTGCTGCAGTCTAAGGTGAAGCAATTGAATTCAAATAAATGGAAAATGGAATATTTAAAAAGAGAGAGAACTGTCTTTTTCCTTGCATACTCATAAAACAAAACATACTTTTAAAGTATATGTTAAATACTTTACTGCTGATCTTCGTGCTCAAATAAACTGCTGCTATTTTCAAAGTAGTACTTGGTCATGTTGAGGTTGAGAGAGAGAGAGAGAGAGAGAGAGAGAGAGAGAGAGAGAGAGAGAGAGAGAGAGAGAGAATGAATAAGCTAATCCCACTACCATAGCGCAAAGAGTACCAAGTGTCAACACAAAGCTATGTTCAGTTATCCACACCAATGTCCCAGTCCACACCAATGTTCCAATACTTGCTAATTCCACATAGGAGTACTTTGTTTCCCAAATACTACACTCCCCTGTGCTACATTTTAAAAGGTTTTTCAAAACTCAGGAATTGCAGAAGCAGTGCAGAGGAGCTGCTATTCAAAACAACTCAAAAGGTCCATGGGCATACAGATCCAAAATCATGCAGACAACCCACTGGATCAGCAGCAAAGCCCACATTTTTACACATTGTTCCACAATATAAAACTTACTTTTGGAATTGCAAGACCACTTTTTGTATAATGCTATGTTCTACAAATTGACAATTTCTGCGTAGGCAGTTTTCAACTCACTCTTCAAGAAGAATCCTCCTGCTTTCCAAAAAGCCCCCTCCAAAGGTTGGGGGTCTTCGTAATACAGTGAGAGTAAGTGCATTAGTTGTGTGAAAATATACGCCTCCTCTAAAACTGTAAGAAGTACTGTGATTGGCTGGACAAAATTTAGAGTTTGACCATGAAAGACCAAGTGAGTTCCAGGTTATTCTGAGAAAGTGGTGCAGCCAATGTTACTGACTAATTCCTGGATGAGTAGAGATATAGTAATTAGTCCATAATTTAAAAATGAAGGAACAAACATTACCGTTTCAATTTTTCCCCTTCCACAATTCAGCAAGAGTTATTGCTCTGCAACATGACTATCTATCTATCTATCTATCTATCTATCTATCTATTACAAGCATTTATATTCCATCCTTCCGCCAAGCGCTCAGGACAGCTTAGAACGACGACTATTCCTTTCTATTGAAATTTTTAAAAAAACTTGGAGCAATACAGCTCAAAATGATTAGGGAACATATGGAATGATCATGAAGAAAGGACAAAATATAATTTGACAATAATGTGCCATTAGACGTCATAACTTAAGTTTTGGAAATGCATCTTAAAATGCAAAGGCTAGGAAAAAACCTTTTTAAATAAATTGGATAAAGTCATGATTCTTCTAAAACAATACAAATCAAACAATTAAAACACGTTAAAAATCAAGCATAAAATTATGTGCTCTCATCCATTTTTCCCTTATATCATACTATAATTTATAGGAATGTTTCGTTGTTGTGTGATACCATGGGGCTCAGCTGGCCATAAAAAACTGAAAGTAACCAAAAACTGTGCGAGCATAGAATAAAAGCAGCTAGTGTTTTCCTGGTTTACAAGAATCCAATTTCTGCTCAGCTGTGCTGAGGGAATATGCATCGAAAAGAAATGAGAGAGCCAACTACTGAAAACCATTGCATAGACTTACCAATGGAGACGAGGGTCTTTATTTCTTATCTACTGAGTTAGCAGCAGGCAGAGCAGCTGAGAGATTGGGTCCTTGACCTAACTTGCTTACCTGATGTGTGTTGCAGGAAGAGACTCATACTGGCGCGAGAGAAACAGCTCTCTGTGTTTCAGCTGATGTTTCTGTTTGTCTGTCAAATCTACCTCCTTGGGTATTTCAGATTCTTCTTCAACTTCTTCTGTACAAAGGAAAAAAGAGAGAAGAGTGTTTTCTTCAGACCCACATTTCTGGAGGGGTTTTTCCCTTACTTACATCCTTGTTTAATGAAGCTGCTTTCAATTTCTGCAAAACAAACTGTCAGTAACCAAATTTCATTGCCACAGAAAATAACCCTTTCTTGCAGAGGGGGATTAATTTGCAATATCTTGTTTATCCAACATGTCCACTAGAAAACCAACCCTGAAATATCAATGCCTTTCTAAAATAAGATTTTTAGTATCTTTATTTAGCTATATGGCTGTATCCGTGTTTGTCCATGAATGGAATAGTCGCTGCTGGCAGAGCACCTTCCCTTTCACCCTTATATGGCCCAAAATCTGATCTAGAACGTTGAGAGGTAGAGCAGGTTGGAGCAGCACAACAGGTAAGGAGGAAAGAAGGCGGCAAGATCCTGTTTCAAGCAAGGGAAACACAGGATGTAGCCCTTTATCTGTCAACCTTCTACCAAAGTATTCAAAGCAATTTATGACAGAAATAAAATAAACACATTAAAATGGGAAATTAAATATAATACATAATTGCCACCTTTGACATTGACCTTGATTTTTCTTACAAGATTTCTCTCTCTCTCTTAACTTTTACATTTTCCAAATACAGTTTTCCAATATATTTTTTGGACGTGAAAATAAGCCAGATGCTTCATGCAAACAGTGTGCTAGTACATGCAGCTTGATTGCTCCCTCTCGACAGCAGGAGCAGCTAAACAAGTCATGGATACCCTGATCCTGTTTGTTTTGTGTGGTATCTGAATTTGGAACTCTCTCCTAACTTGTGTCTCTCCCAGCAGGCCAGAGTTCTAAGCTTAAAGCTGGGTTATGACTCTGATTTTTTTGTGGAGAAAACACAGGTCAGACTTCCTGGTTCAAAAGTTGCATTGAACGAGGGGTGCCATACCTGCACTCCATAACTGCACTCCACTGGGCCCACTGTGGGCCAGATTGTGTCAAAGGGTGTGGCCACTCCGACTGATGTCATCACCCTAACAGCTTACTGCCTCACACAGTGCTGGAGGGAGATTCAGTTGGAGTTGGCAGGATCAGCTTCTCCTCGGACTTTGCACAGTGTGTACCGACCCTATTAGGGACTCCACAGAAGGATTTTCCAGGAGTTCCCAAAATCCGCTCCCAAAGACTGGAAAATCACCCAGAGAGTTTTTGGGTTGTATGGAATGCTACAGTTGTTGTACGAACAGATCTGATTAACACTTTTTAAAATTGTGCTTTTAAAATTGTGCTGTGGATATAGAAAGACATTTTTTTAACATGAGTCCGCCGGTGGTGTTTGAACTGATACAGCCCAAGCAATTACATCTCACCCGAATGGGAATGAGGTCTTTGGCTTCCTATTCAAGTTCAAACTTCTGTGGAGTGTTCTGTACATTGTCTAAATAGTCATACTGGAATTGTGATCATATAGGGCCACCGGAAGAGATGAACCAAGCAGAAGTTACAACTCAGTGCCCTGCAGACTACAACTCCCACAATCCCTGACCATTAGCCATGCTGGCTGGGTTGTATTCCACAGGCGGATTACCCCTTGGCAAAGGGAACTGAACAAGAGATAGAGGTTGAGAGACACAGAAGGCCATGCGTCGAAATGAATTTAAGGTAAAGGATATAGAAAATTTCTTGTACCTTAGAATGTAAGATATTTTTAAGGTAGAGCATATAGAAGAATGGCTCTGGGAAAGTCCTTTACCACTGGCATCTTACTGCATGATAACAGCATCTGTGAAATGTGCTCTAGCAGTTATGATCATTGTAGATGACTGTTGACCATACATTCTCTATGCTCCGAATATCTAACTGCTCAAAGGGTTCTTGATGTTTCTGTGAGGTCCTCCCATTCGAAAGAAATGAATTAGATATACAGAACATACTTTGCACCAAGGCCACAGATAATTCCTATAAATTGGATCTAAGTCAGCAAAGCTCTGAAAAACGCCATCATTTATGGTCTTTGACAGCTGCTGGTGGTCAGTGTAGACAATACGTGGTCTTTGATGTACTAATGGTGTAACTCAATAGAAGGCGGAGTGGCAAGCGGGCCAGACGCTCACTCTTCACTGAAGTTCCAGGGTCCTGAGTCACTGGATTCTGAAGAACACTCATAGGAGGCAGGGGTGGGAGGGCAAGAGGATCAAAGCAGGGCAGGGACCTCTGAAACTCCATCAGGGTCACTGCTCAGGGTCACTGGACTGACTGTGAAAGCAGGCCTGCTTTGGAAGAAAAGGGAGGGGGTGCAGAAGAGGAGCGAGCCCATCTGCCTTATCTTGTCCCTGATCCCATGATGAAGTACTGAGAGGTGAGCAACCCAGTTAGAGGGCTTGCTTAGCTCTTGTAGGTTGGCTTTGGGGATGGGGCACATTGAGGGTAGAGTCACAGCCTGACTAAAGTGGTAGAACTGGGGAGATGTGCCAGTTTGAATTCAACTCTTTACATGAGCAAAGGCTTATCATTCAGCTTACTAGAGTTACATTGTCTTGTTAGCTGTGAGGTGTCAGTAAAGATTTGCCCTGCAAAGGATTGTTTGGTGTTTTATAGTCTGAAGGCAAGGGAGGAAGTGTCAGGCTCAAAACCAACAGCTTCATGTCTGTACAAATGGAAAATTTCTAACTGACATACAAAAACTTGGATAAAAATTCAGAAACTTGAATCATACCTAAGACACGCCTGTCCATGATGTACTGGTTCCAAAGAAACACAAGCAAAACTAAGATAGTACCATTAACCAAGCACTTTTGCAAGTGCTACTGGAAGAGTTTGCATTTTTATTCATTTATTTTACCTATTTTGGCTATTTATATTCCACTCTTCAACAAATTTTCGGGGCTTACAAAATCAGAAAATGCAATAGGCAAATTCCACTCCAGTTCACAGGACTCTGCAAAAGTGGTACCATATACTTAAGATTTATATTCATTTTTCTCATGTAACACAAGTACAGCAATAGCCCTTTCATAAGCAGGAAAATATGGAAAGTCACCTCCTGATTCAACCTAATATCAGCCTGCAAATATGTATTTTAGCTCCAAGTTTTCAAGCTCCCACAGAGATTGTTAGGGGTGCATATTCTTTGGTTTCTACTACTGCTAGCCAACCAGGCTTTCTACTGATGAATGCTACCTTATAAATTACTGTAATTGTGCAAAACTATTTCCCTAGCTCATTTGCGGGCTTTTCAAGTGAATCTTTCTACACGTTTTTCTGAGATCACATGATCCTTGGTTATTTTATATTTCAGATGCAATAAGACACATAGATTTCCTGTTAATTAGTCTTCTTGCTCACTTAATTAGTTCATCTATTAAATGCTAATGAAGAATGAAAGATTCACTGCACCCCTTTTACACAAATATGTTACCTAGATTAAATCCACCCACAATGTCTGGATGGCAGACTTCTGTCAGTTAGTGGAAAGGATGCCAAGAAAAGTAAGCTAAAGAATATGCCTGGCATTCATGCCAGTAAAATTCAGCAGCCTGTGATAAATATTTAATCATCTAAGGTATTCAAAAGACTGTTCTGTCAAGCAAGGAATAAAAAACTATAGCCAGAAATAAATGGAAGAAGCAACATGGATGAACGTGTGTTCAAGAGCTTCAATTAATGTAACTTGGTAACTGGCTGGCACAGAAGCCCATCAATACGAAAGACTAGAACTTCTGTCTAACTTCTATAATGGTACTTTAAAAGTTTGAGTGAAGCAGCTGCAAAATCCAATGAAGTTTCCCCACCAGTCATTTCTATCATCAGAAATGAGAAAAGGTGGTATCCCTGGTAGATCCTTGAAATCTGCTGCAAAGGAATTGGGGACCCTTCAGAGCAGATTTGAGAAGGGGGACAGGAGTATAGATGGAAGAAGAGAGAGGAGAAATTCTCATTGCATGAGCATACTTCTGTCCTTGGACCAGACCTAGCACAGAACAGAACTGGAAAGCATGCACACATGCAGCCCCAAGTCTAATCCAACATATATCCCCTTGGTGGAACCACACACTACCACAGCTTACAGCTCTTTGCAGACCCATCTTTCACCAAGTTGAATAATCCTCTTGCAAGGCCAATTAATATGTAAAAACTATGCAGGAACACAAGAAATTGCCTTGCACAGAGTAGGACCACAAGTCCATCTCAACACTGCAAAGAAGCAGTGGCTCTGCAGGGTTTCAGGTGCTTTTTCCAGCCCTACCTGCAGATATCTGGGATCAAACCTGGGACCTTTGACATGCCAAGCAGTCACCTGTTCATTCCATTTCTAGACCACCCAATAGCCAGAGCTCTCTGCATGGTTCACAAGACTTACAACCCACAATAAAGTTAATAAAGAAATATAAAAATCTTTAACACAAAATTTTACAACTATTTTGAAATAGCTAAAACAAGTGTTATTATACACCACTTGGCCCACTGAGCCATATCCTGTAATTACAACAATCATTTTGAAGTTATACAGCTGTTTAAATAAAATGTAGCATATCTGAATTCTAAGCACAAATTCAGATATAGTGCTAGGTTTCAGACAAAATACACCTTTCTTCAGCAACATAACTAAAGATAGGATCCAACACGTTGACAAATATCATTTGTCAACAATTTTAATCAAGGTTTTTTATCATGGCTTGCTGATTTTAATCAAGGGCTTATGTTTGTTTGTTTTAATCAGTGATATGGATCAAAGTTATTTAAAATCAAATCCCCTTGCTTTCTCATTTAGATAAGATACACTTTCCAAACTAAACAGAAGAAAAGAAGCTATAAGAACACAAGGTCAAAAAAAGAAAGTTAACAGTTAAATTGAAAGCATTCTTTAAAAAAACAACAACAAATAACTTTGTGCAAGCTACTTGCAGGAACACAGGAAGAAATGTGAAATAAAGTGGACAAATATTTGGACAATGCGATAATAGGACAGTTATCCATTTAGCAATGTATTTATCAAGGCTGAATATTAAATTTTATTAAAAAGACAAGCTCAACATATGCTTATTTCCTAGTAACCCTCCCTACCACCTCTTTCTTTCCCTCATCATAATACTACATTGTTTTAGCTGTTTAAGCTGTTTTAAATTCTGCATGATGACGGTATCTATATTTTATGCTATAGTATACTCTGTCTAGGTCTTGTACCTTGTGGATTGCTGTGAATCACCCAGAGAGCTTTGGTTATTGGGCAGTACAGTAATGATTTAATACCCCAGGCAGAAAAGAGTCTGAAGTTTCTCAGGAATTAAGACTTTTACCGTACAGCTGAGAAAGTGGGTATTTCTACAAGGAGAATCAAATACAGATAGAAAATGGCCAGGAAAATGGAGCCACACTAACTGCTGCAGAGGAGAAATCTTATCACTATTAAGCTTTTAATAACACAACAATTAATTAAGTGTAGCCCATATATGTAGAAACTTCAATATATTGTTCACCCTTATAACTGATACTTAAAGATTGTGTGTTACATCACCGGATGTAACATTCTCACTAACATTAGTTGAAACAATGACATTAAGAATCCGTGTCCCCACTGCAGAATTCATATGTTGTGCCAGTAAAGACACTACTAATATGAGCAATCAGACTTAATTCAGAATGTCCAATAATTCTTCAGCATCACCACATGGGTCACAACCACAACTCCATTTGTGTCATGAGATGGATTTGGTAGCACACCAACTTGACTGTGATTGGTGTTGTCAGCACTCCAGATGCAATGTTTTTTGCTGGCAAGAGGCCAATAAATTCTAGCCACCCTGGTACTTAAAAACGCTGTGCATTTGTCTATTCTCTCCCCCGCTCCCTCCCTCTGTTTAGGACTGGCACTTTTCACATTTTGAATTAAATAATAAGTTGATGTGGATCTTAGAAACCTGGGGTAGGGGGAATAAACAACACTTTTTACTAAGTATCTGTAGTCAACCTTTACTCAGTACCTCCAAAAATTTGATTCTGGAACCTATGATCTGGGACTGTTATTTCCAAGCAGTAGTTCTTCCCTCTGTCCTATTCAGTACACCAGGTCTGACCAACTTTCATTCATTCATTCCTTCATTCATTTCAAAACTGTATGTGCCTTTCTTCAATATATGTAGTTATTAAAAATGGCAGGGTGCCACCGACTCATCAGATGGTACGGTGAAGACTGGGGGGTGGGGCATGTGGGAATCAAAGGAGCAGAGGAAGATGAGGCTGTCTCAAGGCTGCTGCCTGCAGATTCTCAGACAGACCATGGGAACAGGCAGGGCTTGGAAGAGAAGGGAGGGGGCAAAGGAGAGGTGGAAGACAAGTCCATTTCCTATCCCTGACCCCATGACAATGTGCTGGGATGGAAGGGCTAACCAGTTGGAGGGCCTTCATAGCTCTCGGAGGCTAGCCCTCCTAAAGAGAGACCCACCCAGCAAGGTGGAGCCCAGCATTACTGAAAAGGGGGGGTTTCAGAAGTAGTTTCTAGCTTGGTTCATGTAACCATTCTGGTCATGGAGAGAGATTAGTCCTATTACTGTAGCTTGTTAGCTGTGGCTTGACAATAAACAGCTAGTTTGCAAAAAGAGTGTGGTTGTGGATGTGTGAAATAAGGTGAAATGGAGCTTCCAAAGCAGTTTCAGGGAGGCTTACAAATTAAATGATAAAATACAAAGTAAAATCTATAATGAAGCATCAATGAGAGCAGCATCAAGCAATTATGGCCTTCTGTAACAGCAAACTCAAGTGCTGAGCGCCAACAGAAATGGAGCAAAACAAGTAACTCAGAGGTACAAGAGTGCTTGGGGAAACCGCTAATGCATGGGTCCTCAAGCTACGGCCCACAGGCCACATCTGGCCCGTCATGCCCATTTAACCGGCCCACCCCAGAGGTTCTGTACGTGTTGCACATGTGCGCAGGCGCATGGAGATTGTTTTGGACTCGCTCGGAGAAAACGATCCCCGCACGAACAAGCCACTGTCTCACCCCGCATGCTCCCCGCCTCTGCCTCGCTGCACACGTGCGCACATGCAGCCCCGCCCCCTCGCCAGCCCTCGCCCACCGCCAGCACCTTTCACTGGCCCCCTGTTGAAAAGGTTTGACGATCCCTGCTCTAATGTTTGCAGAAATACAGAACTAAAAAAAAGATGGCCAGAACACCCCCAACACACAGTCCATAGTCCAATAAGAACAAAGTATGCTTAACAGCCACAGAATGTGGAAGGAAACGTGGGAAGGGGTGGGCCTTTTTTAAACCCCTAACTGGAAAGCAATGGCTTATAGGCAGGGACCTTGAACAGGAGCATTCCTACTAGGATTTTGCTGCAAGTCCAATTCATATAGCAAATTTAAAGTTAAAAGCCCAAGCAATCGGAAAATCTTTACCAGGCAGTAAAAGTACATCAGAGCAGGTCCACAAGGCAGAGGGAGCTTCGGCTTAGGATAGCACAGCCCTCCATAGACAAAGTTAGCATGCAGGCAGATTAATGTTCAAGAAGATGCTCTTGCCAGGCATTTGGGCCCCAATCCGTTTAGAGTATTAAAGCATTTGTATTCATACCAAAAAACTGGGAGCCAGCCAAAAGGCACAAAATCCAAACACTTAATGGGCCCTTTACGACAGGTCCCATTAAGGACAAATTTTGTTTCAGAAAAGTTGATGGGAGCATATAGCAGTGGTGAGAGAAGCTCAAGGCAAAGGGGCAGAACTAGAATGCCATAAATATCAGCATATTATGGCTTAAAGCTTCGGCTAAATAAACTAAAGTAACTAAACTAAATAACTAAACCTTTTAGGAGTTTGCAACCCAAAGGAGAGTCAACCTTTCAGAACAGGAGAAAAACTACACAAAAGTGGGAAATCACCAAACCATTTATGGTTGGGAGAAAGGGAACCATCATAGCCATCTGGAGAACTTTGGCATGCTGGATTTGGCTCTTTGGTTGAGGTTCAGCACCCCTGTTTTAGGCATTCATGATAGAAATAAAACACTCCAGTAAAATTCATGAATCTTCAGGTCTCAGTTGGTCAAAAGAGGCCAAAACTTCCAACTGTTTGCTACTATAAAAACACATTATTAGTCCTCCTTCTATTTTTATGGAAATTAGCAGTACAGGCAATACTGAGGGCTGAACAAAATGTGATAACAAGAGAAAGGAAAATCTACCTGCAGCCAAAAAATCTCCTGCAGCCCACCTCCTTGCAGTCAATCCCTCAATCTAGGTGCATCTGGAAGTGAGCTCAGATGGGAGGAAGGCAAAGTTCCTGTAAAAATCAAAGCACTGCCAACGCAGCCCTTTTACCATTAATTGGGGTACACCTGGCTTTAAGCAAGTGGGTCCCTGACATGGGCTCCCTCCATTCATAAGTGTGGGGGGAAAGGAGCTATTTATCTCAACCAGTAGTGTAATTGGATATTTGAACAAAGGGTTCTGGGTTTAAAACTTGCCTCAGTCACATTGGTGAGGAAGCATGGTTCAATGAGAGAACACAGAAAACCTCCACTATGGACGGTACAGAAATGCAATTTATAGTAATAATACTAAGACAGGAAGTCCATGTTCTCTCTCCAGCCTCTTCATTTAAAAGGTGATGGTAGCAAACAGGGATTAGACTTGTGGCCCCTCCAGTCAAAGTAGGCCATTCTGGGCCTGTGAACAATCATCTGACTAGGTATAAAGTGGCTTTCTGATGATAAAGTAAAATATTTGACAGGACTGAACAGACTAGACTTCTGGTGTTAAATTGTCAAAATACGCACGCATGGGCCCGGAGCGTGTGCTAAGAGGACAGCACAGCCCTTCAGCCTACTTGAACTAGACACTTCTGCACAATACAGTTAACATCTGACTCAGTCTTTATTCTCCAATACCAACAAAGTCAACAGTGAATCTATAAAGAGATGAAAGTTCCAGGTGAAGAGTGAGCCACTAAAGATAAAAGGGAAAAGAACTGCTGTGCACATGCTTTCGTTTCTGCTTAACAAAAATAGATAGCAAGCCTTTGTTTGCAGCTAGAATGTTATCATAAAATTACTTCTTTTTTTAGTGCCAAAGCAAGTGCAGAGGAGAAAAATATAGTTTTACATACATGGCCTACTCCTTTCTGACTCTGCTGCATAAAACCTGCAAAAAAGGCAGGCTGATGGCAGGATGCATAAGCTACGCTAAGGGATAAGAGCTAGAAAGCTCATCCCCAGGTGGTACAATGAGCTGGACCAATTGCTTTATTTAATTCCTTAAGTCAAACTTAAGTCACATAAGCAGCTTAAGTCAATATTCTTTATGGTACAAAACCATGTTTTCTCAAGCATGAACAAGCTTTGTAAGCACCACCAAGGATGAAGCCAGGCAAATATTTCTAAAGTGGGGTGGAAGCAGTCTGTACACACATTTCCCATCTTCACTCATATCTCAGCTTAATGCACTAAGATATGAATGAGTTACATGCTCTAGCTTGCAGCTGCCTCACTTCTCCCTCTGCATGAGCCAGGAAACAAGCCAGGAAGTCCTCAGTTAACTATAGTTTCCCAGTACATCCAAACTGGGAGACTCTATTTAATGATTTAAAAAACATTAATGGAAAAAAAACAGGATATCAAGCCAACTTTAAACCACTGTTTCATATCCTGGCTTGTTCAAAGCCCATGAACCATAATTTTCCAGTTTAAACACAATGGGAAACAGCAATTATCTGACTACTTCCTGAGTTGTTCATTCACTTATTAAACTTGTTAAACCAACAAGGTATGATTTTCTTGAGAAGAGAAGAGAAGAGAAGAGAAGAGAAGAGAAGAGAAGAGAAGAGAAGAGAAGAGAAGACTGAAGGGGGACATGATATCCCTCTGGAAGTACCTCAAAGGCTGTCACAAAGAGTAAGATCAAGATCTCTTCTTGGTAATACCAGAGTGTAGGACACGGAATACTCAATTCAAGTTGCAACAACCCAGATTCAGGCTGGACATCAGGAAAAGCTTCCTCACTCTCAGAGCAACACATCAGTGGAACCAGCTGCCTGAAGAGGTGGTGGGCTCTCCCACACCAGAGACATTCAAAAAGAAACTGGACAGCCATCTGAGTGGGATGGTGTAACATCATGTCCTGCAATAGCAGGGAGTTGGACCTAATGGCCTTCATGACCCCTTCCAACTCTACTATTCTAGGATCTGTTTGTGGTCATAATATGTCCTGAAAACAAATACCCCAGAATGCTGTGAATATTTATCACATCACTTTAATATATACCTATATACTGCTATCCTAAGACTTCTTGGAAGTAAATGAGCAAGTCAGTTAGTAAGTAAAAATCTTGGCAATACTTGTTGCTATTAATGTTATTAACTCCTTGTGTTTATTATTTTCTACCCAATTAAATAAAAACAAATAGATCATATATAGGCTACCAAAAGGACCACATTTCTTTTGAAATTTCATTCCATAAGCTCAGAAAATCTGACACATGTTAAAACAAAGTTATGTCGCTTTACTACTTATTATGTTCGTTAGCTCCCATACCTTCATTAACTGCCTGGATCAGATCAACCACAGAGGAGACATAATTTGCAGACTATAAAGCAGAACTTCATCACATTGACATACTTGACCCTGCTGTCACAGCTTTCAGCTCTCATCCATCCTTAATTAGCTATGCCTCCCCGATATCAACTACAGTTCCTCACAAGTTCACATGCAAAAAAGGACACAAGGAACGAACATGATGTATCAAAGCCAACAGAAACACAGGAGGCAACCAGCAACTATCCATTATTCTGGATCTACTGTGGCCCAAAACCACCGCCATTCCAGTTCCCAGCTACAGTGCCATGAGGAGAGACTGAAAGAATTGGGCATGTTTAGCTTCGAGAAGGGAAGAGTGAAGAGAGAGATGATAGCACTCGACAAGGATTGGAAGACTGTCAGAGTGGAAGGATATGATCTCTTCTTGATCATTCCAGAGTACAGGACACAGAATAACGGGCTCCAGGTAGAGGAAGCCAGGTTCTGGCTGGACATCAGGAACATCTTCCTGACTGTTGGAGCAGCATGACAATGGAAGGGAGATTGTGGGCTCTCCCACACTAGCGGCATTCAAGATGCAACCGGATACCATCTGGGAGGGGAGTCCTGCACTGAGCAGCAGGTTGCACCAGATGGCCTTCTGGCCCCTTCCAACTCTACCATTCCATTACCGCCTGGAGCCAGTGCCAGTCATCAGAGGGAGAGGAGGCTGCTGCAAGGAGCCTGCCCACTCTGCTTATGCTGTGCTGAAACCCTGCAGAAAAAACGTTTGTTCGTGATGTGGCCATGCTACAGTGTGGCTAGCAGGACTAGCACTCTTGTTCCTATTTTTTCAATTTACACGAGGGATTGGGGAAACTTGAGGGATAGACACTCCTTTGATTTAATGTCATCAGGAAGAGATGAGCTTGAGAGAGATAGGAAGTCACATTGTTTTGATTGGGTGATGGGTGAAGGTAGTTATTTGATTGGGGCAAAATGGAACCGTAACTTTTTAATCTGCTGAAACTGATGTTCTCTGCTCCTTTATATACCATTTTGTATTGTTTTAATGTTATTTTATTCCATTCTATAGAGTTGTAAGCAACTTTGACCACTAACAGAGAATGGCAAACATTTGTTAAATACATCAATGTCTTACACAAGGTAGCAGGTATACAAGGACAGGTATACAGTGCAACACGGACCTCTGATCTATCCAATAGCATAATTGTGGTAAGATAGCTACACAACCCATTACATACTGATGCCGAAGTATCCCACTATTTTCCAGGGGCTTATTCCCACTATTACTGAGGAGTAACTCCCACTACACTCAACAGATCATACTTTTCCCTGTTTTAGATGGGATTGCACTCCCTCTCTAAAAGATCAGGTTTAGTCTAGGAGTCACAGGTATGTCACCTCTGTGACCGAAGGCTGGGTTTGTTCCCTTGGCACAAAGCAGCTGTTAGCAGCTGAGGCAGTGGTCAGATGCAGCCCTTCCTGTCAGGAAATAACCTCCTCATACTCATCCACATTCTCACATTCCCAAAATTAGAATGCTGCGGTATGTCGCAGGTGGGGCTGCCTTTGAACATTTATTAGAAAACTTAGTTGAAAATACAGCAATCAGGTTACTGACTAGGATTAATTCATGGAAATGTTTTTTGCCAATTTTGAAATTGGCAGTATGGTGTAATGGTAGAGAGCACAAGACTGGGACCCAGGAGATCTGGGTTCTAGTCCCTGGTCAGTCATGGAGCCAACTGGGTGACACTGGACCAGTCACAGCACTTCAGTCCATCCTACCTTGCAGGGTTGTTGTTATGGGGATAAGATTGAGAGCAGGAGAATTATGTAAGTCATTCTGAGTTCTTAAGAGAAAAAGATAGGTATAACTATAATAAGTTAATTAATTAATGACACTGCCTTCAAGATCATTTCCAAGTGAAAATGTGTTTAAAGACCTTGGCATTAAAGAACCAATGCCAAGTTCTCAAACATGAACCTGTTCCTGTACTAAGGTCACAGATGGATGTTATCCTCCAGGTGCACTCACCTCCCGAAGTTCAGGGAGGTTGCAACCAAAGAGCTCTTCAGCTGTAGTGCTCAGGAAAGCTCACCTAATATGCAGCCTTCTATCCTTCCAGAGCCAAACAAAGATCTTTTGATTATCATTGGCCTTTTAAAATCTATTGGCTTTCCTTTTATACTGTGATGCCTTTGTGCTTTTATTGGTTTTACTGTATCTCAAACTTTTATATGTCTGCTTTTTAAATTATTGTTTTTATTATTATTTTTAGTGTTTGCTGCCCTTATGAAAATATTGCAGAGGAATGCATTTATTTATTGTACAGCTATTCCTCTTTTTACTGCCGGTGAACCAGCATAGTGCCATGAAAATTTGTTTCACCTTAAATGACAAATATTTATATTACTATTCCTATATTCAAATATTAAAGATGCTATATTTCTACATGAAAAAGAAACTGTTCTTGAAACGCTTGCAATGAATTTATTTATCCCATCTGTGCCATTCCCCTTCCCCAAGAAGCTTAGAGCCAAGCAGCTGACAGTGTGATGTAAACATGCCCACCCCTGATTAAGATGCCAAGTACAGTGTGGTGCTCTGGAAGAGGGCTTAGCCTGTCCACACATTTTCCTGAAATCCCAGCAGACTCTTATGTGCTCAGTTTGGGGCCCCTCATTGCAGAAAGGATATAGCCAGGTTAGAGTCAGTGCAGCGAAGGGCCACAAGGTCGGTGGCCGGATTGCAGATCCCTCCCCTGCTGGGATCTCCACGGATTCCAAGGGAATGTTGGAAAGGAAAAGAAAGGTGAGGGGAAAGTTTAACCCTACCACTGGGTTAGGGTTAAACCCAGGGCCATGCACACATTGAGACAATGGGCAGAACACCATTGTCTCAATGTGAATCAGGGCCATGCACACCTATACCAAGAGCAAAATTATTGCACTGGGCATAGTTACCCCATGTGTAATTACCTGAACTTTTAGTCTGGCCCACCAAGTGGTGAACAGGAAACTGTTTTATTTTAGGCTTACAGCAGCTCCATGGAATAAAGCAGGCTGAGGAAAAACCAAATTACCCATAATATTCACGAATCACTGGAAGATGCCAGGGTTCAGACATGACAACTGTAGGCATGATATATAAATACAGAATGCTTACTTTGGAACCTGTTTCTAGTAGTGCTGAAGCAGGTTTATATTGGTGGGTACTGTTATTTTTAAAATGTTATTGATTTTTTTAATTGGTCTGCTTTTCTGCTTTAATTAGAATGTTTTCTTTTATCTTGCATTTTATTGCTATTAACAGTCATGAACATTTTGTAGTGGGAAGGCAGATATAAATTTAAAAATAAACAGGCACAAAAGACACTAGTGCACAGAATATATAGACACACACTAACACAGAAAATGCTTGCCTGTTGAAAAAAAATCCTTCTATCAAAGCTTTACTTTCCAAAATGTCATTAATACTCACAAACCAGTGTCAGGAAAATGTTACCAAATAAGCCTACTGTGACAAGTTATAGTTTTGCTAGCTACTTCCGAGTTGACTCTAATTTGGCTAATGAGACTCTTATGCACAAGAGTCAACTACTAATTATATAATGTCATTCACAAAGAGAGAAATGGCTCTTATGCTAAAGAAAGGAACTCATTATTATTGGTCCTTTATGCCATCTGCCCCAGGGGAAGGAAGCACAGCATGCCTTCATCAAAACACACCCAGTAAAGTACACCTTTTAAATGACCACCAGTAAAGAATGCAGTAGCGGATAGATTTTCTACTTATTTGCCTCCAGAAGTTCAGAAAATTCACATTTAAATTCCTAAGCAGTGCCCATTCACTGCATCCCTAAATGCCAGGTGATGGCATCAATAGTGAAGTCACCATACAGAAAGGAAGCAGAAGGGGAAAAAAGGAAGCCCTGCAAATTATCACCATAGAGAGAGGGGGAATGAAAGAGGAGAGAGGGAGGCCTCAAAAGCATGCCTTCCTACCCTGCCCATCCGGAGAGGGAAATCTCTCTAGCATTTCCTTGCTGCAAAGAGGTGGCACTGGTGAGTTTGGGCTGAGCAGGGGATAATGAGATTCACAGTGTTTCCACTTTCACAGGGGTCCTGCACCCCTAACCCCTGCAAACATAGAGGAGTGAATATGGCTTACATAGGAATGGCTTACATACAAATTCGACTTACGGATGAATTTCTGACTTCTCAGAAATGTGCCCTGTATTCCTACTCAGAGTGGCAACAAGCCTTCCACGTTTTCTTACAGACTTCTGAGAATGCTCACCCCATGCTGGGCTGTTTGGGGGTTCTGTTCCACAGTGGAAATCCCCCCCCCCCCCGCAAAGATTTCATGTACCACTGCAAAACTTGAGATTCTCTCAAACCTTCTGATACCTCCTTCTTGAAAATGGATGGTGCCATTTCGGCTACCTAGGGATCTAGTATTGGGATCCAGTTACCTAGGGAATCCCACTCACTAATGGTAATAACTGTGTCCCGTATTTACTACAGACAGTTACTGCAGGGGAAAATTTCTTAATTTGACCACCCAATTTTGAGGATAGAAAAGCAAGGTTTAAATTGCTCGATATCCTCCTCTAAGAGAAGACAATTTATTGACAACCAAAATAAGGAATACGTTGTTTTTCAGGCAAATTTTGTGGTTTTCTAATGATACAAAAAGACTGAATGTCCTCTATGAACATCCCTCTTTCTAATGTGCTTAATGCCTCCTGCCACTGCAATACGCTACAGCACAGAAATACTTAATACACAGATTTATACCACAATCCTATGCATGTTTACTCTGCAGTTAAGTCCCATTTAGTTAATGAGGCTTTCTCCCAGGTTAAGAATGCACAGTATTGCAGCATACATTGCAATCATAATACTTGCAAGAGAGCCACCCCCACTGATCACAGAGGGAATTAAGGATAACCTAGTGTTACCTGTTTCTTCCTGATAGTGTAACAAATAAAATAGAATTGAAAAATGTCTTAAACCAGGGAAAATTGGAATTGGTATCATGGAAAGATTACTAAGAGGTGGAAATGAAACAATAAACAAATCATACTGTTATAGGGAACAGGGGAAATCAATTATATTTAGTTGTAATGATTTCAAAATCCATAAAATATTTAATACATCTAGGCAACAATGAAAAGTTGCTGAAGAAAGATAACTAAACCATTTGAAACATATTAAAGCTACCCTTCCTTGACAGAATATCAGGATATAAGATTTCAGTTCTACCTCAGCCAAACATCTTGTTCCAATCATTACCAATTAGAATTGAGGAGAGAATAATAGCAATAAGATAAAACAAAGCTCACATGGAACCAAAACAAGCAAGCAAAGCATGGCTAAAGGCATTGGCTTGGATTCTAAGTTAAGGAACAATCCTGTGCATATTTCAATGGGAAAAAGTCCTACAATTCCCATCACTCCCTAACCAGAAAGACTGGCTAAAGCATGTTGGCAGCTGTAGAAATCTTTTCTGTCTAACAAGCATAGGACTGTATCTTTATCAAAGTTAACAGAAAGTTTCCTCCACCACCCTGGCAGCCACTAGCTCTCTACCCCCAAACTCTTCTCAGAGGTCTAAAAGAACCTCCTAAAACATGTCCCATGAAATAAGGCTGATGTGGACATCAACCAAAGCTGGACAGGGTTATGTCCAATTTAGGGTGACTTGTCCATCCCCAACACCCCTCCTAAGTCTCATCCCACATTATTCAGTGGAGAGACTTACAGAAAAGAACATGTTGCTCCAGTTTAGAAGACGGTACAGGAAATTTTCCTGCCATGAGCTTCCTTACACTGACTCACCTTAAGTCAAGCTGTAAATCTTACAGGATTAAACAGAAAGGGCAGTTTATCAAATCATGAATTATACTAGCATTTTATTGAACAGATAGCAATATGGATAAACTAACAGAAAAAAAGAATATAACAAAGCTGCTGTTGACCAAAGCTATGCAGATACAAAGCTTGCAACAGTACTATGAAGGAAGCTAGACCAAATAAGAATAATAATATCTGTTTGATAACATTCATACCCATATCCAGTTGATTATACAAATAGTATTTATTTTTGATGTGCAGTACCACAATTTGTAATGTGCATTCCAGCAAAAACAATAGAATGGATAACATGTACATCTGTGCATGGACATTCATACACACATAGTTGCTCAACCGAAGCCGCAGAAATGCTACAGATTGTTTCGAAATAAAACAGTCAACTTACTTGCATGTTTGTCTGCAAGCATGATAAGACTATTAGAGATGTCTCGCCGTCTGTAAAAGCACACAACCTTTGCTTCCACATTACCATTGGCAGTCTGAAAAACAGTAAGATGAACAAATTGCTTAATTAAACATGCACATGTCAGAAAATTGCACAGATGCCAGCAAAACTTTGCTACCAAAAGTAGAACTGCTTGTTTCCCCACAAAGCTAATTTTCTTTTCCCATGGGTGGTAAATTATTGGCCTTTACTTCCCATTTTCCTAATCAACATCATACTGACAGCTCTGTGCCTCTTAAGTTTTTGTGTTCTCTTTCCTGATCGTTCGGATTGCAGCAGTTCTATTGCAGCCTGCCATGGGTCTTGAACAGGTGACTATGGGAGTTGTCATATCCAAGCCTATATATGAATTTCAAGGTCACATAAAAAGAGGTGAAAATCAGAGGTCCCCAAATTCTGCAAATCAGCTTCGAATTCCTAGCTTACCCATTCTCTGCTATCCAGCACCCTTTCCCATTAAGTAATCCTTACATTTTCTGGCAAAGTGGTACATGTTGATGTACAGTCCCAAATGCAACACTTCCAAGCAAAGGTTAAAATTGCAGGCCACTGTGTTGATCCATATTAACAAATCAATGGCAGTAGATTTACCTCCATCAGAGTAGACCTTTTGTAATGCTTATAGAACTTAATTGCCCATTTAAGATCTGAGCACCCTGAATTAATTTGCATTGCAACTGGAACAATATAATGTTGGAAAATTCATTCAAATATGGCTGGAGGGAGGGTATCGGAAGTATGCCTACTTATTTCCCAGTTTGGGAAAAAATAGCTTGGTTTATTTCCCAGCTAAGACAACACAACATGGGATGTCCATTTGCAACCTCTAAGCCTCTGCCAATTTCCATTTCATAACTGCATTAGTTACAACAAATAGACATCAATTGCAAATACAATGTTACACAAGTTTGGCAGTTTCAACATTATAGTTAATACTTGATTGTTCCTAGCAAGTATGTGACAGAATGTATATCAGAGAAATACATACATGCTCCACTGTGAAACTGAACAGATAGATAGCAATAAAAAAGCTGAAGGAACCCCAAGCACTTTGATGGAAGAGTTGAACTCTGTTAAAACATGAAGGCACAGTTCTTTGGGGTAAAATTAATTAGCATGTCAACACCTTGCAATAACTTTGGTTTTTTTCCTAAATAAAATATTCTGATACATAAAACATGTAATCACATCAAATGTGCTTTAATTCCCACCATCACCATATGTTTCAGGCAAAATAGATTTGACACCAAAAAATTAACGGGAGCTACACTGTGTATTAAATGCAAGCAAAAGAAACTTGCTGTGTTAGATCAACTTCAAAAACGCCTGAAAATTTTCTGACGCAAACTGAATTTGTTTCCAGTGCAAAAGCCTGCATGTAAATTAGCCTAATTTGCCTAAGAAAAAATCTGGAAAATCCACATCACTGCCAAGAGGAGGTGACACCATTAGGCACAGAGCCAGAACACACTTGCCTAAGGCACCCAATCAGAGGTCGCTGATGCCACCCACCAAAATCCTATATTCCATGTTGACTGTCCTCCTTGCCTAAGACATCCTCCTCCTTGCCTAAGACATCACAGCAAGTGTCTCCAATGTAGTGCCTGAAGGCTTTTAAGACTTTTCAAAATAGATGCATGCATTTACACAACATGTGTACAACCTTCCAGCACTTATGCATAGGCCTCAACAAACACAAACCCAAATATGTAATAAATATCCACATCTATATGTCACCCATTTGTATATCAAAAATATTGTAAGGTTCTCAATCCATTAATTACAGCAGCTGAGTTTTCAAACTTCCAGTTTTGCATTATTAGTCTTTTAGCTCTCAAAAGGCTGCAGAGAATCCATTTCCCCCTCCATTTCCATGAAGCAGCTAAGTGATTTAAAAGAGCATGTGAATCAATGACTACTAAAGACTGTTCCAGTATAAAAATTACCGATTGAATAACCTCCTCCAAAAGAAAAGCAACTACCAGCCACTGTTAAACCATGCATATTAAAAAGTATTTTTTAATCAGCTGAAACAGACAATTCATAATTAAAAAGATGCTGCAATGTCCAATGGACAACAAACAAGCCTATGTTTTGTTATGGTGGCTAACTCAATGAAAACATTTAACCCAGTGTGCTGTTAGTATGAAAAGGAAACTCCATGCAAGGCATACATAGGAAAGGAATTAAAATAAAACTGCCAATATCATATTCCCCTTAAATGACTCTATAGTAAAACCACAATTAGTTGTACAATTCCAGTCATGCCACCTAAAAAAGAATATGATAGAGTTGGAAAAAGTTCAGAGAAGGGCAACTAAGACCGTCAAGGGACTTAAACAACTCCCCATGGGGAAAGATTACAACATCTAGGACAGTTTAGCTTGGAAAAAAAGGCAAGGGGTGACATGCCAAAAATGTACAAAATTATGAATGGTGTGGAGAAATGGGGGAATGTATTCTCTCTCTGTCTCTCTCTCTGTCTCTCTCTCTCTCTCTCTCATCATACTAGAACCTGGGGTCTTCCCATGAAACTAATGGGAGATTCAGGACTGAAAATAGGAAGCATTTCTTCATGCTGCACAGAGTTAGACTATGGGATTCCCTTCCACTTCCACAAGAAGTCATGACAGCCACAAATCTGGACAGTTTTTAAAAGAGACTTGACAAAATTTGGGGAGAAAAAGCCTATCAATGGCTACTAAACCAGATGGCCATCTGGTACCTCCAATATCAGAGGCAGCATGTTATGCACACCAACTGCTAGACAACCTGGGCAAGACAGTACTGTTGCACTGATGTCCTGCTTGTGGGTTTTCCATGGACACAGTTGGCCACTGTGTGAACAGAATGCTGAACTAGATGGATGTTGGCCTGATCCAGCAGGGCTCTTCTTTATGAGTTTATGTTCTTTTTCATAAATAAGATACAGCCTAAGATCCAGTTATGAAATTTAACTGTCAAAGCAGCCATCAGCCAGTGAGACATTTAATCATAGTGCCTCCAACACTGACCAAATGTGGTAGCACCCAAATTTGCTCACCAGACCAAAAGGATTAGACCCCTGAACTAGAGGACTTTCACACTACGTCCAATTGAGGGATCCAAGCTAGCACAGAGATTGGTGTTGGACTGGGTCTTAGGAGCACCTGCTTCCAGTCCCCGCTCAGTCACAACGCTGACTGGGTGATTCTGTGCAAGTCACTGACTCTCAGCTTAATGTACCTCAGAGGATTTTTGTTTGGATAAAATGAACAGCAGAAAGATTGTATAAACTACCTTGGGTTTTTTGCTGGAAAAAGGTGGGATACACACACATAAATAAATAATCACAGCCTTTCTTCGCCCCAACTTCCTGTCTTACTGCCCATCCTTTACTAGCTCTCTCCATAGCAATCCAGCTGTTGCTTTCCATTGGATGCTACTGTCTACTCTGTCCATATATCTCCAAATTTTTCCCAGCTGGCTTTATCATGCTTCCATAAACTGGCAGTGGCCTATAAAGAATTATACAAGTCTAAAAGCACATCAAAGCCAAATGATCTACTAGAGATATGGTCTTATTTTTCAGTTCTTGCACATATTAAGGTATATTTCATTTTCTAAATTCATAAAGCATCACAATGAAGGAGCTTCATGGCATATCTCACACAAGAAGGGAAATGCCTTATTTTAGAAATGAATTATACCGTTTTTCATTCCTCTACAAAATGCAATAGCTCTTCTGTCAAATAGCACAAAAGAATTACATGTCCATATACCTTATTGAGTTCTTCTATTCGCCGGATTAGATATGGATTGCTTGAAGAATTTTCAAAATAGACATAATCTGCAACAAAAAAGTGAGAATATATTTAAAGTTCTTCAGAGATCATTCTTAAATCCAAGCACATTGATATTATTTCTATTATCAACAGAATATGTGGCCTTAGTATAGTGTAGACCTATACAACTCATGCATAAATTCTCTTCCACATCTCCCAAGATTAACCAAGGAGATTTGTGCTAATGAGTCTCTCCTGCAAAGATTTATACATTGGCTTAAATATTGCCCAGCAGGAGATACATATATTGAACCAATCCTCAAAGGATTACTTTTGTGCAACTGACAATTGGCTAGTGCTAGCAAAGTTGACACCTAAAATTTTTACCCAGATGGAAACTTGGAAGGTCTTTGGCTAGCCTACCCATTGCAGCAGAAAGTGAGCAATTTCAAAATACAGGATTAAAAGAGATAGTTAACATTTATCAGGTATTAACCTTCCATAGCTTCTTCTATTCAGTAATACCTTTTGGCATATTAATACAATGCAACACTCTTTTCCCATATACTGTAGCTCTTTCACAGTCAAGAGGATTTCAATTGGCCATTCAATTCAACATGACTTAATTGGGACTCCAACGGCACCCATAATTAGGTTTACTTTGCAAGAGCCCCAAAACTACAGCCTATGCTGATCCCATACACAGCTTCTCACCCAAAATTATACCAGAAAGCTGTGGGATCTAACCCATTACACCCCAGGAGAGGAATTATGTTGTGTTGATTTAAATACCAAAGCTGATGTTCCATAGAAAGAAGAGCTTGAAAGAAATCAGACACTGACATGTATGCAAGAAGCAGACGTGACTAAAATGGAAAGGGATGTCCTAGAATTACAAGCAAGGACTTGATGGGATTTATTTTTTACTAAACATATACACTAGAGAACCTCACATTTGGCAGCTTAACCTTGGTGGTCATCTAGTTCAACAACTCCCCATCCCTACCCTGCTGCTCAGCACAGGAATAGCAACGGTGAAACACCATCACTGTAGATGCCCAGATTCGGCTTAATTATCTTCAGTGATGGTGAGCCAACCATCTCCCAAGGCAGTCTGTTCTAGGGCCAATCTTATAGTTAGGATGCATTCTCCATGGGCACATTTGGAAATCTGAGATAGTGTTGTGGGAACACCACAAAATGGCTCCTCAGGAGGATATGGATAATCACATAATGGATGCTGTGAGGACCTGGTAGGGAATGGGAGGTGGTGCTGTGAAAAACATTGAGGGTAGAAGCTGGGAGGGAGGGAGAAATAACAAAGCACAATTGTACAGGGGAGCTAAAGAGCAAGGTAAGAGACTGGGAAGGATGGGAAAACAACGCAAAGGAGTGGAGTAGAGAGAAAGAGTTAGGATGGAAATGGAAAAAATGGAAACTCCTTGTTTTTCAAGATTTTTTCCAAACACTTTTTTGAAAGGGGGTAGGAGTGGGGAAAATTGTGGGTTCCATAAGAAGTCCTCAGGCTGGAGACATTTATTTAGCCAAAATCTGCCTTCCTGTGATTTTCATCCACTGGGTCTCGTCCTGCATTCTGGAGTACCAGAAAACAAGTCTATGCCATCCTCCGGCATAACAGCCATCCAGATGTTCATAGTATATTCCTTCTTAACCTTCTATTCTCTAAACTAAACATACCCAACTCTTTTAACATCTCCATACAGGATTTGGCTTGCAGATTCAACATCTTGTTGACCTCGTCCAAATCCATTCCTTTTAATCAATGTCTTATTAATACAACCAAAGCTAAAATTCAAATGTTCAGTGGAACATTGTCCACTAGAGAAACACAACTCTCAATTATTGGTAAGAGCCTGCATCTCCTTTATTTATTTATTAAACCTTTATATTTAATATCAGCAACAGCAGAGAAGAATACCAAGCAGCAGTGCAGAATGAAGAGCCAAAACAAGTTCCTTAATCATCATGACTCATACAAAATGTGAAGAAGCAAGTAGGTTTTGCAGTGCTAATGCAAGCGATTTTCTACACTTTCCAACCATTACAACAAGGAAGTTTGTGGCTAGGCTGAGATCAGAGCCATGATCCTCTGATAAAGTTTTGCCATTCATATTCTTAAATTCCATGCTATACAAGATTATTGTTGATAAGAGGAAACCCCAACTTAATAAATTCTTAGATGCTGTACAAAGCAATCCCACTGGTAGGGATGCAGAGATCTGAAGGCAGCAGAACTGTTCCATCCAGAGCTTTTCCAGGCTTGTGCTGGAAGGATGAAAGGGAGAGAAGACCAACATTTTTCTTCCTTTCCCTTCCAGAGTTGGGGATGATGTGATTTCTCTTTCATACCAATAGAAGTGAAATGATGTCCACCACCTCCAGGCCTGGCATACATTTCTCCCCATGTCCAAGAGACACGTCTAGACGGCAGGATGATCAGCATTGCTGCTCCCTTTTAAATTCTACCAACATCAGAACCCCAGTGTTGGAATTCAGACATCAGAGAAAAAAGAGCCACAGACGTTTCCATCCACACTGGGAGTGGGCCTCTAAGGTTAGATCTTTCCCTTTGAGGCTAAGTCTCACTTGACAGCCTTGGAAGAGTTCTGCACAGGGACAGGTTAGAGCTCAGTGGAAGGTCCCAATTTTGATCCCAAAAAGGGTTTTGAAGAGCTGTTACCAGTCCATGTTTAGCAAAAATGAGCTACAAAGACCTATGATCTGACTCAGTTTACAGCACAAGCCTATTCTAGGGCCCCTGCTGCTCAAATTCTATGAGTCTTAATTAAGTGATGTATTAATCAACTGGAGGCGCAATCCAATTCAATGTGAGACAGAAAAAAGGTCTATAACTCCCAGCATGCCTCAGCTAGCTACAAGGCATGCTGGGAAATGTAAGATATTTTTCTTTGTGAACTTGCAAAAGATTGCACCCTAATTTGTTTCCATGTGAGTAAAAGCCATACTTCTCAAGCAAGAAATCAACTTTCTTTGTTTTTGTAGATGATATTTGCATGTGCTGAACTTGGTATCAAGTTATAAGTAACATTTGTCTTGTTTGCCATGAGAAATTGGGGGACCTGGCCCTTCAATATGATACTGACCACTTGCAGTTGTATTAAAAATAACATTTTGTGAAACAAAGGAGAAAAGCGAAGTAAAGCAGCTGCTGCATAATTAACACGGACTAGCTGAAGAAAAGATATTTATAGTGGTACCTTGGCTCATGAACTTAATCCGTTCGACTCTGTTCGTGACCCAAATTGGTTGTGAGTCAAGTCAAATTTCCCCATAAGGTTCAATGTAAATAAGGTTAATTCATTCTGTAAATATTTGTAAATGTTTTTTTTTAATCACAAGGAAGACGGGGGAGGAGACGGGTGCAATCGCAGTCATCTCCCCCTCTGAGCACAACCTTGATCGCGCCTTTGC
The DNA here is from genome assembly GCF_004798865.1 of Varanus komodoensis. Classification (NCBI taxonomy): domain Eukaryota; kingdom Metazoa; phylum Chordata; class Lepidosauria; order Squamata; family Varanidae; genus Varanus; species Varanus komodoensis. The sequence goes on along the minus strand of NW_025335568.1, from coordinate 53,884,485 downwards.
AGGGAAGATGGGAGCAATCGCAATCATCACCCGCTGTGGAGTTCAAGACCTGAGGAAAATGTTTTCCTAAATTTCTGTTCGCGACCCAATTTGGTAATGAACTGAGGGATTCATGAGCCGAGGTACCGCTGTATTTTAAAACAACAATTTTAAAACATTGCAGAAGGAAATGAAGAGGAAGTAAAATGAACTAATCAATCTCTGGACAGCAGACACTCTCCACACCTGTTTTACTTGCACTGCTTCTCTAACTGCACCCATTTCTGCATTCATAAAAAAGCATTTTCAGAAACACTGAACTGAGTGGTCCTTAATGATACATTCATTTCCTAAATGGACACTGCAATCTTTTAAGTGTTCATTTAGAAGTCACACAGGGTTAAATGGGGGTTACTCCTAGTACAAGACAGCAACTTTAAATTCATTTCATTGAATGAACAGAATATCCCCTTTTTGGGAGTATAGGCAACATGAAGACTGAAGAAAGTTAAAAAGCAATTGCCATTTCAGGTTTATGAGATAAAGCAGGGAACTAACTTTAGAAGAAGGAAACAAATATATTGGCCACAGAACATGGCTATTCATTAGCGAGACGCTCCAAATTAAACCAGTCATGGCTCCAGTTCCTTGCTGCTGCTGGCAAGGAAGAGAGAGGTTTAACTTGCCAACTGCTTAAAGAAAGGTACCCCTGTGCCACAGGCAAGCAGTTAATTGGCCAGTTTCTCACCTCTTTCCATTTTAGTATCCACCTTTTCTTGCAGAAGCTTGTGGTATGACAGTGGCTCTCTTAGCACTTGTAAAGATGAAAAGTGAAACTAGAGTGATGAAGTGAGGCTTTTTTAATACAGCTAGGCTGTAAAGGAAGGGGAAAGAGTTTCCTTTAACTGAGCTTTCCCTGAGCTGAAAAGAGCCTTACAGCACCATTGCAACTACCTGTCCAGTCTCTCCTGGCCAATTATTACAGGTCAGAAGAAGCAACTGAAGTAATGCCATGGTACTGGGGGAACAGGAAGTGCAAAACCTTTCTCAGTTCATCCTAAGCTAAGAACTGAGGAAGGGAGACAGGGATTCAACTAAAGTAACCTAATGTATCTACAACTAAGGTAGGATGTGGCTCAGAATTAAATGTCCCATTCCATGGGGCCAAATACAAATTGTAAAGATTTGTGGACTCACTAATAAAGCAGTTTTCTGAGATGCAGAAATAAGAAAGACTTAATATAAATGTACTGGGGACTCTACAACGCTTGTCAAAAGTCAGGCTCAAGGATAATTCAAATAAGCACAAATAACACACTGTACTTTCTTGGACTGGAGCATTTTAGACAGTAGATGGGGGAAAATATGTATCAGAAAACACTCACAACAACATTTTCATTTCATGTGCAGGTCAGGACTTCCACTACAGAGTAAAAGAAATGCAATTGCCTGCATGCTGCTTGAAGTAGCAATGTCCAGTAACGGGACTGCACCATGCACTGTTTTTGCAGAGTTCAATCAATTGTATGGGAACAAGAAAAGAGAAGGTGTGAAAAACATGTATCTAAGTATGCTTGGAGTAGAAAACACAAAAGCAGAGAAGACAATGGGGACAGAGACTAGCTGTGGTGAGTTTAGGAAAATGGATGCTGACTGCTGCCAGAAATTTCTCCAAGTTAGACCACTGGTAACTCCTAAACCTATGCTACTTCATCTTTCCAAGCCTAAGGACCAAGTATTCTTACATAAAGACCTTATTGAGCAATTGTACAAAGCTGCAAAGTTGAGTATGGTATGTCTCCAAAGCAACCAAGAAACCAGCAGCCAGTAAAATTTGGGTGACTATGACTAAGTATACAATTATGCAGTGTACAGCAAGCAGGGAATCCTAACTCTAAGAAAAATATTATGGCATCCTGATTTCCATTTATTTCCTCTGTCAAAGCCCTTCAAACTTTTGCTCAAATTACAATTATTATTATTATTATTAGAACATTTCTATGCCGCCCCTTGCCGAAGCCTCGGGGCGGCTTACAAACACAATAAAATACAATAAAATACAAAAATAACAATATAAAATTAAAATTAACAATATAAAATAAATAAAAATATAAAATATAAAAGAAGTCGCCCTGGCCAGATAAATAAGCAAATACTGTTAACAATTACAGTGACATTTAAATAAAAAGGTCTTCACCTGGTGCCAAAAAACAAGTAACGACGGCGCCAGGTGGACCTCTCTGGGGAGTGCATTCCAAAGATTGGGCACCACTGCAGAGAAAGCCCTCCTCCGAGTACTTTGCCTATATAAACCTGAGTGTCGGCTCTACCATTTCAGGGCAGATGGAGTTGCTCCTTTTCACTACGCTAGCAGTACCAAAATATTTATCTATGTCTTCTCTCACAGTACTTGCCTCCTGCACACAGAGAACCAACATGCTGGACAGAAGGGGCTACTCTAGCTTTCTTCCTGACATGTTTGCCTTCTATGCATAGGAATATTTTCTGTGGGGAGTGGGACATTCCAGCATATGAGACATAACATACAATATGAATGTGCTATTGCTTTATCTGCCATTTGCAAATAGCAGGCCCTAATGTTTCCACAAGATTACAGTTTGTCCACATTATTGTGTATATAGCTGTGACAGTGAAAATGGTATTCCTGTGTTAAGTGGCCATTTCAGACTGGAGTCTCATGCATGTATACCCAAAGAACCAATTGCATTAGAAAAAAAAAACATGCTTCTGTTTTCTATGAATCAGAACTTATAAACAGAGAGTCCACCTATTTCACCCTCTGTAGTAGTAGAACATTTCAGGATGGGACCAGAAATCCACCTGGCCCAACATCCAGATGCTTCCAGGAATCAAGAAGAGAGTCCTCACCAATGTTCGCCTCCCAGCACCCGATAGTCAAGGTACAGTACAGACAACATAACCTACACCTGAATATAGGTTTGGTGTGGGTTTTTGTTGAAATATGAGTTGTTCTTGAAATGTGGGTTGCCATGTTGTCTGAACTTAGACATGAAGAGAAACCATGGTTTGTTTGGTTGTTCCCCATGTGTTGCAGGGTTCAGACAACACAACCCCCATTTCAACATCAGCCCACACTCAATATCCAACCCGAGTGTGGGTTGCTATCTTATCTAAACTTGGCCACTATCTCAGAATACAAGATTTTCCATTTAGCTATTGTGGCTAAAACCAGGTTCTAAACCCAGCTTTCTAGAATGCTAAACCTTTTAAAACTCTTCATCACATCCTGTGGCCACGAATTCCACAGGTTAACAGTGCCCTGTATGAAATCAGCGGTTCCTACAGCCAAGTACAATTCCAGTTTTGGTACAAGGAAAGGGAACTCCTCCCTCTATGTACCTTCCATCCCAAATTTTGAATACTCCCCCTTCGAGAAGCTTTATTTTTCTTTCATTTTTAAGGGACCATAGTCATATACCTCTATTTACTTGGGGAAAACCCCCACTAGCCTCCATGGGTCGTGCATCACTGTGCATAGGTGTGCACTGCTGGACCGCAATCCTGTGCACACTGAAAGAGTGCGCGCATCCGAACATGGTGGCATCCGCTTCGCTTGCCCGCGTATTCATGTCATTGCGCCTTTCTTCCCCCGCTGGGTGCACTGAGAGGGTCTTCCATGCCAGAAATGCAGGGAAAGCTTTCCAGCCAGAAGTGATCGCGGAAGCTCGCTCCGCACCTTCCTCCCACCCGCAAATATATTAAGCTCTGGTGTGGGGGAGGCCGAGCCGGCTGTGCAGGGAAGCTGCAGAGACTGCGGCCCCCGTGCACCCGGGTTGCCTTCGGTTCTGCGGAGGGGAAGGGGGGGGGCTTCTCCCTCTCATCACTGCCTCCTCGTCCTCCTCCTTTCTGGCAAGGTGGGTTGTGGCCTCCTCCGTCAGGACCCCTCGTCGGAAGGAATCAGGAGGCCGGGTTCCCTGCGGGGGGCGGGTGCTGCGCCAGGCTCGTCGGCTTCCGAGGCAGCACGCCCCTTTGCTCTTTTTTCCCCCACCCGGCCAAGGGCCAAGCCGCCCCTCCTTTCCCTCCCAACCATCCCGGCCCGGCGCCCGGCCCTCCTTTCTGGCCCGCAGCCGCAGAGCAGAGCAGAGGGCACTGGTGGGGAGGCGCGCGGTGCGACCCGCGAGAGGCCGCCACCTCACCCCAAATCCGCACGCACACACACACACATGCACACACGCACGCACACACACCCCTACCTCCCACTCGGTACATGTTGGCCGCCATGTCTACGCTCTGCGCCCTCCCTCTTCGTCTGCCGCCGCTGTCGTCGTCGCCGCCAGGCTGGGAAAGGGGAGGAGCGCCCAGTTCTCCTCGCTGCTGCTGCTGCTGTTGCTGTTGCTGCAGCAGCAGCAGCAGCCGCGACTGGCCTTTCTGCCACGCACCCCGGACACAACAGGGAGCCGGGCGGTTCTGGCGCCGCACGGCCAACCCGCCTGTGGGGGAGGGGAGGGGGAGGGGAGGCCAGCTAAGGAAGCCGCAGGATGTGAAGGGTTAAAGCCAAGCATCCGGGCCCGCCTCGCTGGGCCGGGCACTGCGAGCCCCGCCGCCAGAGCGCACGGACGCGCGTCCAGCACCCGGGAGAGGAGGGGTTAACAGCTTTCCTCTCTCGCTCCCCCCATGTGCTCGATCCCCAGGAAAAAAAGGGGGCGGGGAGGGAAATGCGGGAGGGTCAGCCAATGGGTGGGGTGAGCGCGGCGTAGCCGCCACCTCGAGGTGCACTCAGGTGCCGCTCCGGAAAGATGACTTTTCTGTGCGCAGGCGTGCACGGACAGGTAGCCGTGTTACCGGCACGCAAGGTAGCACTCACAGGTGCATACGGTGATTGACAGAACCGGAAAGAGGTGCTGAATATCGTAACTTGTAAAACGAGCGACAGGATAGTTTGGAGATGGCAGGAATCCCAGACTCGCAATTCTTTCTTGGCCATCATTTTCCAGGAAAGCGGCACAACCGATTCCAAATACGCGTAATTGTACGGTATAATAAGGATCACACAGATTTGCACAGCAATCATATTTGCCAGGACCCCACCACAGGCACCATGCAGAGCAGACATATGCAGAGTTCTCATATTTGTCCCCTTGATCCTTATGTATTAGGACGCGCACCCCTCCCTTACTCACTTTGTGGTTTTAGGGCAGCAAACACATAGCACGTGTAAGGCCGGCACTTGTCAGCCAGGCTCTTTCTTCTCTCCATGTTTCTTCCTGTGCGCAGGATTGCCGAGTTCCAGGAACAGAACGGCACTTTGGGCAGCTCTCACAGTCATCGGAGTGGTGGTGGGCTGTCTCATAACGTGGGCACACTGATGTTAATCTGTATGATCTTGTATGTGGGAGAGGTCACATGCAGTTGGTTTGCATGTGGGGGTTAGCCTTTTTACACATATGTACATAGCCATTTGCCAGTTACGGGGACAGTATCCTTTGTAGGGGATGTTAAATTCCAGAAAGGAAGAGGATCTAGCCAAAGGCTCTCTTCATTAGCATTTTAGTGTCCCAGCACCCAGAAATGCTATGCTAATCATGAAAACTATACTGGACAGGTAACAGTCTGGGTGCACTAGTTTACCTGAATAGCTGTAGTAGAGCTATACAGTCAAGAGTGTGCATGGAATTTGGCTTGTTCAGTTGCAACGCCATCCCTGACTCTCCACGATGCCATGGACCAGCATGCCAGGCTCTTCTTTCCTCCACTATCCCCTGGAGCCCACCCAACCCCATGCCCACTGCACCAGTGACTCCATCCAGCCACCTCATCCTCTGCTGTCCCCTTCTTCTTTTGCCTTCAGTCGTTCCCAGGACTGGGTCTTTTCCAGTGCGTCCTTCCTTCTGATTGGGTGGCCAAAGCATTTGAGCTTCAGCTTCAGTATCTGTCCTTCTAGAGAACAGTCAAGGTTGATTTCCTTTAGAATTGCCCTGATCTCTTTGCAGTCCAAGGGACTCTCAGGAATTTTATCGAACACCTAGAGCAGCAATACACACATTTTTACACAGTGAACTGTGTAAAAACTATGTGAGAATTCCATAAGTTTACCTGCCAAAGAAATGGCTGATGGTGGTTTGGGAAGCTTGGTAGATTGAGCATCTTGATCCTGAATGTTTTGATGAGATATTCCACTCAAAACGTCATGTATATTATCCAAATTTATTATCTACTCAAGAATAGGAAGAAGCACAGTTTGGAAAAATGATGAGTAATATTATTTTTAGTAGAACATATTTATCAGACCTTTCAGGCTCAGGTTGCTCTATCTACCAAGCTTCCCAAACAGCTTACACCGAACGACCATTTGCTGTAAATGACAGACTAGGGATGGAACATAGAAAACATCAGGAGAATACAAGCTATGTAAGCTTGATACCAAGTCAAACCCTTAGCTGACTGGCTATCTCAGTCCTGCCTACACCAGGGATAGACAATTTGTAACCCTTTAGATAGTGGTGGACTATATTTTCCATCATCCTTAGTCAGCATACCCAGAGGTGATGGGAGATGGGAATTGTAGTCCAATCACATTTAAAGAGCCACAACTTCCCTACATACTTGGATCTTTCTTGGTTCTACTTGATGTTATCCAAGGTTGGACCTGGGACCTTCTTCATGCCAAGTATAAACGCTAGCACTGAGTTTGGCTCTTCTTTAAAGGAGAGCAGAGTTGGGCAACTAGGAAGTGTTCCACAAAGAGCCTGTAACTCATGGGAAAATAATGGCATATAGTTTCTGATTATGTGACTAAGCTGCACCACATAATGATTGCTTTGCTTCCCCAGATTTCTAGTGGTTGTGGGAGGAAAATACCACTATGTTTAACTTCACAGTCAGAGGCTACGCTCACTCCCACAGTGGAATGCACCATATGACATGCTTTTCTACCAACATAACAGATATGGTTTGATCCTATGTCATGATTTCTCCCACAGACTCCTGGGAGATGTGATAGGACTGAAAAAATGTATGCTGGGGATCCCTAGATCCTCTCAAGAAATGCACCTGAACACCCGAACAACTCTGAAGGCTGGTTGAAAGTATAGCATTGCCTCAGATGCTTACTCATTGATTTCTTGTTGTCTAACCCCATCTTGAAGCTACTGTTTATATTTTCTTCACTCATTATATAGAATGTAATTCCCACAAGGATCCCGATAGAAAAGAAAAATGGGCTGTATTTGACAGTAGGGAACAAAACTGGAGATTAATAACACCCAAACCCTGATTTTTTTCCCCCAATTTGGATAGAAAAAATGTGCTTGTGCCTGAGGGAAAAGAGATTAAAAGGTGAGACCAAATTGCAGTTTCAGTATCAATGATGACAAGACTGAATTATTTACAAGTAAAATGAAGGCAGATTGCTCCTAAGGCATGAATTTTATTATGTGACAAACTTGTCCCTTAATATATTTGACTTTAATTAATGAAAATCATTTCAGAGTGGAATCCCATTCCTATTTAGATGACAAACGTTCTATTGTTTCCAGCATTACCCATTCAACGGTGCTGGCTAAGGAGTCCCAAGTATTGTATGGCTTTTTTCCGCATCTGAATGCATTGGATAATGGGTTAAATAGGATTATGGATGGGAGCTTGACCACAGAGAAAAATTTCTGCTGTTCTGGCTAGGGTGAGCCATTAATGTCCTTTTTACTAAACATTTACTTCCTTGTATCTCCAGGTTAGTTAGATTGATGTCTCAATGGATCTGTTGCAGTGAAATGTAGAATTAAGTGCTTATATAGTGCTTAAAAGTTATAACCACAGATGGAAGCATTTCTTCTCTACAACATGCATTTAATCTAGTCTCATGCTCACCTCCTTTATTTTAAATGAGTATGTGACTATTAGATTAATATTTCTTATAAGCTACTCAGCACTGACTTTCATTTCCTGCTTAATGCAAAATGAGCATTCTAGTCCCAGCTCTAAAACAAATCAATGTGTGAAATTGTAAATGCCACATTTTGTGCCCTTCCGGCTTTGATGAGGTCCAATTTCTACCATATTTAAAGAGATTTCATAGTCTTTTCCAACCGAAAGGAAAGCTTTACTGATTAGGACCAAACTGATATTATTATTATTATTACATTTTTATACTGCCCATAGCCAAAGGTCTCTAGGCAGTTGACAGCAATAATCATAGAATCATACACTCAAGTCTTCCATCCCACTTCTGCACAGGCCTGATCTTGCTTAGCTTCCAAGATTAGGCAGGATCAGGCACTTCAGGCTACATGGAAGCTACACTATGGTCTTCTTTTGCCAGTGAAGTTCATGACCTTAAGTTTATAACTTTCTTAGCCTCAGTTACTTATCTGTAAAACAAACATCAGAAAGAACTCCCTAAAAAGATGGGTTATGCCGGATCACACCAAGGACCTGGTTAGTTCAGGATGCTGTTCCTCCATTAAGTAACCCAGCTTGTGGAAGACCACAAGCAGGACAGGAGCAATAGCACTCATCTAGACCTTCTCCCAGCAACTGGTATACAGGGGGATACTGCTTCTTGTCCTGGAGGTAATGCAGAGTAATCATGACTAGTAGCCATTGATAGACTTATAGACCTCGAGTTAGCCTAGTCAATCCCCTTTTAATCTTCACCCTTGCTCAATTTGAAATCTAGCCCATTTTAAATTTAGTCCCATTTGGGGTCATTTTACAACCCCAGGCAAAAGTGCCTCAGGCAAGGCAAATGCTGCATATGAAAGGCCTTTGTTTCACTAAAAGTTACTTCCAGGATGTTTGAATCAGAGAATAGATTTCTGGTTTCAGCTAGTACAGGTAATTTAAGTAGAGGTTATTTAATTTAATTTTTCCTGCAGGGATGCATGTCACTAATATTTGCATAATGATTGTACCTATTGTTCAATCTACATAACAATAGTTTGGCCTACACAACTCAAATCAGCATAAAAAGGCTTGCCCTCAATGGACTGTAATTCTGTTTGCTGGAGGTTTTAGCTCAAACTCTTGGCTTGCAAAAAAGATTGAGATGACCTTTAGCTAATCTTCTTTACTGCCTTTAGTTTGGACCTTTTGTTAGGAGTCCAAAAGTGCCCCACAAGCCTATTCTTAAGCAAATTTGGGGGATTTTTCTTCCCCATGCAGGATTTGATTGTAAATTAAAAGAAAATTATAAAAGGCAGGAGGTTGAAATTTGTGGCCTTTTTTACTAGACTGAATTTGATAATGCCTTAGAAGAACTCTGTTGAAGGTCAACCTAAGGTGTAACTTATACAACAGAATGTGAGCCTTATCCAAGCATCCCGCAATGCAGGATGAAGCCAGCAAACTAACTTGGTAGCTATCACAGCATCTTGCAGCAGTGAGTTCCACAGTTTTTCTATGACTTTTTTAAAAGAAGTACTTCCTTTTATCCATCTTGAACCAATTAAAGTTCTATCTATTGATCTGTGCATCAGCACCATGCATAACTTTATACACTTCTGTCATGTCCTTGTACCCACCACCTGCCCTTATCTTTTCTAATCCAATACCATTATAGCCTTTCCTCGTAGGAGAGTTGCCTTTGATCCTTTGGTATGCCCTGAACCTGACAGTAAATGAGCAGTGGGCCTATGTCTGGGCTATACCATTTCAGACTGTGGGAGGGAGTTGCTATGGGGAAAGGTTCTGCCCTAGCTTTCCCTCCAGCATGCCAGTTATCTCTGTGCAAAAAATGGGATTTTTAAAGGAAGGCACAGCTCCTCATGTGAGCTCCCATCTGTAGGCCAAAGTGGTACAGATCAATCACAGGGTTTACTGCCTCAGTGAGGAAAAATATCTCTGTCCAAATAAAGTGGGAAATGTTGGTTTCTTCTTCAAGATGGTTCACATGTAGGGCTGTATAGTGATCTCCAGAGTGGGTGAGTTCTTGAGTCAGACTCCTGTGGAACTGGTGCCGGCACTCAATCACAGGCACTGGACAACCCTACACGAACAACTTCATGTGAGCTTAGCTACACTCCCAGAAGAAGCCATGTGTATTCCTGACACAATTGCATATGGGCTACCTCTTTCCAGCTGGTCCACCGTGGCGATCACAATATAGACTGTGACTTATCACGGTCTACCTGTTATCCTTCCACATCGATTCTCAAGAGCAAAAGCTCCTAGAAACACATAGTGTTTCTTTCAGCTGTATGTTGCATGAAGTTAACCACAACAACAGTTGAGTTAACTGTTCAATAACAGTTGAACCTGCATGCTCAGAAAAATCTCAGGATACAAACTCCACAGTAGAACACACATGAAGACTGCATCTCTGAAAGCTGCTAGCTTGGCTGGGGGGAAAACAACAACAACAACCCTAGAGTAGTTCCCCTGAATATCTATCTGCAAGTTGTTTTATAATTGTTCATCTGATTCCCCCATCTGCCTCCTGAAATGGAGCACTCTAAGGAGGCTATGCCATTTGAACATGAACTCTAGAATCCTTTCCACAACTCCTCTAATGCAAACATTTTCATTCATCTGGTGCAGGTGAATTGTACTGTTGTTGTAGCAGGCAGTTTCTGCTATTGGGTGGTATAGAAATGAAATGAATGAAAGTGGTCCTCAGATTTCATCATAAGTGTTCCTCTTAGATTTGTGTACTTGCCATTTCCAACAGTACAGATCTGAGTATGTAGAGTTCCTACATCCTAAACCATGCATATAAATTAATGTCTGAAAGGAAATTTCACTCCTCTTGCACTGGTGTAATGTCTCTGGCATATTACCAGATATTGTATTGCAGTTGTGACTTAATGGGTTGGATTGAGATGGTTTGCTGCCCTTGACCCCTGTTGGAACTATTGGAACAAGTTAGTCAGGACTGTAAATCCACTGATTTCAATGGTAAGGAACTACACGCAACCAGAGCCAATCATGTACGTGTGCAGCTGAACACCAGAGTAAACATTGCTCCTCCTGAAGTTGTCTGTATCTTAAAGCTGTCTTACAGAACAGCACTTCAAAGCCAGCTACAATAATAAAAGCATTAAAAAGACAGAACAAATACACAAGTGACATAAATTCCCAATCATAAAACGTGACCGCAAGAAAAACAAAATCACTGTTCCCAATCAGCTAATACTGAAGACCTGGCTGTGGAAGGGCTGGTTTCTGTTCTCACCTTGAAAGGCTGCAGCGACGGGGCTCAGCTGACTCAGCAAGCCATAGAGTGCATCAGAATGAGACGAATATATCTCAGCGGGCAGCAACCGCTTTGGTCACAGGTGCACATCACAGGCAATGTGGGTCGAAGGAAATGGAATGGCAGCATGTTGTGCCTCAAGACCTCTTGAGAAGGATTCCAAGGAAATGGCGTGGGGGAGACATTTTGGCTCTCCATCCTTCTTAGCAGTGTTAGTTGGCCACTATGGGCATCAGCTAATGCAATATGTTCAACACTGACTGGCAGCAATTCACCAGGATTTCAGGTAGGTAATTTTGCAGCCCCATGTGGAGAGGCCTGAGATGGATCCTGACTCCTCCAGCATACAAGACTTGAGCTCTGCTGCAGAAGCACGGGCTCTCACAAGGCTAGCAAAAACAGACCTTCCTCTACACATTTGTAGCTTAGAATATTTTGAATGCATATTATATTCGTATACATATAAGGAAATGTCATGCCCAGTGTCTCAGTGGGCCTAATCATTACTCTCCATGTGCCACAGTAAAAAAAGGGTGGATTTTTTAAAAAGCAAGTTGGTGCCATTGGTGGAGTGGAGAAAGTACATCAAAAATGCATTCTGTTGCCTATACTAATTAAACTAAAAGCAAGCTACAAGCCCTAGAAAAATGGCTTGTTGATGGGTTTTTGTTGTTCTTGTTGTGTGTGTGCTTTTTTAATCACAGACTCTAGGTGGAAACAGGAGAGCTATTGATTGTGAACAGGAGAATACATCTAGCATTAAAAAAACCCCTGAGCAACCTCAAAAGGAGCCACTTTATCTTTATTATCCCAGGGATAAACTTACAAATAGAGGTGTGTCAGCAGGACAGAAGCACAGTGAAATCACCGTCTGTCTCAATAACCATATTATTCTTTGCAAAATAATGTTTCATGTTTGTCTTAAATACAAATACAGAAAATGAATAGAACAGAGATGGAGACGGATGGACAGAGGGGCTGGCTTGGTTCCTACCTAACAAGTATCCATTTCATTGCATGCTTGTAGTCCATTTCTTCTTTCAAAAGGAAACCCAAAGCAATGCAAATACAATTCCTTTCCCTAATAACAACAATACAATTAAAAATCTGGATACAGCTTTCATAAACATTAAATCAGTACATTCCTAAAATTTAAATGTTTGAATAAATCAAAAGGGAATAATAATAGATAACACCTAACTTAATCAAAAATACACACTCCAGTAGCCAGTGTATCAAAACACTGCACACAACTGTATATTGAAGCAGCCAAGAACATAATAGTGGCCAGCTATGGAAGCAAGAATGAAGTATCCTAAAACCTTACTTTTGGAAGAAAAAAAATCTGCTCATGCTCTGGAAGTCATTTTGTTATTGCTACTTTAAAAAAAATAAGAATCCATGACAATGTAATAAAAAGTACTTCTTTGCCTAGCATATATTTAAACTATGGCATTTTTCAACCATAAGATGTGGTGATAGCCACTAACTTTTACAACTTTAAAAGCAGGATAGACAAATTCATGGAAGATGAGGCTATCAGTCGCTGTATATCACATCTGATATCAGAAGTGCTTTGTCTCTCAATACCAGTATACGAATCTGATTAGACACTGTGGAGGCAGAATGCTGGATGATGGACCTTGGTCTGACCCAGCACAACTCTTCTTCTGTCCTCACAATGTAAAACAGGCCAACTTTGCAACCTTTCTCCAGTCTTGTGAGTTGGCTGTCTAATTGAATGGTGCTATTATTATGGTTTCACCTAAAGTGACTCTGGATGGGAGTTGAAGATTTAATACAAAAGAACCATAATGTTCTTTAATGACTATGGATTTTCCCTAAATGGGCAATTCACTTGTGGAAAATCTAATGATGAGCTGAAACTTCCAAATGGAACTTTTCTAGCATCTTGGGAGGGGAGAATTAGATGTGCAAAACAGCAAAAAAAAAAAACACAGTTAAGCAGAAGACAAGCAGAAAGCTTGTGTAAGTATTTCCAATGTACAAATCATTCATGCTCTTACTCCAATCAGTTGATAACCACTTGAATTGCTTCATAAAGGCTTCTCCCTTTCCCCTTACTTAAAAAAATGCTTTTTCCATCACAGGAAAGAAGCAAAAGTAACTTTGGTGAAATCTGGCACCACGGCATTGTTGTAAACTTCAGCTATCAGGAGGCATAGGAATCAACTAAATACATAGGTACACAATAAATACATTGAGAGTCAGTGGTGATTACAGTGTTGGGTTTGGGTCCTGAAAGATCTGGGTTCTAGTTGCCACTGATGGAGCTCTCTGGGCGACATTGGGCCAGACATAGATTCTCAGCCTAACCTACCTCGCAGGGTTGTTGTGAGTATAAAATAGGGCTGTGTAAGCCACCTTGAGTTCCTCAGTAATAATAAAGAAGAGAAAGGTGGGATATAAATGTAATGTAATAGTAAATAATACAAATAAAGAATTATTTCCCACAATGTTTCTGGGTAAGAATGCAATGTTACAATGGAGCATCCTCTCCGGTGCTTTGCTGAGAAAAATCACGGCCAGCTATTGGGAGCAGCCACATCTTTTTCTGCAGCAGTTCAGCAACTGGAAGGGCGCTGTGTGACGTGAGCCTCTTTCTGCAGAGACCTTGTCCAGGGAGATGCCTCTGGGCACGGCTAGAAAAGTCTCCTTCGCTTTCCCAAGGCAACACAAAGATCGGCCTTTGCTGCTGTCTACTACAAATGAAATTCCCTTGCTTCGGACAGTGTGTTCACTCTACCAGCCCAGCATTAAAAAGTGCAGAAAGCCCACCCTCACCCTCTCAGTCAGAGAATGGGGCTGCAAAGACTGGGTATGGGCTTTTGGAACAGTCCAAAAGAGTTGTGGCTAGGCATATAATGGCTGCCACAGGGATCTAGCTAGTCCAAAACAGACTAAAGAGGGGGTTGTCAGCAGAGAATAGTGAAGCTAGAGGCTGGGAGAAAGGGGACAATCACAAGGCAAAGGTTTAGACGGGAAAGTAAGTGCAAGGCCAGAGACTGCAAGGGAGGGAAGGGGGAAGAGCAAGGCAAAGGGGCAGAGGAAGAGAAAGAAGGCCAGAGGCTGGAAAGGGAGATTAAAAGGACTGTCTAACATTTTCCAAGATACATATATGGCGGCAGGGAGAGGTGATCTTCCTGGGGACCATTGGAGATCTCCACAGGCATCTGGGCATGGCTCTCCAGCCCTTGTGTTATGTGGCCTTCACCAGGATTTGACCTGCAGGAGCAGAACTGCCACCTTGTATGGATTCCTCTCCCTTTATGCTCTGCTTGTAAACATGGACATAAAGCAAATGTTCAGTGACTCAGTTAAATCTCCTGGGTTGCCATCAGCCGGCTTCTAGAACTTCTCCTTGTTTGGGGAAAGTGGAGTGTGTAGGTCATTATTTTTATGCTGGAAAACAATGTTAAATAATAACTCAAGGCTCAGCGAGATTTCAAAGACATGCTCCCTATTTCTACTCCCAGATATTTTAATGAGCAGACTTGGTGGCTATATTCTACTCTAAAAATTGTGCAACAGGCCATCTAAATGTTTTATCAGAAATAGCGGAATTCTGCAGCTTGCGCTCAGTATGCAAACTGAATGAATGTGCACAGTTCATCTTTTTAAATAATTTATTCTAATCTGCATTTCTTGTTCTGCTTCTACTACTCATAGGGAGGGACTTCCTACATCTGCTGAAATCTTTCAGTCAACCTGGCTGGTTTATATTTTAGCAGGAATTGTTCAAGCAGTTCTGAAGATACTGTTATGCATATCCCTGAAGAAACTTCCAGGAGCAACACCATGTCCCAGGGTCATTGCTACTGCATATAGTTTTCAATGAGAGACTCTACGTGTCTTTGTAATATATGCTTTTTCTTCAGCAGCAAATTAAGCATGCTGGGTGGAAACAACAGGCATTCAAACAAAGCAGAAGATTACATAAACAATGGCTTCCCCACCCAATGCTTACTTCTAGGTTCAGCTAACATTTCTCAGTATTATTATTTTTATTTATTTATTTAAGATGTTTGTGCCAGTATTATGCAGAACTGGCTCCGAGTTTTTGTGGACATTTGGGCAATATAGTAACATTGGGCCCTGCTCCTTCTGGATCACCTTTTCCATTTTTTAATGGCTCATTTTAAAACTTCTTTAAAAATTGGGGATCGTCTCCCCAGTTATTCACTCTGCTGAGGACCCCTACAGACCATTCCCATTTCCTGTCATAAGTTGCTGTGAATGAAATGTCATTAGACCATCCAGGGAAGGTAGCCTAAGGCAGCCTTCCCAAACCTGGGAGCTGTAGCCCAAAATATCTGGGGTGGGGGGGGAGCAGGTTGGGGAGAACTGGAATAAGGAATCAGCCAGTAGCCGTAATGTGATCGTGGGAGCCATTGCCCAGAAGAACTGTGTTTTGACTCCTTCTTAAGAAAGATTCCTAGGATGCTCAACTCTTCAGCAGGTTTTTTAAAATTCCTCTTGTTCCTATTCTGTACTGTACCCATCAACCCTGACCATTTGGAGGATGTTGACAATTGTACCAAATATTCTACCCAGCGATGTGGCTGTTCATGCTCAACCAGGAATCCGTGGAGGTCGGTCTGCAGAGTGCAGAGTCAGCTAATACAGAGGCAACTTTGCAACAAGGACTTCCAGGAATAGCTTCCTATTCCTGCCACACCCTCTTGCCTGAGCAACTTGTTCTCTGGACTGCTATTGCCAGACTCCTTTGATGATGCTCATTCATAAACTTAATTCAGAAATGCATGCAGCCCTTCTAGCTGAGCCTGTTCCAGATTCGGCACGTTCATGCTTGTTATCCCTGCGATCTGCTTTCCTACACAGTTCCCATGGATTGAAGTCTGGGCATGCATCCCAAGACAGGAGGGACCTGGGGGCAGGAGGTGTGGCTCCCAAGGTCCATCTCAGACCAGGAGTCTACTAGGCTCACCACCATGGGGTTCTTTTTAGTAATGCCAAACCTTCCTACCTGCTTGTGGCAACCCAGGAGAAAAATGGTGGAAATCTGAGAGCATTAACAGATATTGTAGCTTTTAAAAGATGAGCTTAGGATACACAGCTCTGCCTCCTCCTTGCTTTATCTCTATAAGGTTGAAAGGATGCGAGAGACAGACTAGTCCAGGGAAATGCAACTAGTCCAGCTTCAGAACCAACAGCAATGCATTGCTGTTGGGTCTGAAGCGGGATCACTCAATCTCACAACAAAATTCTAACCACTCCACCCTAAAGTAGAGCCAGTTGGTGTGGTGGTTAAGAGCGTTGGACTGGGATTTGGGAGACTGGAGTTCTAGTCCCCATTCAGCCATCAAGCTTATTGGTGACTTTGATCTGGTCACAGACTCTCAGCCTAAGCTACCACACAGTGTTGTTGTGTAGATGAAATGGAGTGACAAAGACTCTTGAAGCCACCTTGGCTTCCTTGCAAGAGATAGAAAGGTGGGGAAGAAGTGTAATGGTGTTGCTGGTGTTGATGGCTGCATTTACACATCATGTCAACCCACCCTTGCAATGCACCACAGTGGGTTGGTTGTTGGCAGAACACCCAAAGATGCACCCCACAGATGATTTGGATAACTGCAGGTCGTGACTGTGGGGCCCTCTTCCTCCCTCCCCCACCTTCGTCTGCCCATGGGTATCCGAACAGTCCTGGTGGGAGGAATGAGTTTTCCAATTCCCCACTGTGATAATGAGCCCTTTTGAGCTGGCTTTGGTTGTTCCTTTTAACCTTTCCTCCCCTTGAGATTGGGAAACCTCACATACACAGAGGGAGGGGGAGAGAGATCTTTAAAGTACTTTTAATCAGAGGAAGGGTTTTGTTGATAAGTGAAAGTTTGCTTCATTATGCAGCTACTAATTTCCAAAGCTGGTTCAGAGTCAAGACAACAGCAAATTATCCCGTCATTATAGGAGACCTTTTAGCCACTCAAGGTTGGGTGGTGTTCAGAGCCTCATTTATCACTGTCACACACATGTATCACTCTGTCAAAAGTGATGATATCAAGTCTATGTGCAGACTCAGCCACCCGCCTTTCCTGCCCACAAAGCCGGCATCAGCGTGTGTTGAAACATCAGTAGGAAAAGAACAGTCACCTCACCTGTCTGCTGTGCTGTTATGTATAATTGGACCATAAATACTGGATATTCAAACAATGGTGGAGGCATTTCTATATTTGCCATCCTGTCTTTTATGAACGTGCTTTGTTCTTTCCTCTGCAGGGATTTTGAAGCAATTTGGTGGGGAGTGAGCTCTTCTGCTCAGGGAAGACTGGAGGGCGGCGGGGGGGGGGGGGATTGCCATGATCCACAGGAATTCTCCCCCCAGGCTCCCTGTCCATGTGATTGCTAGTCTAGAGTGTCTGTGTCTTCTGCTGGCCCAGTGGGCAGACTGGGGATTTTGTTAGTGTTCTGTCCACCCTGCCACCCAACAGTCTCCCTCCCTGACCTAACAGAGGTTGTCTTGCTTGCAGTGTTGAGATTCCTCAGGCTGCTAGTCCTGGAAATTGTTCACACCCATGTCAGGAACATCCTGTCTGGGGCAGCTCAGCAATTCATGGACTCCATGACAACAGTGGGATTGTCCCAACATGTCCTTTGCCCAATGCTTGTACCAGGTCACATTCTGGATTTGGTTTTTTCAGCCAGGCATAAATCTGGCTGACGGTGGGGGCTTTGAATTGGCCCCTTTGTCATGGTCATATCACTGCCTGCTGAGATTTAGACTAACAGCAACATTTCCCCTCTGTGGCGGGTGCAGGGCCAATTAAGGTGGCCCACCCCCAGAAGCTGATAGATCTGAATGGTTTTCAAAGTGCTCTTGGGTATTTCCAACTGATACGGCTAGTTGTCTTGTTGAATCCCTGTCCCTCTCTGGAATACAGGGATGACTGGAGCAGTTGACACAGTCACTTGTGAGCATCCGCTGTGTAATAGAGCTCAAACATCCCCGTACGAGACTGCAGAGCTGACAGCAATGAAACAAAGCAGCAATGAAACAAAACATCTGCTTGAATGCAGATGGTGGAAAACTAGTGGATGCAATTGAGTTCTGGCTTGTGCCTATCGCTGAGTCTTTTTGGAGGCAGTGAGAATGGCAAAGAAGCAATCTCTCGCTGCCTCTGCCACCTAGTGGAGCTCTCTACAGACTGGCCTGAAGGGCATCCTAGAACCATCTGAGGCCCACTGCAATATGTTTGCTAGGCACTTCCATGTATCCTTCAGGAATGAGACTACAGTGTTATTGCATGGAATTGGGTGAGATATCCAAAGCACAACCTGGTCAAGTTGTTTTGGATGAGTTCCACTTAGTAGAGCGCAAAGATGTTGACAAGTTGCTTGAACATGTTTGTGCAACTGCTTCTATACTGGAACCTTGCCCTTCTTGACCAGTAAGAGCTAGCAGGGAGGGAACAGCCAACTGGGTCATGGAGGTGATTAATGCCTCTTCCAAGAGGGAGAAGTCCCTTGCCCCCGAAGCAGGTGGTGGTGAGGCCACTCTTGAAGAAACCCTCTCCAGACCCAGAAGATTTTGATGATCTTAGGCCAGTGGCAAATATCCTCTTCCTGGGCCTTCCAACTCCAGGCACTCTGGATCATTATGTGGATCCATTTCAGTTGAAGTTCAGAGCTGGTTTTGGCACGGAATCAGCTTTGGTCTCCCTGTATGATGACCTCTGCTGGGAGAGAGACAGGGGAGTGCAACCCTGTTGATATTGCTGGACCTTTCAAGAGCTTTCAGTGCCATCGGCCATGGTATCCTTCTGAAGCGACTGCCTAAGTTGGGAGTGGGAGCACTCCTTGCTTCTACTTAGAGGGCTGGCTCTAGAAGGTGATTCTTGGGAGTATTGTTCTGCTCCTTGGATTCTCCAGGCTGGGGCTTCACAGAGGTCAATTTTATCCCTCATGCTATTTAATGTCTACACGAAAGTGTTGGAGTCACCCAGAGTCATGGAGTGTGTTGCCATGGGTATGTCGATGTCAGTCAGTGCTATTTCTCCCCCTCATGTTCAGCATGTGAGGCTATGGATGGGATAAACTGGTGCCCGGCTATGACAGTGGACCAAAGGAAAACTAACAAACTGATTCTCATGACAGAAGTGGGATGCTCTTAATGGGTGGTTCTTCTGACCAGATAGAGGGAATTCAACTTGTTCTAGATGGGGTCATGCTTGCTTTGAAGGAGCAGGTTTATGGCTTGGGGTTATTCCTTGATCTGTCTCTGTCAATTGAGGCTCAGGTGGCCTCTGTGGCACAGAGTGTCCTCTATTAGCCTTGGCTAGTGGCCCAGCTACATCCCTATCTGGACAGAGTTGGACTGGTTTCATTAATCAGTGCTCTGGTAAACAGAGCTAGATTACTGCAATGCAGTCTACCCATGAGGACTGTTCAGAAGCTGCCACATGTGCAAAATGCAGCAGCCAGATTGGTAACAGGGACCAGAAGTTAACACCCATCCTGGCCCACTTGCACTGGCTCCTATATGCTTTTGAGCCCAATTCAAGACGCTGTTTTTAACCTGCAAATCCCTACATGGCTTGAGACCACAATACCTAATGGAATAGCTCTTCCAACTGCAGTCGACCTGGACACTAAGATCAAGATCAGTGGCAACAAGGAGGAGGGCCTTTTCAACAGTCCCCCCACCCTGTCATGGGACAAGCTCTCCACTGATGCCCTCCTGATGCCAACTTGAGAACTTTTTCAGCACCAGGTTAAAACTGTCCTTTACCAAAAGACACTTAATTAGTTTTATGTTAAATCAGGGCTTATGTTAGCTGTTTAAACAGGTTTATGATTTAATTGTATAAGCTATTATAGCTTTAGCTTTGTTTTAAATTTGGCTTTTAACAACAATTTTAATTATGTTTTTATTGTCACCTATATTTTAAATGAATTTTATATGTTGTTGTGAACTGTTCAGAGATCTTCACCTGTTGGGTGGTATAGAAATAAAATTTAATAATAATAATGTATATAATTTTATTTATGTATTTATCTATGGAATTTATAAATCACATTAATAATCCTAAATAGGACTTTCTGGGTGGTGAACAATTGAACATTGCATCAGTTATATTACTAGTCTTGAGAGCTATTTGCAGCCTTCATGTTCAGAATACTGAGTTAGAGTTTATTTTATTATTTATTATATTTAATATCATGCCTTCTTTTCCTGCAGGGAACAAAGGTAGCTTACATAATCCTCTCTCTTTTCTCCTTTTTCTCCTTGCAACAACCCACTAAGGTCAGTGACTGACCCAAAGTCACCCAATGAGTTTTATCACAAAGTTTTATTAGCACCACTAAGGTTAATCAATGATGGTTCGTTCTGGACATTGACATGTTAATTAAATCAACAGAGATATGTTTATGCCTTCAAATGCCAGTGTGATGTAATGGTTAAGAGTGTGGGATTGGGATGGAGGAGATCTGGATTCAAGTCCTCACTCAGCCACGACACTTGCTGGGTGACTTGGCGCAAGTCACAGACTCAGCCCAACCATCTTCACAGGGTTGTAGTTGTAAGGATAAGATAGAGAGGAGAAGAGAAGTGAGTAAGCCACCTTATGTTCCTTGAAGGCAGGAGATCAATATAAGAAATAAACCAACATCCTGGTCCTGATGGATTTGGAAACTGGTGCATCCTGTCCCACATGCTCAGTGTACAAAGAGAGGAGGCTTCCTGCCCTCTGTAAATCAGTAGGTGGTGGCAGATGGTGTTTTGGGGAAAAAAAGTATGGGCTCAGTGACTCCAAGGGCCAGGGCCTTACACGGGACTTGTCCGTACATCAGTCGACCTTGAGTCTGAACCAACAGTTGTTTCACATGCAAAAAGGAAATCCAGCTCAGCTGCCTTGGTTCCCAGTTCCCTCCCACTGCAGTCCTATGCTTTTCACAGCGGCTTGCGCTCCAGAAGCCAGCAGGAGAAGCTTTGCACGATGGAGGGATCACCATCACTTATTAATGTCTACATGTTTGGCAGAGAAACAGGGGCTAGTAAACAAGTGGATAGCCCTGTTGTTCAGGGAACCCGCTACAGTGAAAATGGAAAGGCCAGCTGTTCATGCAAATCAGAAAGCCAAGCCTGGGTAGGACAAAAGAAAAGATCTTTATTGTGAGTTGTATCCCCAAACCGTGCCACATTCAAGACTCTCAGAAAAAAAATATTTTCGTACATAAGCCCTAAGGACCCTGGAGTGTCTGCTCACACCCATATGAACCTACCCATCTGCCAAGATCTGCATTAGAGACCCTGCTCCGGTTTCTAGCAACTTCAAAATACGGAGGCAGTGCACTCTCAGTGGTGGCACCCCAGTTGTGTAATGCTTTAAGGGATACCGAACTGGCTTGTGTGAATTAGAACCTTAGCTGAATTTTAGGGAGCCTCTAGCCTTGAAAGAATAAGGTGGAACAATGATGTAAGATTTCTGTTTGGTGGATAATACTTCCTATTGGCATCTGTTCGATGTTCATCATTGCAAAAGATATATTTATTCTCGTGTCTTAATATTCTCCCCCACATGGCATTTCAAATCAAAATGTGAAAGGGAAAATTAACAAAATATTTAGCTATCATTGCAGTTACTGTTTTATGAAAGGAATTAGACTGGTGAACAGATTTCTAATTAACCTTTAAATTCAATGGTTAAAAAAAATATTTCAAGCAAAGGGCAAGAAGAAACATTTGCTGCAGAATTCATTTTCCAGGAGATCTAGTTTTGAAAATTCTCACATAGTGCACCATCTCTTGAAAGGCAGTTCATGCTTAATCTAGCTAATGTTTTGCAGCTACATGAGAAATGACCTCAAAATAATGAATTCATATTCATTAACATCAGAATTTGGATAGGATGTGGAACTGAGTTACAGGTTGTGTGTTCTTCTGTCTAATCTGTAGATTCTAATCTGTAGATTTGTGGACCCACAAATAACACAGATGGGCCAAAGTTGTGGGGCTGCGAGAACTATGTACTGATAATTTTGTGCCTTCTCTGTTCTCAAAGGAGATGATGGTACTTGGACAGTGACGGGGTTCTTCACACTCAGAGATCATAAAGGCCTGGAAAGAATGAGCCACATTTATCAAGATGTGCCACACAATCCAGTAAAAGGGAGAAGCAGCTCCCAATGAACTGCAATGAAATTGGATTAAGTGGGAATGAACTCAGTTCTCACCAGTTCTGATAGGATGTGGAGCTTGATGTCAATGTAAATGAGATTAGTTGTTGTTTGTGACTAATTGAATACAGGACTGTAGCACTGCTTTGATTTTACTCTGTTTTCGGTCCTGCAGCTGCAGCTCCTTCTTGCTTAAAGAGAAGCATGAAGGGTTGTGTGGTCCAGTGGAAAAGTGTACCTTCTCCGTGCAGGAGACTCCAGATTCAGTCCCTGGCATCTCCAGAAAGGCCTGGGGAAGACTCTTCTCTGAAACACTGGAGAGCCACTGCGGTTCAATGTAGACCCTACTGAGCTAGCATCTTATAAAGCAACTTGTGTGTGTGTGTGTGTTAAGAAAAGATGTTGCTTTACTTAAGGCTGGCGAGGTCTTTGCTACTGCTCTCATTTCATGGAGCTTGGCCTTTGGGGTGCCCCATTACAACAGATCCTGTGTGCACATGGCACTACAACCCCCTGTGGCCAAGGTGAGTTGTCCTGCCATGCAAATCCATGGTGGGTTTGTCAAGGTGGCTTAAGTTTGGATTAGAAACCACCCTGACAGCCCATGGCTTATTGTAGGGTTTGTTTGACCCATGTTGGGGTGTATGCCATCCAAGCTCACATGACAGGACCCACGGTGGATCAACCCAAACTGCTCATGAGTCACTTGGCAAGAGCAGCAAATGCCCCTCTTACAGAGTGAGTTACAGTGCCAGCCACATTCAATGTTCCCAAGAGTCCTCCAGGAGAGCTGGCAGGGATCGCCCTCCCTTCCTGCGACCATGGGGAGCCTAAGAGGGCTCACGAGCAGTGGCAGGAATGGGAGGAAAGTCTTATTACTCCTGTGGTGTCCTGGAGTGGGGGCCAGTGTCCCACCATATGCCCAGTTGTCAGCTGGGCACTTGCTGAGGCAAAGGGCAATTCACCCACCATGTGTGGCTTGTGCAATACAGCATGTTCCCGTGTCATCAAAATTGGGCCAATGCCTGCATCAGACATTCTCGTGTTGTGCTTGCAAACAGAAGACCGAACTACACATTACATTGCACCCATGTGAACATGAAAGTATTACAGGAAAAGTACAGTCAAAAGAAAAGGCAAACAAGCAACAAGATGAGGATAACTTTCTTGCAAAAAGGAAGCTTCTTTAGAGTTCATTTGGAAAACAAAATACAAGGAACTCCATTAGAGACTAAGTGAAATAATTATGGTATGCAGATTGGCAGGGAAACTTGGAAGCCATCTAAATTGTTACTTAACTCAACCTAAACTCCCAATCATCCAGTGTCTGGTTAAATGCTTTCCTAAAGTTACCAGCTATATTGTACTATGGTCTAGCCATTCTGAAAAAGGATAGGGACAGGAAATGTAAAGGAAAATCATAGCTACCTATTGAAAGCAGAGATCCAGAGGGCATGCATCTAAGGATTCAGATCAAAATCTGAAGAAACCAGTCCCAAAGTCCAAATATGGGACCCAGCAGAAACCAGACATTAAAAATTAAACCTGGAAAGAACTGAAAAAAGTGTTGCAAAATGTCAAAGCTTCACCAGTGAATAAAATAAGCTAAAGGGAAAATGAAATCTGTTTTAAGCTGCTCAGAAGCTGAGCACCTAGCCTTCAAATCCTACCACAGAGAAGCTGACCAGGAGCAGCTTTAAGCACTGAAGGAGGAACATGATCAGAGAACAAAATAACCTCTTGCCTCAAAAAACAGGAAAAGCAAGTAGTGACCAAAAAGAGTTAGTGGCCATTTGGGCAAAAGACCCCCGAATGAGTAAAAGTGTACTAGCAAAAACTGGGGCAAAGTTACATAAAACAAAAACAGGGAAGGTAATTAAGCCCCCTACAAAGCCACAGTCACTTTTTTGATCTACTGACATCCCTAAATTTCCCTGCTTCATCATTTTTTTAAATTCTCCATGGTTGCCAAGTTGAAATCTGGTTCTGGACCAAATGTTGGAGGACAAGAATTTGCAACAATAATTTTAGAGCACAGGCATACCCGGAGTCTTATGCAATGCCAATGAAAGTAACTCAGCACAGCTTCACAAGAGCTGTTTTTTACATCTTCTTCCACAGTGATCTACTGCCTTTGTTTCAGCTTTCCACTTTATCATCATTTCTATTTTCTGTCTTTCTCACATATCAAAATCCAGGCAGATGTCTGTCCTCAAGAAAAGCAGGCCTGCTTTTCAAACCCTGTCAGGAATTAGATTTCCTTTTGGCCAATATTTCTCCTCCAATCTGCTCCATATCTTACAGGCTTCTATCCCAATGTACTTGAACCCCACAAAAGCGACCTATCTAACAACTCATTTTAGGCCAAAATCCTTTACTATAGGAATAACCATGTAAGTAATTGTTTCACTATAGTGATCTAGATCTACACACGGCTTCTGTATTTGATTGTTCTTGCAACAGAAAAGCCTCCAATTCTAACTCACTGACTGTGATGCCACAGAATGTTCATAAATACTCCAGCTGCTCAGGGAACAAAGCTTCCAGGATGTTTGCAGTCCATCTTCTGTGTGATAAGTAGCTGGAATCATACAGATCCGGGCCCCAAAGATTTGGAATAGGCTGGGAAGTGTGCCAAGATCCCTGATAACAGGGGAGTTAAGGGACAGGAGTTCAGAATGCGATGGAATAAGGCTTTGTGGTAAGATATCAGAATGTAGAATTGACTTGACAAAGAGGCAGAGAAGGTGGATTATTATGGCTAGGTAGGACACAGTGATTAGAGCAGAACTCTAATGCTCTGTGCTTAAAAGTTGACAAGGAATGAAGAAGAAATGGAGAGGGAGTGTTGGGAAGGTAGGCATGTAGGTCCTATTCTTTTGAGTCATTTTATCTTAGATATTGGGCATAGCTGTTAAAATTAGTTTCACCTTGACTGAAAATACTTTAAATTATTTTTAAGGTCATTATGATCCTGGGTTATTATTGTTCTTGATAATTCGATTATTGACAGATTGTAGTGTTGTTGTTTTATAGGGTCTTACTGTTCATCTTGTTTCCCTATGTTTTTGGTTTCAGTGATATATTTGTTGTGTTTTGTATTCTGAACATTGGCTTTTGAGGGCATGATGCTAAGCGCAGCCCAAAAGCATCTGAAACGAATTAACAAAGTCCAGAGGAAATAAAAACGAGGCCTGTGCACATGGCATGGAGGAAAGGGGAAGTAAGGAGAAAGTAGGACTGATATGCAATCTTACACACAGGGCATAGAGAGAAGATGAGGGAAATGGGCAGAGAAATTTGGAAGAAAGGTTGGGTTTGGGAGTTGGGAGCGAGGGAACACCGGGTTGTTAGGTCTAGACCCTGAGAGGACAGCTACAGCTTTAAGAACTGCAGGAAAGAGAAATGCTGTCAAATATATCTTCTTTTGCCACTGCAGCCTTGTGACCGAGCAACAAGGCAATGAAGTCATGGGAAGGTGTGAGCTGAGTTTCAGATATTGATTTAAACTAACCAGCCTTCTCTTTGGCTGCAGCATTCTAAGTACGTTGCAAAATGTTCCTTGGGATTACGCCTGTGGGATTCTCCCCAAGTTGTTGCACCATTACAATGATAGATTAATGTTCTTCCTTGGCTATAAAAACAAGCAACATGTAGTAATTGAGGAGACATCAAGATGTCTGATGCAGAAGAGCAAACCTTTCTTCCTGATCCAGAAAACCTGCTCTTCCTATAAACTGAGCAAATCAAGGGAGACGGACAGAGTGCTGGCTCCAGGTTTGGCAGACACCATCCCTTGGTGTGTCTACCTTCTCCATGGCAGTGTTACGAGTTGCTCTCCTTCCCTTCATTGACACCACTGATAGGCAGGGAGCCAATGAGCAAGAAGCTGGTGGCATCTACAGCTCCTGCTTCTCACCACCACCGTTGTCCAGGCCAGAGCAAGAGGCAGATGGACTAGTGAGTTGCAATGGGGAAGAGGTCAGGCAAGTCCAGGGGACTTTTGTCAG
Organism: Varanus komodoensis; assembly: GCF_004798865.1. Classification (NCBI taxonomy): domain Eukaryota; kingdom Metazoa; phylum Chordata; class Lepidosauria; order Squamata; family Varanidae; genus Varanus; species Varanus komodoensis. Next base: position 53,858,172 of record NW_025335568.1, on the reverse strand, counting down.
CAGGTCCCTGCTGGGTGTGGCCCCTGGGGAGACGCCCCACCATGCCTGTTCAGTCTGGATATCAGGAACCTATAGTCAGACAATAACCATGCCTATTGTCTATGCTGGCTATTGTTCGCAGGGCTGCTGACAAGCTTTTTCCAGGACTACCCAGAGGTACCAAGGACTAAAGCTGGACCATTTTGCAGTGTGGAACATATGCTCCTTGCCACAGGCAGCAGAAATAGGAAAAAGGGCTTCATTGATTATAAATCAATGAAGCAGGAGGGGAGTAGCAGTGGGAAGCCTTTTCTCCATCAGGGGCCATGTCCTTCTGTGGATGACTTTTCTCCAGGAAGCATTTATCACGCGGTCGTCATTCTCTATTTATGTTTGTTTATGGGTTCTTTAGGAGGGGAAAAGTGATCCTCTAGTTTTGCTTCTGTGTTTAAGGAGCATTTTCAGTTGTGGGAGGTGTTAGATCAGTGAAAATGTAGCATTTAATGGTGAAAATGAAAGAAAGCATGATTTTTCTCTTGCCTATTTGTGCTATTTCAGTACAGCACAACACACCAGAAGATAATGCAGGACCTTAGGTATTATCCTAAAATGCCTTTGTATTTATGGTTTTCTAGATGTCCTGAATTTAGGGAGAAATTCATTTCAAACCCAGTAAGTGGTTCTACAAACATGCTTCATTTTGCATTCGAGTTTGGAATTGGGAGTCCATTCCAAAAGAACTTGGACTTTCTTGGATGTTGAATAAATCTTGATTGGACCAAAATACCTTATGAACTAGAAGGCAAACCCTTTTCAGGAACCTTCCACCATCCTTGCATTTTTCTGGACAATGAAAAATATTGTATATACCAGCAATTTAAGGTGCTGGTATTGACCTATAAAGTCCTGAACAGCTTGGGACCAGGATACCTGAAGGAACGTCTTTTTCCCTATATGCCCTTCCGCCCCTTACGATCTGCAGCAGAGGCCCTGCTCTGGGAACCCTCCTTGAAGGTTAGGAGAGGGAACACTTGGAGGAGGGCTTTCTTTGCGGTGGCCCCCCAGCTGTGGAATGCGCTCCCCAGAGAGGTTCTCCAGGCGCCGACATTATATGCTTTTTTGGTGCCAGGTTAACACCTTTTTATTTACCCAGTATTTTAAAGTTTAAATATTTTAATTATGTTTTATTGATATCCTCAGTCACATTTTATCTTGTAATTGATTGATGCATTTATTAGGTATCTCATATTGTAAGCTGTCCAGAGATGATTGGTATTGGACAGGGTAAAAATAGCCTAATAAATGAGAGCCAGTGTGGTGTAGTGGTTAAGAGCACGGGACTGGGACTCAGGCGATCTGGGTTCTCGTCCCCGCTCAGCCATGGAGCCGACTGGGTGACTTTGGGCCAGTCACGGACTCTCAGCCCAACCTACCTCACAGGGTTGTTGTTGTGGGGATAAGATGGAGGAGGAGGATATAAGCTGCCTTGAGCCCTTTGTAGGAAAAAGGCAGGATAGAAATCGGAAAAATAAATAAATAAATAAATAAACCTCAGGAGGTGTCTCCTTCATTCCTAAGGCAAGAGCTTCAGTTCTGGGTTCCAGCCACCCAGCCATGCCCCTTTCCAGGATATTCCCATTCCATTCCCTCACCCAAGGTTTCTTTGCTTTTTAACATCCTGTGGCTACTGTACATGTTCACTGGATTATTTCTTCCTCCCTTAATTTTTTGGTTTATACTTCTGCGAACTCAGGCCTTCCCCTGGCTGCGCTAACACCTCTCTCTTGTGTTTCAGAGGCCCTGCTTTGGCTACCAGTCTGTTGACATTCGCCACCCAAGTTGTCCATTACAAGGAATGTTAGATCTGTACTCACTGCCAGCCATAAGAGAATGCATCCAATTCATAATTAGGCACTGAAAATAAACACAGCTTTTCATAGGCTAAACAGCATCATAAGAAAAATCTGAAAGAGCTGTAGTCCCAGCTTGAAATTCCCTCTTTAATGGCATCTCACCATACTTGGGTTTAATGCATATACAGCAATGCATTCTATTTTTTTTCATCCAGACACATGAGAGAAAGATTATTGTAATGCTTTGTTTATTCACTGAAATCAAGTATATTCTAACTATTGAAATGCTTTGGGCACAATACCTGTAGGGTGTTTCCACTCATTACTAGATGGACATCAATTTGCCTTACTCATCCCAAACATGGAGGAACCAAGTATCTGCACTGTGATCTCCCCACCTGATCCTTGAAGGGTTGCTCCAGGGCTGCCTCACTCTGAATCCTCTTTCCCAACCACTTCACACTGGGTGGGTTCACACAGCGATCTGCTCTGCAAGACGAGCCACTGCATGTGGCTTTCTGGCCCAGTGAGGGCCTATGATATGCCCAACAGATGATCAGATGCATCCTGGCTGTGAAGCCACTTCTATCTCCACCTTTCCACAGATATCCCAGGAGATGGCGCAGAAAGATTTTATTTATTTATGACATTTGTATTCTGTCCTTTGTGAGAGCCTCAGGATAGCTTACACAAATAAAATTCCAAAATATATAACAATATAATATTATAAATAACATAAAACATTCTACAACATATCCTCTCTTAATAAAAATAAAAAATAAAAATGCAACTGTATACAAATCAACAGTATTAATAAAATAGTATTAGTTGCTAAAATGAAGGTTAAATAAAAAGGTCTTTACCTGGCACCAAAAAGAGCAGAGGGTTGGCACCAGGCGGACCTCTCTGGGGAGCATGTTCTATAGTCTGGGTGCCACCGCAGAAGCATCAAGTCTGGATGCCACTGGGTGCAGAAGCATCAAGGTTCCCCTCCTCTCTGCTTTACAGCAGGGCCAGCAGGAGGGAAGCATGCATCTCATTAGCCTGCTCATGAACAGGCTGAAGGGATGGGGGATGCCCACCAATGTACCAGGAGTGGTGGCAGGAGCCCCTTTTCCAGTGTTCTGCACACTCCCCTCCCTCTGCCCTCACTGTGGCGCACAACTTTGCCAGCTGGAATGTGTGTGATGCTCCTGCCCAGGATGGCTGTGCGAGCTCAGTGATCAGAAAAAGGAGCTTGACGGAGAGAATTCTGAATGAATGGACTTGCTTGCAAGCCAGCCTGCCTTCCCAGAATGCACAGGAGCTTGGGGCTCCACTACCAGTGTCTGGCATGCGCTGACCCTTCAAGCCCCACTTGACGCTTGTGGGGGGCAGACAGCAGACACCTGCAGTGCTCCTGCATGCCATCTTCCCAAGCCCCAAATGTCATGCTGCACATAGAAGCAGAAATGCCAATGACGGCCACCCCTCAGTTCCACTTGGGCACATTCACCTTTACCTTGAACCAAAGACAGACAAGGTATTACTCATTAAGATACAGTATCACACACACAAATAAAAAATACATTATTTTCCAGTCCCCTGAATGCAGTGGGCACGTATCTGGAAAGTATCTGGAAAAGGCATATTGAAATATGAGAAAATAAGATTAATTGAGAAGCTTGTGGACCCAGTTTTCCACCTCTTCCAACATGCCCAACTCAGTCTCAGTGAACTCATAGCTGAACAGATTAAAATGGCTCTAATTGTGACCTCTAGTGGACATAAAGCAACGAGGCACCTAAGGCCTGCTCTCGGAATTCTTTCCGGAAGGGGATGTTTGATAGGCACCGTGCACTCCTCTCGATCCAGATCTGTGCTTGTTGCACAGAGTGCTGTAGATGAGATGAGCTGTCCTTGGCACAGAGAGGAAAAACCGTGTCTTACGAAGTGATTCAATTAACGGATTCTGCTTTTGTTTACCAAAGCACAGGAAAATATTTTTAGGGCTATGTCTGAGGGCAAGTGTTGTAGCGACCTTGATGAAGCTATGCCCTAGTACTGCCTGGATGAGATCCCATACTTTTGGACCCTTGAGTTCTAAGCTAATCAATAAATTCTTCCAAGTCATTGGAGAGAACTTTCCATGACACGCAGGTATATTTGTCCCACTTCACCTCAAAGCCTGGGCCCCAGAGGAAGACCACAGATCATGCTTTGCATACAAAAGCCTCTTGTTCAGTCCCTGGCATCTCCAGGTAGGCCTGGGACAGCCTCCCCCCCCCCCCCCCCCCGAAACCCTGGAAAGCTACTGCTAATCAGTGTAGCAGCTATAATGTACTGGACAGACCAGCGGTCTGAGTTCAGCTTCCTGTAATAGCTTTGGGAAGCAATGCCAAAAAAAAAAAAAAGTCATTTGGCAAATGACCCATATGGATGAGTGTACATAACAGAAAAAGTGGTCCTTTTTTTCAAACAACCTTCAGGGCTCTGAAAAATACTACAGTCTCTCTCAAGGCCAAGCTGAACTAGGTTTTCATTCTTTCTGTCTGTCCATTATTTTTTTTAGTAACATTTTGGAATCTGATTCTGATTCAAATGCAGTAGCATGCACTTTCTAATTCCTTTGCTCCTGAAACCCTTATTTCTTTAAACTCTCTCTCTCTCTAAAGGAATGTTTTGCTTTTCTACATATGTGATGTGTTTTCAGAAGTAGTCTGATGAGCCCAAAAGGCATAAGCAGCACAGTGAAATAATATATATAAACAGTCAACAGAGAGTCATATAAATTATTTATATGTTTTATTTCTCCTGTTATCCATTTGTACTATGAATAGATAGAAATCACCATCAGTTTCAAAGAGTTAACTCTCCAGTTAAGATGCCAAAGTTACAGCCAGTGTAAAGTCACTGAAAGTCTCAGTGGAATACTTTGTTTTATTACATTTTTATTGTACCTTTTCTTCCAAGATACTCAATTCCCACCTCTTTTATCCTCACAACAGTCCTGTGATGTAGATTAGGCTGAGAATCAGTGTCTATCCATAGTCACCTAGTAAGACAAGCAGGAATTTGAATGCAACCCATGTCACACTGGCTCTCAGAAATGGGGTTCATATTCAGTTGACTAGTTTTCTGCCCATGAAACAGCAGCATACTAGGAGGAAAAAACAACACACCTTAACAAAGAAACCTCAGGCCACATCACATGTTATTCACTGCATCCTTTACAGCATGCAATGCTATAAAAGGGTAAGTTGATGGTGTAGATCAGATAGACAAGGAAAAGACTATAAATATAAAGGCAAGGTACAAAGAACTTTATTATCTTCTCACTGCATGTATTTCTAATATTAGATACTGTCTGCTCTCTAAGAGTTTTTTCCCCCAGGAGCATATTAAAAGGAAAGCAATTTTTATTAAAAAAAAAGATTGCATATCAAATATAAAGGGAAAGGGAAATGTATATGTAAAGGGAAAGAATTGAGAGACCCAGTTTCCATTTGGTTGCATACAACTGTTTACCCAATGTGAATATGAAAACACAATGTGTACACAATGCCATCTGATTCCCAGATGCGTTAAACAAGCAGGAGGAAAGGTAGTGATCAAATGTTTCTGCTTCAGAAGCTTTTAAAGCATGTCCTAGATGAACGTCTAGGTGCTGTCAATTTTTAGAACTGCATCTTCTCAATCTTACCGTGCAAGAAAATAAAGGTTTTCTTTAACATTCTCCTCCCTTCCTCCGCGACTAGCTGTGCACAGAATCTGACCAGTTCGGTGCCATTTTCTCTGCAAGAATCACCGGCTACACACGTGTTCAAAGTATCTGGAATTGCACGATCAGCCCTGTCGCGGGCAGAAAGGAGAAAAGGCGGGAGGGGGAGGAGGAAGTAACAGTAAGCCTGGAATCGCCAAGCCATTAAAAGCGGCAGAAGCGCGCTAACAAACCTACACCGCAGGCGTGCCGGCATAAGTGTTTTCCCCAGCGTTCAGGCTGCTGCTTTCCCTGACATCCCGCCCCCGGGAGGGGTGTTAGGGCGAGAAACTTCGCAGTCCATTAGAATGAAACGTTAGATGAATGGCATATTGAAGGGGAAATGGGGAGAGAGAGAGAAACACACTGTGTGGCACAGAGGCTGCCATCTCGGGGATACCCTTAAAGTGGCGGCGCCCGCCTTCCCGCCCCTCGGCCAGGCGCTGGATTCGTCGCAGGCTGGAAGCTCGGAGCCATCCGCTCAGGTGCTCGCGGCTTCCTCCCCGCACAGCCGGGAAGCGACTGGCAGCTCCGCTCGCTCCGCGCTCCGGAGGGGAGGGAAGGGAGGAGGCGTGTCCCTTCCCCGCCGCCTCTGCCCTCGCTGCTCGCGCCGCCGAGTCTCAGCCTCCCTCCGTGCCAGGAGCCAGAGGCGCGGGGCACCGGGGGCGACGCGACGCCTCGAGGGCTGCGCGCCAAGCGGGCGACCCGCCTCGGGGAAACTTGCTGGGACTTCCTGCTCGCCTCCCCGAACCATGCCCTGCGCGCCCGCCCCTGATTTTCTGCTCGGCGCTGCCGGCAACTGGAGCGGCGGCGGCGGTGGCAGGAGCGCTTCTCCACAGCCAGCCCCGGGCGCCGCGCGCGTCCGGCGCAGCTACGCACCCGCCGCTGCCCCTCGCTGAAGCCGCCGCACGCCGCCCTGGGACGCCCGGCGCCTTTTTCCTCTTCCGCGGGGCGCACGCCGCTCGCTTCGCCGCCCGGCGGGACGCGCCCTCGGCGCCGCGGGGAGCCGCCGTCATTGCCTAGGAGGGGCCAAGCGGGCGGGAAGCCTCCGGCTAAAAGAGGAGCCCCGAAGGCGCCGCTTTCTGCCCGCCCGAGGAGGAGCCCGAGGGAGGGCTGCCGCCCCCCGCCCTTCCCGACCCCGCACCTCGGGAGGGGTGCTGGGGGCAGCCAGAGCCGCCGTCCCCGCGCGCCCCCTTCTCCCGCTCCCCTCCGCGTCCTCCCCCCAAGCCATGAACTTTGCTCGGGGGGGCCCGCAGGTGGTGGTGTTGAACGTGGGGGGCACCCGCTACTCCTTCTCGCGGGAGGTGCTGAAGGACTTTCCCCTGCGCCGAGTGAGCCGCTTGCACGGCTGCCTGTCGGAGCAGGACGTGCTGGAGGTGTGCGACGACTACGACCGCGAGCGCAACGAGTACTTCTTCGACCGGCACGCGGAGGCCTTCGGCTTCATCATGCTCTATGTGCGCTACGGCCACCTGCGCTTCGTGCCGCACATGTGCGAGCTCTCCTTCTACAACGAGATGATCTACTGGGGCCTGGAGTGCTCGCACCTCGACTACTGCTGCCAGCGCCGCCTGGACGACCGCATGTCTGACACCTACACTTTCTACTCGGCCGAAGACCTGCAGGCGGAGCCCGCGGAGGGCTGGAGCAGCAGCACCAGCAGCAGCAGCAAAAGCGGCGGGCGCCACCGGCACCCGAACGCGGGCGAGGACGACCCGGGCGCGAGCGGGGCAGCGCCCCCGCCTGGCAGCGGCGAAAAGAAGTGGCTGGAGAGGATGCGGAGGACTTTCGAGGAGCCCACCTCCTCCGTGGCCGCCCAGATCCTGGCCACCGTCTCCATCCTCTTCGTCATCGTCTCCATGGTGGTGCTGTGCGCCAGCACCATGCCCGAGTGGCGGGCCGCGGAGAACCGAAGCATGGAGGAGCAGAGCAGGTACACAACAGACTCAATCAGGGAGCCTTCAGGGTAGGAGGAAACGATTACTCTTTTCCCCTCGACACTGTCCCGTGCAAGTGTGTCAGTCCAGTCTCAGTCTGTCTCCTCCTCCTCTTCCTCCTCCTCTGCGGCTCCTTTCTCTGTCATCACCACTTGGTTGCCCTCTTGTGCCAGTTTCTTTGGGATTTGGCCACCATTGAGGCACCGGCCTACTTGGCAGAAGGTGACAGGGGCCAAGTGGGCACGATGCTACGGCAGGGCTTGGCCAGAAAAGTGTGCGCCTCACTTAAGGCGAGGCCAAATCTTTTTTCAATGCCTAGATAATCGATGTGCTCCTGCATTAGGAGCTTGCATTCGCATTTCAGATTCCAGCCTTAGGCAGTTTCCAGTTGGGGAGGGGGAGTCACAACCACAAAGTGTCAGAATAACTGGTGTCCAACTTTATAGCTGCCAGAACAACCCGAATGGTCGGGATTCCCTTTCTCTTCCAAAGCCTTGATTATGTCTGCCCTCCTGTGCACACTATTCTGGCAGGGAGCCTAAAGATACAAAGGCTTGTGCGGGAAATGGAAAAATTCAGGACGAAAACCATTCTCACTGAAAACATTTTCACCCTAAAAGCCCTCGAAAAACATTCTTTTCCCAACACCCCTGTTTTTATTTTTTGCTTCCCCCCCCCCACCTCAACCAGCCTTTATATCTCTACATAAACGTCACAGAAATTAGTGGGGCTTATTTCTGAACAACATGCATAGGTTAGCATTGTGAGGCTCTGGCATCTTCACGTCTAAAATACACAGGAGCTTTGCAGTTTGATGCAAACCTCCTTGCATCTTAGAAAAATGATAGAAAACTAGTTTACATAAACCTGCTGTTACAGTTCTTCAGTAAGAAGCAGCAGTTTGGTGTCACAGAAGTATAAGCTGTCCCTTTTCATGGCTTTTAATCTTTCTTCCCTCCTCCTCCAGAAAAGGCTGGGTAAGCATCTTCTGGGGATGGTTTTGTTACTTTGAGCTCCCCTGAGCAGCCTGTAGCTCTTTCAAAGCTTACCACAGATGACTCAGTGAGGAAAGCAGCCATCACAGAGGTGGTTCCCCCCCCCCCCGTCTTCCTCTGCCATGTGCTGCACTGTTGCTTGTGCTCTGGGCTGCATGTTCAGGCCCGATGAGGCATACTGAGACCCAGTGCACAGCCAGTGCCTTGCACAAACCAAGTGTGTGGCCTGGCCTGGAATATACCCCAGGGTGTTCTGCAGATGTACCTGGGGATCTGGGGCAGCTGGAGATCTGGGGAGAGGGGAATCCACCAGCAGCTAAGTTGCTGTGGGCTTTCATGAAGGTAAAAGTTTGAAAGACTATGCTTGGGAAATAAAATTTCTTTCCAGAAATCTGGAAAGCAAGCAAGCCAGCCAGCCTGGTGTTAGTCTATGGCTGGCACTCTAGGGGAGCTGCGGAGACACCTGTGGCTGGCCAGTCCACTAGCACTGAATGCCACTCTGCACTCTCCTGTCCAGGCTACTGAGTCGTTTAAATTTCTAGAGCAGTGGTTCTCAGCATGGGCCATGCCCTATTTCTTGGGGGTTACGATAACCACCATATTACAAGGGGAGCAAAAAAACAATTCTGAGGGGGCTACTCGAATTTAATCGCCAGGCGTGTGCTCAGTTTGTCATAATCCTCACATCTCAATCTCTGTGCTAATTTCAGCTGCATAAATATTGAAAATTACTACAGTTTGTAATATCTTAATGAAAAGGCACTCCATAATAAATGAAACCATATTATACAATTTAGCTTAATATGCAGTGCAGATGGTAAAATACCTTTTTCCCAGCTAACAGTGACTATGAAGATGGTCACAGAGTTATTTGAGGCTCAGACAGGGCCATGAGCAAGAAAAGGCTGAGAAGCTAGAGGGATGCTCTGTCAGGCACACCAGAGTATTGTTGGAAATTTCAGTGGGGGTTTCTAGTTTCCCTCAGGTTAGCAGGGCGCCCCCTGATTGCTCTTCATCCAGGAACCCCTCAGTCCTTGGCTCCTTCATGGTCTAGAATAAAATGATTCATTAAGCATCTTTAAAAATCAGGTTCATCCTGATTCATTGTAGAGATCTGTCCTGTACCTTTCTGTCACTAGATGCAGCTTTCTCCCTCTTTCTGCCTGTCTTGATGGCTATTTTTTCTCCTCCACCTGGTCTCCTGTTTGTGGCATCAGTTGGGAGGGGAGCAAAAAACAAGAACAAAGAAGGAAAAGCCACACTCAACTTATCTTCCATCTTGGAAGACACTTAGCAGATATCTGAGTTGCCACCTGGCAGCCTCACTGTAAGCCTTGTGGTTGTGATCTACTTGAAAGACGTCTTCCTGCATCAAGCATCCTTTCCAAGCAATCCCTGCTCTTTTGAAACAAGATATTACATATTTAAAGCTTCTCTGATTGCTTGGTGTTTTTATTAAAAGCTGCAAAGAAGAGGATTGGTTTGATAAGACTTTGACCCCACACAATACCTAAAAGCAGGAATTTCATTTATAGTAGAACAGCTTTTGATGGCTTTGGCCTATTTAATAAGAAATCTGAGATTTCTTTTATGGATACTCTGCTCTGATGGTGTCAGAATATGTGGTATTTGGAGTGACACAAAATTCTTCATCTGGCTACTCTTTCCAGCAAAAGTTGGGCCAATAAAGTTATTATCTTAATTATTCTTGTACCCAAATGAGAAGAAAAACAATGCCAAATTGTTGTCTATCATTTCAGGAAACTGCTGTTATGTAGAAAATATGTACTCCCTTTGAGAAACCATATCACTAAAGCTTCTCTTACTTTTGAAATATCATTCCTGCGGTCATTGTTCAGGTCTTGCTTTCAAAGCTTTGTACAAGCAAGAGGCATGGATCCTTTGCCAAACCAGCGGCACCTTCTGCCTCTAAAGTGCTAGAAGCTCTATTGCTTATTTCCTTTTATTCTTCCTTCCCCAACCCCAACCCCCACAGTGGGATATCCATTGAAATATCTTAATAAAAGAAATGTCTTTCTTTTTAATAGTCCTCCCACATATCCTGATGCACTGTGATGAGAAAGTTCGGTATTTTAGAGGAAACTTTCTAAAGGAGGCCAGTTTTACCTGCTTACAAAAAAGAGGTATTTTGATGTGGATTTAGGGGTCAACTATGAAGTCCTATTCTAAGAGAATTGCTACAATCTGATTTTACTGTGGTCCCTTACATATACATTATTGGGAACCTGCATATTTTAGTCCCAGAAATAGACCTAGTTTGATATGTGATACTCTTTAAAGCAAAGAGTTTCATTCATTAATGGAATGAATGTGCAATATAATATAAGTGCTGCTACAAAACAGGGTATGTTTCAGATTAGGGAAAACATAATCTGTTAGTCTCATTACTGCATGATATCAATAGTATTCTAGTTACACCAACCCACAGGACTAACCACATACTTTTCTCTCACACACACACACACACACACACACACACCCATTGCCAGGCATATTTCTAGATTTGAACCAGATATCTGCTTAGGAAGAAAGATAATACTCTTTAAAACAAAATTGCAAGAGAAAATGAAATAGATGTCTGAAATAATGCAAGCAGCACATTTAGCCTAACAGTGTTTGAAAGACTTCCAGGTGACTTAACAAATACCAGCAAAATATCAGTATGTATTATGATGAAAACATAAAGTAATAAGATAAATTGATTATAAAATGTGGGTGACCTCAAATAATCCTTTAGCCTGGGCCTTGGTCCAGATTCTCTGCATGGGATCCTCAGCTGATGTCTTCTTAATGCTAGTTTTCATTACTGAGCCCAATGATGTCAGCCACATCTCTGATTTAAGTTGCACTTGAGGAAAAAACCATTTTTGCTAGTTCCTGTGACCCTATGGGTTACTCTAGTGCAGGAATACTCAGTGATTAGGGGCTTATAGGCCCACTCAGAAAATGATAGCAAAGTGGTATGCCTGATCATAAAACATTCATTTCCCAGAGGACAAACTGGTGGGACAATAAGAACACCCATTTGGCTAAGAACCCAAATGCAAGGCAAAGGTGGGCTTTGCCAAATTACACATTGGTGTCCCACAGAGCAGCACCAAATTCCACAGAAGGCAGAATGGTAATGCTCAGAGAGAGACGCGCCACACAGGGAAAACATCCTCCTTTAGCTCCCCAAGGGGCTTCCCACCATCCCCAGCTTGCTTTTACTTTTTTAAGGCATCTGGGCATTCTTCATTATTGAAAGTTGGACACTTAGGGCCAGTATTAAACACAATATTGAAAACTCAAAATATAGGGACAGTTCCAAGTTCAGTAGCATGGGTATACATTAAAATGCAGTGGTTAGTCACTTCTGCTAGTGTGAGACATGGGGGCACTAACTGTTTTGTTTCATAGCATGTGTGCCTGCCATAGAAACATGCTGTGGGAAGCCATGCATGTGTCCACTATATATATACAGTGAACAAAGACACACAGATGTGGCTCATAGAATCATAAAGTCAACTTAGTTAAGCTGATTGCTCTTGCGATTCAGTTCTAATGCAGAATTGGAATCAGTTGTTGTATTAGAAACCATTTCTGGCAGACATATAAATGCAACATTCATTAACATGAGAGTGTTTTAAAATTACCATCCCACCGTGCAACATGTTTTAGTGGAGCATTGTGTGTGCATCCCCTTCAGGATCAGACACATTCACCATACTCAAAGCAGAATGGATGAGCAGTACAAGCACATAAATGCACTGTGGTTTGTTGTACAGTATTTTCCTTCACAGCATGGTAATATTGCGAGCACTTAAAACCTTCCATGACTTGTTGCTGCAACCTCCCCCTCCCCACATGCCCACTTGGTTAATTTTTTGTTGTTATATGAGCTGTGGATAATCTTCTGCAACTGCCACTGGGTCATAACTGCTGATGAGCTGACTCCCTGAACCTTTTCTTGGCTTCTAAAGAATTATTCATTATTATAATCACTTTACAGGCAGTCCCCGAGTCACAAACATCCGTGTTACAAACAAACTGTACTTACAAATGAAATGTCATAAAGCTGGTTAATTTAAGAACAATTACTGTGGAAAATTATAACTACCAGAGAGAGGAAGCGAAAGAGGATAGAGGGAAGGCCTCCAAAACATCACCATAGAGAGAGGGGAAGCAAAATGGAGAGAAGAGGCCTCCAGGGCATGTCTACCCCACCCCATCTGGAGAGGGAAATATCTCTGACATTTCTTTGCTGCAAAGAGGATGCCCTGGTGAGTTTGGGGTGGTGGGTGCTAGAGAGATTTCCAGTTTTTCCACTTTAAGAGGGGTCCCACACTGTTAACCTGAGTGTGGAGGGCTGACTATACATGATCCAACTTACACACAAATTCGACATAAAGATGAATGTCCATTTTCTCAGGAACGGAACTCATTTGAAACCCAGGGAGAGTCTGTACTACTTCAGAGCATAGGTTTTTTTTCCTGTAGGGCTAATTCTCCTGTGTTCGTGTAAACCATTTTTTTGAAAAATGGTGGACCTGAAAGTGGTCACTTTTCATTTTCTGAACATTTTGTTTTTAAAAGTATAGTTTGAAGAAGTTCTTGGAGAGCTGTTCATGTCCCACTCTGCAGTGTTAGGGCACACCTCGACCCTGATTTTTTCCTTTCCCTTTTTAAGTGAGTTTATAGCGAAATGGCTGTTTTGCTACAGGCCCCCTCTTCTCCAGTGTGGATCAGGGAACGCTCCATCAGATGCACGGGCAGTCCAGCACCAACTTCTTACCATGTAGCCCCAAACCTTGAGGGTGGCCAGCCATCCTTGCACACATTGGCACGCTCATTCCAAGCAAACAGGGCCAAGGCAGAGCGCTTTCAGCACCTTGCCATCATCACCGCCTGCTGCTGCTCCTGTGTCTCATTGTTGCTGCAAGTGGCTTGTTTGGCTGGCGGAGAGCCACTGAGCCCAGTTTTTATTTATTCCCCCCACTCCGATTTATATCCTGCCTTTTTCCTACAAAGGGCTCAAGGCAGCTTACATCTCCTCTTCCATCTAATCACCACTGCAACAACCCTGTGAGGTAGGTTGGGCTGAGAGCTGTGACTGGCCCAAAGTCACCCAGTTGGCTCCATGGCTGAGCGGGGACTAGAACCCAGATCGTCCGAGTCCCAGTCCCACCCTCTTAACCACTGCACCGCACTGGCTCTCTTCTCTCCCACATCTCCTGCCCTCTGCTGTCATCACCAGCACGGCTGCCTGGGCCAGAGCGAGAGGTGGGTGAACAAGCAGTTGCAGGGTGGGGAGGAGGTGCAGCTCCAGGGAAGCTGGGCCATCAGCAGTTTCCTGCCCTTGATGCTGGCCCTGGAAGACTCCCTTGCCTAAGACTCTGGGGGAATCACAGCAAACTCGCCTCCTCTAAACGGGTGGCCTCCAAGTTATAGCTCCTATCATCTACACCAGTGATAGTCAACCACCGGTCCATGGACTGGCACCAGTCCGTGGGAGATTTTCTGCCAGTCCATGGGGAGCTGCATCCCACTTGCCACAGACTGGTGCGGGGGCTGGCTGTGCTCCACCACCTCTTCCCCAGTTAACATCACGTTTGTGTGTGTGGGGGTGCTGGTGCTGCTGTGGGGGGGGGGCATGGAGCCATGCAGCGGCAATATCTTTTTTTGCTGGCATTTTTTGTTGCTCGGTTTCTGGTTGTTTTGGAGAATTTTCATTTTTTTTGGTATTGTGTCTGGAAACTAAAACACAGAATACTGTATTATGTATATGATGCTTTTTGTTTCTGCTTCAGTGGTCCCTGAGGTAGTTTTCCTGCTTTTGCCAGTTCCCAGCTGTAGAAAGGTTGAAATCTACACCACTTCAGCTAGAGCAAAGGTTGGGGAAGGCTGGAATAGACAATGCCAAGCCTGATGGAGGAATTCCTGAACTAGCACAAGGCAACTTCATGCATTCTTTGTGCAATCAGAATTTGGCACCTAGTGCCTGGCCAGGTTCAATTGCCTAGGATCCCTTGCGTGAGAGATAAACCCAACTGTATACATGAGTATGGAACTTGGCAAGTTCAGTGCTTGGCTCATTCTCCCTTGGTTTTATTGTGCTCTTGCATTCCTAGACCTTCTCCTTCCTTTTGCCAGTACACTTTTGCAGGTAGAGCTGAAATTAAATATGTCAGAGGTGAGCACAGATGTGCTACATTGAACCAGCCCCGTGCTATCGTGTGGAGCATGCAGCCGTACTGCATCTTGTCCCTTTCTAATCCATCTTGCCAGCTACTGTGGCAAGCACCAAACTGGCATGGTTCGGTCACAGGAGGATCCTGAAAGACCAAGAGAAACCATGGGTTCATGCATAAAACAACACCATCACTGATCATGGGGCACAGCAGTTCAGGCACCAGCCTCAGCTTCCAATTTTTTGCCTTGTGGAGCTTGGACCAACTTGAGGTAGCTTTAACTCTTGTCCTAAACTGACAAGTGTTTTGATCGTTTAATGTGTTCATACTTTCTGTATGTGTAATACATAAAGAGAAGTCTTCCAGGTTCAGCTTGAGAGATTTTGAAAAAGTGTCCTTTATTTTGGGGGTATGAAGAGTTGCAGGACAGAGGGAAGAATCCAGCCGCTCACACTGTTTATATTCACAGGCAGAGACCAATGCTTGCACAGTGACAACAGCACTACCACAAAGAGTTACTTGTCACACTGGAAGTGCAGTTGGCACTTGCACAAGTGTTAGTTTTTGCTAGTACAAGACAAATAGTGCTATTGAGTGGACACAGTTGAATTCTTCCCACAAAATTTTACTTGTGCATTTTTCTAACAACAGAGGTTTACATGGAATAGTTACCAAGTTTCCCTTAAAATTCAAGGTACAGGATTAGGATACATGAAATAGCAAAGGCATACCTTTGGAAAAACATGGAATGGAAATTCAAATCACAGTATAACTGCACTGAGTACAGAAGCAGCTCACAAGGGTTCATTTGTGTTAATGCTGGTGGTTTAACTATTTGAATTGTCGTATTCACAAGAGGACATGAGGTTGTTGAGAACAGTGAACCTGCAATTCAGATATCACCACAGTACTGTTTATAATGATACAGTTCATTAACTTTAAATAGGACCGCTCCAGATTGAGTAATCCAGATTTGTTCCTTTAATATGCAGGTTTCTGAATATAACAAATTACCATGACAACGCATGAAAGAACACCAACTTTTGTGCAATTACTAAATCATATTTATCAATTTATTTAATTCAGATTACAGAACAGGCATTGGTGGGCAGAATAGAAATGTAATAATTAATTAGTACACATGAATGCAGTTAATTGGAGAACAATCCTTTGGTGATGCTTGTAAGCCCCAGAACTTGGAGGCTCGTGGCCACCCAGTGCAAAGCAGGTAGAATATTGGAGGCAACCTCCATCTTTCCATCCTCCCACACTTCCTTTTCACTAGGTGGGCATTGCGGGGAGAGGAAAGGAGGCTGGATATTTTGTATTCTCACCTCTCCAGTCTTTTCCCCTTCTGCCACCTGAAAAGCCCTGCTTTCTTCTCTCTGAGGTAGCTTTCCCAACCTTGGTGAGCTGCTGGTTGGTTCTTTCCTTGCTGCTTGCAAGGGGGAAGCTGGCCAGAGTTCTTTCTTCAACATTGGATTGCGATACCCAAAAATATCCTGTGGCCTCTGATGTTCAGTTGCCCTCTTATTATATTTATTGATGCGAGTGATGCTCCAGAGGAGATTGCAGAGTTTAGAGTGATTATCTTTTGATGTGTGGTTTTGTTTCACAATTGTAAACATATTGATTAGAAGGAAAGTGCCATTAAGTGCAACAGACATTATTTCCAAATCATTAAATTGAGGATTAGTGTGTGGGATTACTGTATCGTCACTAAAAATAGCAGGCATGTTTTCATTAGTGGTTGTCTTCCTTTTCTTCACATCATAAATCTATAAACAAAATATCACAATTAAGGAAGAACACATAATGTATGTATGCCTGCATTTCAGCAGGGACTATAAATCATGTTTGCTAGTTCTGCTTGTTGGAAATCATCAAGTTAGTCTAAGTAAAAGCTCATAATTAGGTGCAGAGGGGGTTCAATGTTGTAGTTGGGTTTCTGTTTTTGCTAAATCAAAAACCTTGTTCCTATTTTTAGAATTCAAGTGTTTAATACATGGAAGCATCCAGTTTTGTTATCCCCTTATTTGCTTGGGTGAGCGGCCGCTGCCTCCAGACAGGAACCTGAATTGCAGATGACCCTAGTCCTCCGAGTAGCCACCAAAAATCCTGCTTCGTGTACATAAACATACTGCCACCGAGAGACAGAGAGCCATGACTGGAGTCTGTCTGAGGCTGAATGAGTAGCTCTGACTTTATTCTGCTTCAAGGCCACTGAACTTTTCTGGGGCAGGTGCAGAACCAGACCTGATGGTAACCTGCCCGGAGACTTCTCAGACAGGTGGCTGCACTTCCCTTCTCTCTGTCCCTGGGGCATGCAGAGTGAGCCTTCAAATGGGGGAAGAGCCGGGCAGGGCAGCCACCTGAGCTCTGCTGGAACACAGTGCAGCCTTCCAGGCAGTCTTCATACAAGTTCTGCTCACTCTGGCCCTTTGGGAACAGAATGGAAGGGTGAGTACAGAGATGAAATGGGTCGGAGGGGAAAGGGGAAGGAGAAGGAGAAGGAGCGTGGAGGTGGGCAAAGGAAAGGCGCAGAGTGACTGGGCACAGGGCATGCAAAACAGCAGGAAGCAGAGAAGTATCTGCTATTTTGTTCATGCGTTCCACAGTATGAAATCTAACAAACTTCCTTACCACTTCATAGTTTTTGGGTGTGATTTGCTGGACTGCTTCTGTGATGTAATGCAACAAGGGAAAGGCATCTGTAAAGGGCAGTTAAGCGACAAACTTTCTGCAAAGGCACATGCGTAGAATGCTGACTTTTGACGCACAGGGTTTGCACATTGCCTACTGCCTTTGTCCTCTGTCTTTATGCAGAGCCTTCTTGACACAGAAATGGAGCGTGCCTGGTCTTTCCCTTCCGTTCTTTCTGTGACAAAAAGCCTCAACAGCAAAATATCTGTTAGCCAAGTTAAAATGAAACAACAGCAGCCCCACTCAAATATAATTTGAAACTTCCAAATCTATAAAACCGTAGAGATACCAGAGCTTTACAGAAAACCGGGACTTTACAGAAAGGATGGTCCTATCCTTTCAGGGCATAACTGCTCTACAGATCCAGCGCTTGTGTACACTAACCCACCTTTTCCAGAATTTCTTGAGAAAATCTAGACTAAGATTTTGCAATTTCTCAGGGGACTGTGCATCTCTGCTTTCAACAGTATCATGATCGAAATGAATTAGCTCTAGAATTTTTCACAAGATGGAGACAAATATTCCCTCCTGCTAAAAGCTGCAGATTCAGCTGATGCTAAAGGCAGACTTGAGAACTTGGAAAGCTTAGCCAAAACTGTTCATCCAGCACAGAAGTGATATGTGCAAACACCACAGATACCTGTGCCTTTGGAGACAAAAAGCAAAGCAAAGCAAAGCAAAACAAAACACCAGGATAGTTGTCACAACTGAAGATAAAGGTGTGCAGAAGAATATGTAGAACAGCTTTTTATTTATGATATATAATATTAATATACCACTCTTCACCTAAACAAATTCTGGAATAGTGAATAATAAAAGATCAAAGAAATGAACAGCATACTCATTTCAATAGAAAAGTGTTCAACCTGAATCTCTTCATTCGTTCATTTATTCATTTCTATATTGTCCACTAGCCCACCCTCTGGGCAATTCATTTTCCTCCTGGCCCCACACAGCTGATGGCTGATGAAAGATGTTTAACATTTGTGACCAGTGCAGGCCCCTATAAAGTAACCTTGGGCATTACTAAAATGCATACTATGGAAAATCTATCTTAAGGTAGCCTTTTCAGCACTTCCCATAACCAGTCATTTGAAGCTCTTTGACAATGTGGAGTCATGTGCACCCCCACACCCCCCCCCCAGCTCTTTAATACCAATAAAGCTGGCATGCGCTTGCTTCTGGAATCTTTTCCCAGAAAGGTACATTAGCACATTAATAACGCATTACCATCGAGAACAGACAGTCCCACCCAATTCTTAACCCCATATGCTGCAATAGCAGTTTTTAAGTTTACATGCAGCAGAACCACAATTGCTTAGCACAGAGTCACAGTGATCTCAGCCTGGATCACAGTTCCAAAACAGCTGCTTCTGCAAATACTGCCCATCATAATTTACGATGAGCATGAATCTCCTGTTAATGAAATTGATCTTACAATCTCAGCTGACCCTTTAGTATTCTTAAAGCATCAGTAAATATGTCAGAAAGTGGTAAAAACCTGCTTTTTTAGGCTAGGTTAACCTCCAGTTTGGTAAGTCATAGCCCATGGCATCTTTTTGGTGTAAGGGATGCAGGTGGCATTACATTGGAAACATCTCTAAATAGAGACTGGTGGGTGGGAATTGGAAACTCTAGATAGAACTTGAAATGCTTGGATATGACTAGTCTGCAGCAGTGCTATTTGTACTTCACAAGATGCCCCTCATATATACAAATTAGCAATGTGAAAAATGTGTCCTGCTTTTCCCGTTGCTTAAAATTGAAAGAAAGTTAGGTCATACTTATGTCATATCCAAATTAGTGCATTTTAGTGCCTTGTGAATAGGCCCCAGATGATCCTAATACAGAAAAGCACCTTTGGCTGCTTTTACAGCTTTTGCCAATAACATGTGGACTGGGGCTGATGGCAGCTGAAGTCCAGCAAGTCTGGACTTCACCAGTTTGTTTTGAGTGGAAGAGCCAAGCATATGCCGAAATTGTACCACTGGGACTGGAAAAAGTTTAAGACTGCAAATTTAGGAGGCGTTTCTCTTGAACTCAGCAGTATACATTTCCAAATAAACATGCTAGAGATCAGACTTCAGTTTTGGCTGAACTGAGTCCATAAGTTCCATGAACTGTGCGAATGGTTTCATCTTCTCTCAAGGGAATGTCTGTATTCTTTTATGCACAGGATCATGACTTCACACTGGGAATTGGCAGCTCGATGCTCCAGGGAGTGGGGGCTGTCCATCTCAATGGGAAAGCCTTATTAGGAAACAAACCTAGGAGCTAACAAAGAGCAGGGATGTAAATTAGGCAGAAAAACAAAACAGTCTGTCTCACTTCAAGGTTTTAACAAAAGCTTGATAAGCGGAAACCGCACTTAGCACTTTTTACGCCAAGGAGCTAAACTTCAACTGCTAACCGGGGCTGGTCATACTGCTGTGCAAGGAACACTGTTATGGGCCAGTCCAAATATTGGCAACCTAAGCAAGGAGTGGGCAGTAGGACTTAATCAGCAGGGTATTGGGAAAGGGGCAAGGATTGGGAGTTTTCCAGCTGCCCCCACTTCTCAGAGTGACTGTCTGCTTGTTGACTGGAGATTTCTATCCAGCGGATTAATTTACATGGAAGAATGACTAGCCATGGCCTGTTAGGTTCTCCTGGTAAGCAGCCTGGTTCCTCTGCTTTGCTCGCCAGGTACCTGTTGGTTTGCTTGCTTAAACAGCATATGTATTGCTTGATTCCATAAGGTCTGTATGTGTTGTACGTGCAATTCCTACCTATTAATATTTCTGGAAGTCTCATTCACTTCCATAGAAGTGACCAGGCCCAAGTGTGGAGGGGTACCATTGTGGGTTTATCCTAGTGCTGAGTTGTTGCCTCACATAAACGCTCACAAAAGCCTTGGCTCACTTGCATGCGTCACCATTTGCTTGGTTCTCTCAGACTGCACCTGACAGAATCAAGGAGACTGTGGTTGATACGCAATACACAAGCCCCCAAGTTTTATTCAAAGATTGTCCTATTGAGGTCTTCTAGGGGGTGGCTGCTCTCTTCTCTGACCAAAAGCTGTGGGTGTTGCCCTCATTATGGCCTGGTGTTGCCCAGGAAGCTAATGCCATTCAGGCCAAATCTGGCAGTTCTTTCATAGGGTCACAGCATTCCATATTGCAACCATATGACATTGTGGCCATTGGCGACATGAATAGTGGGTGGGCAGCGTTGCATTTTACAAGAGGAGCTAAGCTCCTCCTCACTCCCATCTCCATGGTGCAGCAGAACAAGGACCTCACTCTGGTTTCTCAGAGGGTCTGAATTCAGACTAGAAATAAACCAGCTAACAAACCAGCTTCAACTGACTTCCTGGTTGGTTGGCCTTTGCTGGAGAATTTGGTCTTTAGGAACCGTGATAAGAAACAACCATTTGTTCTCTGGTTCTTTCTACCAGTATGGCTTATTGTGTTGTCTGAACACAGAATCATGGCTTCCATGGTCATGATATGCAACTACTATGGAGTATCTTGGAAAGAGCAGCAACTGTAGGAGCCACTCCAGTCATCTAGTCTCTGTACAGACCAATGAGGAAGAGGCAAGCAAACACACAGGGAGTGATACATGGATGTTGTGAGCCTGATCTGTCCCTCTTTGTCCTCAGGCGTCAAAACACTAGACGATCCTTTATTGTGCAGTTCTTTGTTCACTTCACAGTTAACAAGATAAGGTAACTCTAAGTAGCCTTCATGTAAGCTGAATGATAAGCCTCTGATCATTGTAAAGAAGTTGAATCCAAACTGGCTTGCCACCTCAGTCTCTGTATTTTAGTCGTGCTATGACATTACTCTCAGGGTGGCTTCCACTGGTAGAGAGTCAGCCCGGGAGACCCATGCAAGCCCTCTAACTGGGTAGCTCATCTCTCCTAATGCCTCATCACAGGGTCAGGTAACAAGGTGAGACAGGTGCATCCTCACCTGCATCCCTTCCCCTCTCTTCCAAAACAGGCTGGATCTCACGGTTGGTTGGCTTTGGAAGCTGGGCAGTGGATAAAAATCAATGTTGTTGCTTTTTTAAAAGATGAAAATTGGATTTTTTAAATTTAAAGTGGATTTTTAAAAATAAAATGCTTTTGAGGAAAAATCTATCTAGGCATAGTTTTCTATTTTGAAGATATATTATAGTCCAAAGGTTATTCATCATGAAATAAGGATTAGTTTTTAATTATATAGCATGAGGCTGTGTATTCATGCAATGTTTAATTTTTTTGGTAAATGAATTCCATTAATCCATTCACAATGTCATGCTCTTCCAGAGGTTTCTGTAAGATTATTGGGCAATTTTTCTAACTAGAAGGTATCACAGATGCTTGGTTTTACAGTTCTCAAAACTGTGAATTTGTGTCTGCAGAGATCACATGCCTCTTCCCAGCAAATATGGTATAAAATAAATTGAGAAAAATACCTTAATCCCATCATTCCTTTGCAGATCTATGCATGCAGAATCAAGCCCTTTACCTCTTAAATGTTAAGTTTCAAAAAATTCAGGAGGGAGGACGGAGAGGCAAGCAGTAAAATAAATTCAATAAATAGAAGAAGATTGTTGAAAGCGGAACAGATCTACACTAGAAGCTAAGTGTGAGGAGAGAGGAGCAAGCAGCAAGAATGAAAATAAAACCTTTTGAAAGAATACACCCTGAATCTTTGGCTCTTTTTGTTTATAGCCTGTGGTTGATTGTATTATTCTTTCCCTGGAGGAGAAAACCCAATTTGGGAATATTTTAATGAAGTTCCTCTTCCTACAGATAAAGCGGGCATATGTGCAAATTATGTAGAAACCCATGATTTAAATCTAGCCTAACTGTTGATTTAAATTGTGATTTAAATCTACCCTGGCCTGGCCTGAATGGAGGCTCAAAGGTTCCTGCCCTCCTTTGATTCTCCTGCCCTCCTATCACCTCCTCCTCTGTGTCTTCAGTACCGGATGACTCATGGCCCTAGAATGTCAGTGATGATGAAGCACCTGGCCCATTCACCACATTGGGATTGAATTCCAGACACAGTGGCTGATAGGATACATGTCGAAAGCAGGAGGACTGAATAAGGAAGATGGAAACCACAGTAACAGAAATGGGTTGATTATCAGGTAGATCATGGTAAACCATGGTACCATGAATCATGGTAACTACACAGGGCTGCTTGTTGCATTGCATGAATCCAGTCTGAGATCTTGGGAGTCACTGTAAGTCAGAGTGAGCTAGTGGATCAATAGCATAAGTGCTATTGAGTGAGCTAGTGGAGCAATAGCATAGATGCACCCTTCAATGGAGGGGTGAGTAGGGGAGAAGAAAGGAGAACAAAGCTGTAAAATTTAGGTAGATCTGTGCAGAACTGTATGAGTGTGACAGAGTAGGCAGGCTTTTTGGGCTGCAGGCACATTTAGTAATATCCTCACAGCAGCACTGCAAAACAGCTGCTACAGAAGGCATGGTGAAGGACAAGCAACATGGTGAGGTTCAAGGTAAAATAAAATTAGTGAGCCCTGACTCTTTAAATAGTTTTCAACACAAACATAAACCTATTTCAGAAGCAGGTAAGAACACGTGTTCATTATTATAAAGGGTGGGTGGGGGAAGATGCTTTGGTGGCCACCACATTATCAGGCCTGCTCTAGTAAAGGGAACTTTCTTTTTAGCAAATGCCGTGGGGTTCTGTTTGGCCTGTGCTCACCTTCATTTTGATGCTGCTGAAGTTATCCTAACCATTGGCTTTGCTTGGATTTTGCCTGGATAACAAGGGTAGATATGGTACAGGTGGCTAAGAGGTGGAGCAAGTGCTTTGCAGCCAGAAGGCTCCAAGTTCAGTGTCTGGCTTCTGCAGGTAGGGCTGGAATGTTCCTTCTTGGAATGCTGGAGGACTGCCGGTCAGTGTCAAGTATCCTGGGCTAGATGGACCAGTGGTTGGACTCGGTATAAGGTAACTTCCTGTGCTCCCATGAGTATACTGATGCTTGCTGTTGCTTCTTTATTGCAGAAATAACAGCATCATCTTGGGCAAACTGTTGTTGACAAGTTTAATCACATGCTGTCTTGTCTTCTTCTTTTTCTCCTTCATGTTTCTTGTCTTGTATACTATGTTTTATTCAGACATTTAGTGGATGATGAGGCCAATCCTTTGATTTTCTATTTTTAGTGCTCCACAAATTTGTTGAAGAATTTTAGACAACTTTAGAAAGGAAAAGTGTGCAATTTGCAACTGAAAGATGCTTTAACAACTCAGAATGTAATTACTTTTGAATACGACAAACTACCCTTATTAGTGCTTTTTAAAGAATTCTGAAGCAGGCTGAAGCAGTCTATATGTAAAATAGGCTATTCTGTTTGAGTCTTATCAGTCAGAACAAAAATTTAAACAAAATGAATGGATTATAGTAAGTATAGGAAAGGGAAAGCTACAAGAAACCTAGACTTTGAGTCAACACAGAAAGAATTGTATTAAAATAACTTTCATTACCAGGCTGATAAATACTCCAAATTTGAGAGCTTTAGAGGAGGAACAAATCAACATTCAACTGATGTGCAATTAATATAAAAGAAAATGCAGTGGCTGCATCTGCTGGAATATCTAGTTGCTAATGAGAACCTGGCAATGGAACCATTTCTTAGGCTTGCTTAATTTAACCATTACCTTTACCCCAGGCAATGCTGAAGAACAATTCTTTAAATTCAGTTTAGTTCCACTGCTTTCCAGGATACTGTTAGTGAGAAAGTTGAAGGTAGATGAAGAGGAGGAGGAAAACCAAGTATGAGGTTATGGATCAATTCTGTGAAGGAGGCCACAGCTTTGAGCTGAGCAGGGCTGTCATGGATAGGACATTCTGGAATACATTCATTGATAGGGTTGTCATAAGTCAGAGACAACTTGACAGCACACAACAACAAACACGTTGGACTGTACTACATTATTTCCATTTGAATGAGTTGGGCGTAGAGCTGCGGCATAGCCACTCTTAACAATGAACAAAAAATACTCTTCCTATATCCCTTGTTATACCTAGCAGAGCCTGCATCAAAACATAGGGAAGCCATTGTAAAAATACATATTTTTGACAGACACTATTCATATATTTCATGAATGTATTTCGAAATGTCTTTCATTTCCTGCCCCTAGCTTAAGAGAATTGGAGAAATTTGTAGGAACACATAGCAGAGTAGGGCAACCCACTGTAAAAATTGAGTATAAAATTCAATTTTCACTTTTTAAAAAAATCTAACTAACCTATCTCGGCCAATACGAAAAAATGGACAATACGGACAATTATTTTATGAGGGTCAACAACATTGTGAGAAAGCTTTCAAGATCTCCAGCTTTCATTACCAGGCAAGAAATAATGAGGCAGGAGAGAGAGGAGAGAGAGAGAAAAGAAAGTCTGCCTGGCTGTTAAAAGTCATGATGTTTGCATGGCCAGAGTCTTAGGAGAGGGAGAGGAAGAGCAGATTTATTGGACTGGGCTCTGCCTTTGGGTGGGTGCAGAGCCTTTTCAGCCCAAGGCTGCATGCCACGTCAGAGAAGCTCTTGGGGTCTGCATTCCAGTGGGGGGAAGCAAAGTACCAAGTATACCAGGATATCTTAGCTTAAAGCTTTTACTGACAGTAACTAAACTTTAGGAGAGACATTTCCACTTTTGGAAGGGGGAAAAAAACTGCACAAATGTTGCGCGAGTTTGGTACTGGAGAGAAAGCAGATGGGGCCGGGGCAAGGAGTGTGGGCCATCTGGGGATGTTGTGTTATGCCACAGGTGGGGTTCCTCTTACATCTTGGACTAGTGGAACAAATACACACATAATGACCAGTTCTGTCGTTTCAAAAAAAAAAAAAAACAAAAAAAACCCAGTTGTTAAGTGGATATGTCCCCAACCTTCACCCTTGATAGGCAGGGAGCAATTATCAGTAATCACAACAGTGTGTTTATTTCTATACTTTTACAGTATCTTACAGTACCACCTGGTAGCCCAAGTTCTCTAGGTAGCATGGATACATTTCAAACATAAATAGAAATATTAAAACAAAGAATAAAAACAGTGCGGAATGAATCCAGAAACAAAAATAAAACCACTCCAGTACATAAATTCAGATTAAAACCACCAAGAACAAGATAGTAGATATGCATAGGATTATGCTGTAAGCATACTAAATTACTGGCTAATATCTTAGCACATCTGTAGCCCTTTTTATTTGTTGTGTACCATTATTGTTGTTGTTACATGCCATCAAGTTAACTCTAACTTATGGCGAGCCGATAAAGGAAAGCCCCCAAAAATGTCCAATCCATGACAGCCCTGCTCAGCTCTTGTAAACTCAGGGCCGTGACTTCCTTTATGGAATTGATCTGTCTCATCACTGGTCTTCCTCTTCTTCTGCCTTTGACTTTCTCCAGTGAGTCTTGCCTTCTCATGATGTGTCCAAATATGACAGCCCCAGTTTTGTAATTTTTGCTTGTAGGGAAATTTCTGGCTTGAGTTGACCTCAGACCAGCTTGTTCTTCTTTCTGTCAGTCCAGGGTATTTGCAAAGCTCTCCTTCAGCACTACATTTCAAATGCATCCATTTTCTTCCTCTCAGCTTTCTTCACTCTCCGACTTTGACACCCACACACAGTGACTGGGAAGTCATTGGTGTGAATGCTCTTGGCCTTGGCTTCCCATGAAACATCTGTACTTTCGATGATCTTTGGGTACCACAGTGCATAGGATTTGGTGCCCTTTGTGGGCACAGTGCCATGGTAACCCTTTGCCTCTGGGTGGACCTCCTCTCTGAATGGTGCTCTCTGCAGATTCTCTCTGTAGCTCTGCAGGTAATTTGAGTGAAGCCAGGGAAACAAGTCACACATTCCCTCCTCACTTTTTGGGGGAGTGTGAGAGCTCAGTGCTTCAGACATTTATGAGCCTTGTGTACTTCACCTTTAAAGCGCTCGACACTAATCTGCTCCCTGCCTCTTTATAACTTCTAGATTTCTTATCTGTTAGAGTGGTTGCCAACCCTGATTCATTCTCTCTCTCTCTCTCTCTCTCTCTCTCTCTCTCTCTCTCTCTCTCTCTCTCTCTCACACACACCCACACCCACACCCACACCCACACCCACACCCACACCCACACCCACACCCACACCCACACCCACACGAGAGAGAGAGAGAGCGAGAGCGAGAGCGAGAGCGAGAGAGAGAGAGAGAGAGAGAGAGAGAGAGAGAGAGAGAGACTTCTGAGTATGTGCATTCTACATTTTCAGCTCACTTAAATCATAACATCATCATGGCTACAAGAATAAAATGGAATTTGCTTCTGCTGTGCTGATGCCCTCAGGAGTCTGGTTAATCCTGTGGAGGGGGATTCCTGCACAGAATTAAATGGTCCAACTACAGATGAGTCCTTGCTGAATTCTCCCAGTTTTATAACTCTAGATTTATAAGAGCAGAGATACCAGGTATGTCAAGGTACCATGACAACCTACTTGGGCAATAAGCCATGGTGGCTTGGTTGTTGTGCAAATAGCCCATAGTACACCCAACAAACGATCAGACTTCCTTCCTTCACCCCTCTGTTCTATGGATACCCCTGGAGACACTGTGGGAAGAATGTCTTTCCCTTCTCTACTGTAGTATGTGCTGGTTTCAGCTAATCACAACTTTTTGGCACTTGCAGCTTTTGCTTTCTTGTCTCTCATCACTCCCATTGTTACAGCCACAGACAGTCCCTTTAGAGTGACTGCACCTCCACACTCTTTCTGGGGAAAAGCAGGTTTGACAACTAGCTGTCACAACCCTGGGTCTGTTCAAAAGGATGATTTGACAGGGTGGTGGGGCTTGTGCGGGTGAGACACAAATGGCTATATATCCCAGTCCAACCCCCACCCCCAGCTCCAGTGTCCTGTCAAAATCCCTTTTAAAGGGGACCTGATGATGGGTTGTAAACCCAGTCATTGGAATCCTTCAGGTAAAAAGAAATGACAGGCAGAGGAAAGATACAAAATAGGGCAAGTCATCCTGCATATTACAGGACCAGCACATTTATTCCACCCAACACAAGACGAGAAAATAGCAACCGCATATATTTTAGTATAAAATATACATGGTCACTATTATTGGGTCTCCCTTGTTGGCATTCGAATTGCATAATGTAAATATAAAGTGACAGCTTCCTCGAAGCCCTTTGTGGTCTGCCATTCTTGTAAGTGCACTTACATGTCCTGAAACTAAGATGGGCTTAGATGAAGTTTCACCAATGGAAAATACTGCTAGGTTCTTAATTTCTACAAGCTGCAGGCCCTGCATTTCTTGGCACAGAATTTTGATTACCTTGGTACATTTTGGTGGCAGCTGTGCTTTGATCTGTGACGTTCAGCTTCTTCTAGCTGTGAGTGCCCTGGTGGCAGAAAGTTAGTAGGAAGAGATTGGACCCCTCACTCTAGTTCTGTGGAATGGGCTGCCAGCCAGTCTAGCTGCTGACCATTGCTGCAGTCAGAGTAAACCTGCAGCACTCCTATTGTCTGCAGTTAATGCAGAAGAGGGAACAAAGCCATTTGCTTTTGCCAGCCTGGAGCCAGCTGGAAACAAAAGCTGTGGTGAAGCTCACTCCCAGGGAACTGTGTTTAGGACTGCAGCCAGAGGCAATAGGGTAAGCTACCTTGGCTATAGAAAAGAGCAACCTAGGATTCTAGAAAGCACATGGATTGGTTCAGGAGCTCCCCCTTTCTCTGGTATCAGAACAGACCCACATTCATGTCTTTCTCATGAACTTCCCCCAAAAAACTGCCGTGGAGAGCTCTGTGGCTTGCATGGTAACCAAGGCTGGTGGGCTGGGTTTTTACTTCACTGCAACTTGGTTCCTTGAGAACAGAACATGGATATAGATTAGAGTACTTTGGGTGGCGGATAGAGGAGAAGTTTCAGATTAGCAATTCTAGAGTAAGTGGTCAGCCTCAGACCAAGGGCAATATTTTGATGATTGGCTTTGTTATGGTGATTAAATAGGCATCCTTTCAACAGCTTTTAGCCATGTTTGAACATGGTAGTGAGCTTGAATTAGAACAGTGAATGTTATTTGAAGGGCTCCGTTTGAACAACTTTTCTCCCACCTGATTATCTGGCACTCTGATTTAAGGGTGTAGTGACACAGCGTTCTGTTCTCTTCTGTTCAGTTCACTGACTTCTGCCACCTTGGAGGAATGCTTGGGTTGTTTTACAGCTGACTGGTAATTATTTATCTGAGAAATAATTTGAAAAGGGCTCAGATTAGTCGCCTGAAGGGGAATAAAACTAAGTATAATTTGATCCAAACACACAAACTTGCACACAGATCTATAGTTTTACTTTGCTGTAAAACCTGCTAATGCCTACTATTTGCTAACATTTACTTCATGCAAGGGATAAAGAATTGACCTGACCAAATTTTCCTGAATTTTACGGTGCAATTCTATGCATGGTCAGACAGAAGCAAGTCCTATAATTTGAGCATGTTCCAGAAAGCCATAAACTATAAATTCTTCCACACCAAATTTACTAAGTGAAAACCATATTATTATTCTGCAAATGGCAGTATATAAAAGCAAAGCATAAATGAAACAAAATCAGGTGAGAAGGTTATGTAGCAGCCTCTAATTCATTACTGTTCTCCTGATAGCCACTAGGAAGTGGTATCTCTAAACCGGACCCAAATCCAGTAAAAATTTGTATTGGGCATGCTTATCTACTAAAAGTCTGAGTCTGTCGGTGTCAAGATGTGCACATCCCCCTTCAAAAACCTAACACAAAAAAACGTACTGCCAAATCAATGTCTGCACAGGAATTGAGCTGTTCTGCTTGTGTTTCTCTCAACAGGATAATTGAAGCGATCTGCATAGGCTGGTTCACTGCAGAGTGCATTGTGAGGTTCATCGTATCCAAAAACAAGTGTGAGTTTGTCAAGAGACCCCTGAACATCATTGACTTGCTGGCAATAACACCTTACTACATCTCTGTGCTGATGACTGTTTTTACAGGGGAGAATTCTCAGCTCCAGAGGGCTGGAGTCACGTTGAGGGTCCTGAGAATGATGCGGATTTTTTGGGTAATTAAACTCGCCCGTCACTTCATCGGCCTGCAGACACTTGGCCTGACTTTAAAGCGATGCTATAGGGAGATGGTGATGCTGCTCGTCTTTGTTTGTGTCGCCATGGCAATCTTCAGTGCACTTGCCCAGCTCCTTGAACATGGGCTGAAAATAGGGAAGCCCAATGAAGGCTATGCTAGCATCCCAGCCGCTTGCTGGTGGGTTATCATTTCTATGACCACCGTTGGTTACGGTGACGTTTGTCCCATCACTATACCTGGAAGGATTCTTGGAGGGATTTGTGTGGTCAGTGGGATTGTTTTGCTGGCCCTGCCTATTACTTTCATCTATCACAGCTTTGTGCAATGTTACCATGAGCTCAAATTTCGCTCTGCTAGGTACAGCAGGAGCCTCTCTGCTGAATTCTTAAATTAATGAAGAGCACAACAGCATTTCATAGTAGCATTTAACATATTGTAGGAATTAACCGGGCCCTCCTTGATCCTTCCCTCTTTGGTGATTGACGGGCTTTGCCCTCAGAGGAAGAGGTTCGCCTTCTCCACCTGAAGGACGGTCACTTGCTCTTTGTCTCATAGCAGCCAAGATTCACGAGGATGGAAACAGAATCTTAGCTCCTTGAGAGTCTCCAGCTCACCGTACTCTCCAGCCCTTTGGACGTTGCAGTGGTATGCACTATTTAGGATGAAGCACATGCATTTTGTAAAATGTCCATGATTTGGGAACTTTTTAAGATACACAGTTCAAGTTCTGTTTTTAGGAACACACTGGCTTGCATCTGGACTTAGTCATACCTAAAGAAGAACCACTGAATTCAGTGGCACGTAGGTGAGATTCCACCAATTTGTCCCATTGATTTCAGTGGGTCTGCTCTAAGCATGAGAACATCTGGAGCTTGCACATCGCTTGGCCACAATCCAGGTGAAAGGCTTAGATTTATCTCTTTGATCAACTGCCACTTGTACCATACAGCAAGGCATTCTTGAAATCGGGGGGAAATCACAGTCTGCAATTCAGCCTGGGGAAGGAAGCTTGCTCTCCTGGGAGTGGGAAAGCCAGTTGCCCTGCTTGCTATGAAAGGCCTATTTGATACGTCCGATGAAGCTGTCTGGATGGCAGTCATGCATAAATTGTGATTGGAAGGACTTCTGGCAAAATGTTAGGCAAGCTTATTAAATGTTCTTGAAATGGCACAGCTGCATCCTCCCCAAATCAATTCTTGAGTAACAACCTTCTTCCAGGACAGAGATGGCCTTGGAATTAAACAAAGGGGATGCATGGGGGTTTTTTGGACTACTTAATGTCAGCAAGTGGGAGTTAAGCAATAGAAAACATTCTTGCTTGAGGCAGGCCCCCTTCTTGTGCCATCACCTCCAGGGCTTCAACAACACCAGTGCGGGGGTGGGGGGACTGACCAGAGACAACTGTGCCTACAAACTTGACAGAGAGACAGATGGGTAAACTCTGAGCAATGATTCTTCCTCCATGCCATTTGCAGCTCTACCTAGGAAAGGTATTTGGGTTTTGTTCTTTCCCATGGACCCCTGTGAACCTAAATAACATCCTGCTCTTAACATCAGACCCTCTGACAAGCAACAGCTGTGGCTTCCAGACAGCATTACAGAGCAACCTGTTCTTCAGAACTCAATCAGAGGTTCCATCAGGCATGGCTGGCAAGAAGAGAACATTTGCTTGCCGTTACCAGCAGTCTCCTCCCACAGTGTGTAGCCAGAACGGATTGTTGGTTATATACTGAGGCACATTTCCAGGTTGTGCAGAGTGATGGCCAAGCCCTAGTGGCCTAAATAACTGCCTGTATTAATATCCATCCAAGGATACTGTCCAGCTTCTGTCACACAAGGGGCAGTATCCAGAAGCTGCCCTTGTGCCAGCAGGAAGAACCACTAGTATAGTGGTAAGATTTCAGGGTGGGTAATAGGTAGATATCCTGATGTTGGGGACTTCAGCTCCCATCATGCCTGACCATTGGCCATGCCGGCAAAGGCTTCTAGGAACTCAAGTCAAAATCATTTGGAGATCTGTCGTCTCCCTGCCTATATCCTAGAGCAACCAGAAACAAGCTGTAACAAGAACTTCTGGAACTAAATGAGTCAGTGAAGCTCGTGGAAGGGAGCTCCAGTGACCTGTACGGATCCAGAGATGCTAGTTTCATCTAACTCTGGAACTGCTTCAAGGAGCACTAGCTTCTGTTGCACTTGCAACAGACTGCCAACTTTGGGTACTGCCAAGGCCTGCTCTGCAGAAGAGACAGTGAGGAAACCTGCATCTCTGTGCACATCTACTGAAATTGACTGTAGTCCACAAGAGCTCGTGCCATGCTTTGTTTGCTCGTCTTTAAGGTGCCACAAGACTTGTTGCTCTTGCTGCAAAAGACGACTCCTCTGGAAGGGGTTCTTTAATGCTGGAGGTTTGGAAGTGGTTACATTACAAATGCTCGAGTCATTTGCTAATGGAACTGAGATCATCTATTTATGTATAAAGCAATGATAGGTCGCTCATTCTCTTATTCCCTAAAGATTTAAGAGCATGGAAGTAGAACCACTGCTGTATTCAGTTTTGATCCTTCCCTCTGCCCATGCAGCTGAGGAAATAATTTAATCTCTGCCCAAGTCAAGTAAATCTGTATTAACAAATGTGGGGTCAGTGCTGTTACCGGATTTCAGATTTACCACTGCGATGAGAATCTGTTGTTATTTCCATCATGCCACATGTTTTCTGTGAGCCTAAGATTTGTTGCTTTTCTGAGACAGGCATTCCAGTTCTGAATACTTCAGCCTGGAAATAATTCACATGGATACAATGGAACTTCATTCTGAATAAGCATGTTCAGGTTTAGCCACACAGATACATGATTAGGAAGAGATAAAGTTTATAAAACGCAGTTTTTAGTGAGGACTTACTGTGAGCTTTGACTGAGCATGACTTATGTTGCCAACTAAGTTCCAGCAGTATGAAGGCATCTATTTGAATTTGTTCCCCCTGCCTCCCGGGATGAGGTTTAATGAATTATTAACAATCACACTGAAATAGGCACAGTGGCATATTAGTACAGAGAAAGAAGTGAGCGAAGACACCTTCCTAATCAGGAAGGTGATTGGGCAGCCCTGGACAAGTTTCTTTCTCCCAGCCTAACCTATCTCAGACAGTGGGTTCTTTCTCACATAAGTCTTTGGGATAATAAATTGGCCAAATACAATAGCTTTGAGCTCCTTGAAGGAACATGATGGTACATACATACATACATACATACATATATAGAAAGATTTCCTAGAAGTTCTATACATGAGATAGAAAGTAACTTTCCAAATAAAATTGTGAGGGAAAACAAGCCATTGGAAACTGCATTTGCAAAGTACATACGTTATGGTCAGATTTCTGGAAAAAAAAACTAAACCTCCTCTAGTTTCTAATGCTTTTGGCAGCCATTGTCCATATTTCTTTAGATTTTTCTGCAACAATGACTACTGAAACCTTTTCCTTTTTAAGAATGGAGATTGTTTGGATTATCTTGAAGCTTGACATCAGCTATGTTTCACAGGACTGGTGGATTTGTTATCAGATGAAATTGGATTTTTAAATTGCTGTGTTGAATAATGATTTTCATTGAAGGAAGCAATTCTGAACTGATATACTTTACTGTCATTTATTGATTGAGCAAATAAAAACAAAGCATAGCTCCACTGATATGGACAAGGAATCCTCTAGTCGAATGTAAGTTGTACTATGTAAAAAGCACTATATATTCTCTTGTAAATGTAGAACCAAAATAAAAGAAATATTGTTCTTATGCAGTACTGTTCAGTAGTGCCATTCATATAATTTGGAAAGAGCTGCCATTTGGGCCTGTTAATTAATACAGGTGCACTTAAGCTAATTCTGTCTGCTAACAAGCATCTGTGCATGTGTTTTGGTTTATTCACACCCTCAGAACCTTCCGTATATTTGAACTTGGTATGTTCATAATACAAAATGTTTATTGTGAATTTTTGGAGCATCTCTTGTTGTATGTCTTGCTGTTTAACAGCTATAGAAATGTGACAAAATATTCTAATGCTTGGAAGTCATTTTAAGGAGGAAAAATATCAACATCTCAATGGTTTAAGGCAGGTTTCTATCACCTCAGTTTTAGGGTGGTGCTAAATGGTGCCAGCTTTGCCCCAAGTATCCAGTTCTATGTCAGTAATTCCACGAAAAGCTCTGCATATGCAAAATCCAGCTTTCTTACCTGTGGAAAAATTAAAATTGCATCTGATGTGTTCTGACAAATCACAGAGAACTTGGGAACATTCCAAAGGTGCATGAGGGATTGGATGAATCCATGTGTCCCCAAAGCAAAAAAGATCATACGTGTTACTACAGGACTGTGAGTAGGATCACCTTGCAGATAACAAAGAAATGGATCTCTAGACAGGAGGCACCCCCTTGCCTGCGTATTGCTCGCTGCATTAGCTTTGATGTGTTTGTGTTTTCCCAAAGGAATTTGTCCAAATATCTCCCCCGCAAAAAATACTCCGAAAGGAAAAAATAAACTTTATACTTAATATCAGTTACATTTTTGAAAACTATTCAATAGAAACCATTGCTCATGGTCACTATTATTGGGTGCTTCAGACAGAGGCATGAGGTCAGAGACCAGAGAATGATCAAAGTCTGGATGACCGCAGTTTTTGGTTTGGCAACCAAGGCCAGCCAGAATTGTGGATGCTGATTAATAGCATCCTCTTGTTGTAAAGTAACTCCAGGGAAGCAAAGCCCAGGGAATACCTGTAATGCAAAAACACCTGACAAGTTCACTGAAATTCATTGGCTAAAAATATGAAAGTGATAGACTGGTTTCCTTTTCCTTAGAATTGCCCTCTTTAAGCACCTCACATGTTTGGAGTGTATTCCCATGTGATACTGATGGAATATTGTGTCTTGTCTGTTTAGCACATGGTGGAATGCATGAAGTCATCAGCAAGTTACATAAGTAGAAATGGTATTGTCCACAGTTTTCAATGCATACAAAATATCAATTACAATATTTTGGCTGGGGAAATGCAATGTTTATTATGGCATTATCAGTCTATTCTAGTGCATAAAAGCAAAGTTGGATATAGTCTGATGTACAATATGACCTATATTTATTGATTTGTATTGGGTTGTTTTGGGGGGCATTCATTCCTAGGATGGTCATAAGTCTGAGACTGCACAGTAGAACAACAAATTGGGTCATCACCAGAAGTTAGAGAAACCACAGAGAATAAGTTCGATATTTCAAAAAAAGTAGGCACTTTTTTCTTCAGATGAAGTAGGCTTTGGGAATGTGTTGGTTGCAATCTAGTGGAAATCCACCAGCACGAACCCCACTGAAATGAATTGTGCAAGAACACAGCCGTTTTAACTGGCTGCCTCTTTGTGGCTTGCAGCAGGGAAATTTCCAAAGGATAGAGCGTGCTTAATTTCCAGTGGATAAATAGATAAATGTGGGATATATATGTGAATTTTTTCTACACAAAATTGCCATTGGAATTAATGAGACCCGTGCAATAAATTGCAACAATATTTTTAGCACAGTTCTGTGATGCTTCACCAGTAGTTGTTCCTTACAGAAGATGCTCAGTGATTTTACAAATCCCAAAATAAGAAACATGAACACACCATTATATTTGGGAGCATTTATAAAACACTAGATTAGGTATTTTGCATTTAAGAATTACGTTGAACTCAGTTGCATTGCTGAATGCAAAATTGCTTATCCATGTATTTTCTTCATTTTAGTACAATGCTTATTTTGATCAGCGTATGAAGGATCCTTTGCTGCGTCTACATCTGTTTCCACCTGATGTACGCCAGGTGCATTAGGACCACAGTTATCTCACTTAAAAGCAAATGGTCTTGCCAGAGGACTGGATCAAATAGGCTTAAGTAACTGGATAGGAGATTTTGTTAGAACGTTGGGGGAAGCCATAAGAGTAGTTTGACAATGGGACCGATTACATAAGAGGAGTGAGTGGAGCTCTTCAGGCAGGGGCTGGGCATGCAACTGTTGGGGAAGCGCCTCCAGGAGCATTAGGATGTTGAACAGGATGTCAGACTAGATGGTCCATAAAAACCTGCTGCCATCCCATGAGTCAAGCCATTGCTTTAGCCTTATGCTGATAGTAAAGGATTGCAGTTGCTAGCAACAATGGGAATTTTGTATTTGATGTATTGAGATATGTCCCAGTAAAACCTTGCACTGAAGGCTCGGATGATACGCTTAGCTTATCTATATCAGCTCTGTTGCACAAATTGGTCAATTAATTTATTTTGCAATTCTGGGTGAATGTACTGGACAGTATGACCCGGCAAACTCTGTGGTAGTTTTTCTAAAGTAAACCTGCTTAGGATTTTACAGTCGATCTTATAAAATTATAAAGTGTAATGAAATGTAACATAATCTGTAATTTGTGAAGTATAATGCAATTCACATAAATGCTGCTGGACATTTGCTTCTTTAAAACGATGACATGGCTTTGTGGCATGTCAGAGAACCCACTTCTAGTTGGGAGATTTTCCAGGACATTCTATATTTCTGTTGCAGGGGTGACAGAAGGAATCTACTACTAGATCTCTGGGTGATTTGCAGAAGATCTCTTGAAGGTCTTATTCCAGTTCTAGAATTTTGTTAGAATCTCTGATCTGCAGTAACTCAAATGTAGTTTGTACCTGTACGTGCATGTTGGGGGTGTGGTAGCAGTAGATATTTCACCTCATTTGACCCACTCAACCCCAAGCCAGTATTTTGCAATTGCTAGTGAAAAAGATCTCACAAGACTGAATTATGCCCACCCTTGTTCTATTGTAGGGAGCATTTGTTGTTCAAACTTTCAGCTACTCACCTGCAATTTGAAATGATCCATTGTTTGCACAGGCAGATCTATGTTGATCATACTTTCTTCATATCATTCTGGTTGTACTTCAAGAATCGCTAAGCCAAACATAATGGCTTCCTGGGCAGACAGCATGTGATTTTGGTGGGTGACAGGAAGAACCTGGATGAAACTGGAAGGCCAGGCTGGAACCATGATGGAACCAGGCAAGTCAGAGCAAAAGCAGGAGAAGAATATGATTCTTAGGGTTGAGTAGTGGAGCCTAGAAAAATCCAGAGCTGGTTGGTCTTTCAGGCCCCTATTTATCAGAGAAAACATGAAATTACTGCTTGGCAAGTTTGCAACTCTACCTTATGCATTCTTGCTGTAGTGCTCCACATTCTTCAATAAACAAAAATTAGAACAACCATCAGTGTAATGAACAACTATTTAAACAATACACTAATGAATGTTGCTGTCTTGATTATAGTAAGAGGAACTATTACCAGGCAATTAATCCAGGACTTCTAACAATGGGACATTCATGTTCCTTGAGGGCTAGAAATTTCTCCTTTGCCTTTGGATTGAGACCTACCTCGGAGTGGGAGGACCAAAGAGACAGCAAGCAACAGTACTGAATCTGGGGACAAGATGTGAGCTTAGCTGAACTAGGACCTTGCCTTAGAAGCTCCAAGGGGTTCAACCAGTTATTCTCTAGAAATCAGTGCTTGTCATGCCATCTCCAATAATCCTCCTAATTTACGTGGTCTCAAAGACTCTCTTCCCTGAAGATGAACTAGAGGCAGTAGCTCAGGAGGAAACCAGGATTAAGCTCAACCAGAGCCAGAGTCCTCAGAGATAAACAGTAGGCCGCCCCACATTCCCGATAGGACTGAGAACTGACCAGGACATTGGATGGCCACCCAGCCCCCCAAAACACCACCATCCACAGCACAAGTTTTTCCTCTTAGATCAAGTGTCAGGTTACTATCCAAACTCCCAAATTAGCTGCAGCTGGAAGCGTGGATGGAATGCAGGTTGCTGCTGGTTAAAATGTCCGCAAGCATCCCCAACAAGCTGCTAGAAAATCTAGCTCCTGATTCCTGCATCCTTTTTTCTGAACTGGTTCTTGGGTGTGACTTTGTTCAGCCCCAGCTACTCTGTTATGAACATGGGCAGGATATTGTTTCCTCAATATTTGCTGGCTTCAGTCCTGACCTGCTTGAAAATCCTCCTGCCTCTTAAAACTCAGCTGCAGCAATGAGATGCTCTTGGGATTATCATTATGAAAGTATCTTCATTAGCCATCCAGTTGGCTGAGTTCCCAAGTGTATTCCAACTGCATCAAAATGAGAGAGGAGTTGGGATAACAGTTTTGTTTCACATGTTTGCTTTTTGTTTTGGATTGCACTTTTTGATGAAATAGACTGTAACCCAGAAAAGCTTATGCTAAGTTAATTAGTTTGTCCTTAAGTTTCCACAGAACCTTTCTATTTTGTTAGGAAACCACTTCCTTCTAAAATGCTTGACTTATGCACAGGACGGGTAAACGGGCCAAACCTAGCTTACTGGAGTCTCAGTTTTGCCCTCTAGGGCTCCCAGTTGTTCATATCCCCTGTCCCATAGCTGATGATGGTTTAGTGGTTTCCCAGGTTTTGTGCAGCATTTCCCTTAATATAAATGTTGGAATGTCTTCCTACAGCTAAAGAGCCAGTGTGGTGTAATGGTTAAGAGTGCAGGACTGGAGCTCAGGAGGTCCGGGTTCTAGTCCCTGCTCAGCCATGGAGCCAGCTGGGTGACTTTGGGCCAGTCACAGGCTCTCAGCCCAACCTACCTCACAGGGTTGTTACTGGGACGATACGACTTGAGAGAATGAGGAGAATTATGTAAATCGCTTTGAGTTCCTTGAAATGAAAAGAATAGGATATAAATATATTTAAATAAATACATATGTGTATTTCCACTGCACCCTCTAAGTCAGCCTGTTATCTGAGGTACAGTGGAAGCCACAGTCTTGGAAGGAAAGAGGTGGGATATAAATATAATGCATGCATGAAACAGACCCTTCCTCTGCTTTCTTGGCAGTAGGGTATGCATGGCATCGGCACCAGGTGCATTCACCTGCTTGGCAAGAGCACGGTCCCCACCTGGGCTGGCTGGATGCTTCCCCCTCGGCTGGCAGGGGTGGCGCAGCCTGCTGGCCTGTTTTTCAGGGCTGTGTCCTCTGCCCAGTCCTTGGCGGCCCCCTCCGCAGCTGTACAGGACAGTGGCCCAATAGAGGGGCTCCTGGCCTGAGCTGCCCCTCCCCACAAGGAGTGCAGAGGAAGTGGAGCACAAGACCCCTTTCTGCCCACGTGCACTCAGCTCATGGCGCGTAACATAGCAACTCGTGCAGACTCTGTGCAAAGAAACGGTCTGGTTTTTAAAATTCAGATTTCTTCTGGCGTGTACCTAAGATGGGAGAACCAAGGCTGTTTGAGCTCACCCAAAATTCCAAAGTTCACTTCAAAGCTTGGTTTGGCTGGCTCCTGTTTTCATTTGCAATCTGATTTTTAATTCATTTGAACACAACAAACAAACCTTTCTAGCACTGACTAAAATCTGAAGATGAGCCGCTTTTTTGTTTTTAAAAAGTACAGATGTTGCAAACCTGATCATAAGTACAGGAATGTGCAAACATTTTTCCAAAAATGCGTTTGTGCCTGGGGCAAGTCCAGATGATTTGTGACTTGAAGCAAAATTGTTCTACATTCTTATCCGTAACTATCATGAAGAGGACTGCCATGTACTGGATGTTGCTTGCCGGCCAGATGCTCATCCAGACTCGGGGTAGGACCCAACCTGGTTGCTTCATTAATGAAGTTCATAGAAGGAAAGTTGCATTTATCGGACTATCCCTTCCGTTTGGTACAGCGGTACTTCTGCAAATGGAGCAACCAAGTTGGATCCCACCAGTATTCAAACAAGGGCGGAAGCAGCTGGTCAGGGTGGAATAAGCATGCATTTCCCTCCATCCCTCTGTTACCTCCAAGTGACCTCTCCTGTTGTGCCAGCTATTGTTATAGTCATCTTGAACTTAATCTGTAATTTGGCAGTGAAATCTCTTTGTCTCTTCATCTTTATCTTGCCGGTAAGAGCAAATGAAACAAGTGATTGCTGGGAAAGCATCTTTCAGACAGGAGTTCACAGGACTTGTCAAATTAATGTAATATCACCCAACTGAATAAAAGATTACCCAGCTGTGGATTAAGTAAAGAAGAGGATCCCTTTGGGATCAGAAGGGTACATCTTGAGCCTCTTAACTGAAGCCAAGAGACAAATGATCTCTGAGAAACACAGACTCCCGGATTTCCCCGCCTGCACTCCCACCCTGCGCTCCACCTGAACGTTGCCTCTCCAACGGTTCCCAGCCCTCCTTTGCAGTACCATGTGCATTTCTGAATGCTGTGCTGAGAAGGCTGTTGACAAAGTGGAACAGGTTCAGAGGAGGGCAATGAAGATAGCAGGAGTATGCAAAGGAAATGCTGCCAGGAAAGCCTGCAGGAATGCCGTATGTTTGGTCTAAAGCAGTGAAGGCAGAAGGAGATGATGGAACATGGCAGCCTTCTCCAGAGACCTGAAATGCAAAGGGTTGCTTTTTGGTGTTGTGGAGGGAAGGACTAGCTCTAAATGAGCTTAGGTAAAGAAGAGCAGATTCCCATTGACCATTATGGGAAACATCCTGATGATAAAAGCAGCTCAGCTGGGCCAATTACTTAGAGAGGTGGTGGGTTCTTCCTTGTTAGGGGTCTGGTCTTCAACCAGAGGCTGAAGAGGCATCTGCTAAGGATGTCCTGAATTCTCTGCATTGAGGAGGGGCTGGACAGGATGACCAACAATGGCCCATACAATACTGAGATGCTGGTGGGGGCGACATTACTCCATGTTCAGTGGAGCAAAGGGGAAAATGCAGTGTTTCTTCCTACCTGGCTCTACTGAGCTAGAGGTACCAATGGTTTGATATGGTATAAGACAGCTTCCTATGTTCCCATTTGCCTTGGCAGAGAGAAATTTACTGGACTGACGCAAGTGACCATTTGCAGCCGAATGGCTTACCAGTTCCCAACAGACTCTGTATGCTGCCTTATAGCGGCCTTTTATTGAGTAGAGGCTGAGCCACAAAGCCTCCTCAGCACTCCAACAATTATTACTGGAAGTTGTATCCATGTCAACTGACATTTCTGGTAGAGCATCAGGGTATAAATCAAATAACTATGTCCCTTGTTGCACAGAGACAATATGCTCTGGGATCATACATCAAACTGAAAGCATTTAAATAACTATTTCCAAAACAGGCATAATGGATGTATCACAATGTTATCACTTTTTAAACATTCATACTGAGGTTTATATCCTATCAAATAAGGAAAAATGTGAATTGTACTTATTGAATATTGTTTGGTTAATGGCTCTGTGACTGCATTTGTAGCTCAGACAGCAGAAGTTGGTCCCCTGCTTTATATTTTATTCAGCAGTCTTAAAAGACGGTTTTGAATGAACCTCTGGAAATGCTAAAGGAGATATTTGCAAGACAATGATATGCCTCTGCCTCATCCCAGTGCATCTTCTGACCCATGAACCAACCATACATAGCTCACCAGGTAATTTATACTCCTGGCTTTAATGGTCTTATGGGGACCATGAGCATAAAACTCACATGGTCTAAAAACACACAACATTTATCTTCTTTACCACCCCTATTTCATGCTCTACAATGGTTTCTGCATTCCTAATAGACCCTTTCGATGGCTCCAAAACCCACATGAACCACACGGGCTGCCCCACACTAGAGGCACTCAAGATGCAACCAGACGGCCATCTGAGAGCAGGTTGGACCGGATGGCCTTCTTGGTCCCTTCGAACTCAACTGTTCTATGATTGTATGAAACACGCAGCTAACACGTTTATCTTCTCCGACTTCTACATTCCTAATATGTTAAGCAACCGCCCAAAACTTTTTGCCACCCAAAGAACAAATGAAATATTCTGAACATGTGCATTTCCACCATATCAACTCACTAGTTTCATGGCATCATCAATAATAGGAAAAGAGATTTTTATGACAGAAAGGGATATTTTAACATGAAAATAATAAAATAAGTACTTGTAACCAGACACATATCTGTCCATCCACATCCCATGATAAAAGAAGAAAGGACAGTGTGGCAAAGAATGTCAACCTCTCAATCTTCTCCTCACAACAACCCTGTGAGGTAGGTGAGGCTGAGAGTGAGCAACTGGGTTTAAGCTATCTAGTGAGCTTCATAGCCAAGTGGGGACTAGAACCCAGATCTTTCATATCCCTCATCCAGCAAGCTCCCCACTGTGCCAGACTGGTTCCCACATTGCCCCACTGCCACTGCCCAGTTCCTACTCTTCCTCCATCAGCATCATTTCCACCACCCACAATACTGCATGCGAGTTCCTCTTCATCTTCTCCTGCTCAAGTGCCCTGCAGTCCCTTTGGGTAAGCATGAAGACCTGTCCTCCATCCCCCTCCTTTGCCAGAAAATACATCACGCCTTGTCATGTATCCACATTTGGAGCCTTGTTATGGGAGCATGCCCCTTAATGGCCACTGAAATGCACTGCAGTCATTATTCCAACACGGACAAACCTTCCCAACCTCAAGCCAAACCATCCCAACAGGAATGACTCTTCTACAGTAAAGCAATTTTCAGCAGCAAAAGAAACATTATTGTTTTCTTTAAAAGATTTCAGGACCTTCCTTCTTGAGGTTACTATCTCGAAATACCTGTCAAAATTTTCTGCTGTATGCAAACTGCACTGCCCAAAAGTGGTGCTCATAATCTCATTGTCTCACCCCCCCCCACACACACACACATTATAGTGCTCTCTGTGCCAGCATGTGCCAGGTATTCAAATATTTTTAAATAAAATAAAAGGTTAGACTGGCATTTGTGAAAACCACACCAGGCAGATATCAGTTCAGAGGCTGGCTGATTCTCTAGGCCCCACTGTTGGACAGCTCTGCATGCTCCACTAAAGCTACAAAGCAGCTGGTGAACATCTGGATGACCACAGAGAAGATGGAGGAAGATGGGAACAGAGAGCAACCTGTGGGAGTCAGGTAAGTGATGACTCGGGACTAGGCAGAGATGGATAGTAAAGGCTGGATGTCTGGAGAGGCTCCTACAGTGGCCACTCTTTCAAAGGGACTCTGTGGTAGTCGAATACCACAACCATGGAAACCATTATCCCAGGTTCTGAGGCTACAAGAAGCCTTCATGGTAAGCAGAAACCATAGAACAAATAAATGTTTCCTGTCATGGTTTCTAAAAACTAAAGGTACCATGCTGAAATACTACAGGTGGGTTTGGATAACCTGCCAGACAAACAATGGTAAAAAACATGGTGGCCTGTTACATCATGTGAACCCAGCTTGTGTGTCCCTGGGAAACTGAAACTGTCAATTAAGAACCTTGACAGAGGTTAAGATCTGAACTAGGCCTTTATTGGAGTGTCCACCACTGATTCTAAGTGTTCCCAGTGACAGTAGAGCCATTACCATTATTATCTTACTCTATAAATTTTTATTGCAATCATTACTTTATAGTGTTTTGCTTTTTTGCTTTCTCCATTTGTTTCTGTCAGGATCTGGGCTGCTCTGGTGGCCAGAACCAGAGCAAGCACCCCCATATTGCAGGATGGGTCCCAGGCCCCGCTGGAGCTCTCAGTCAAGTGACAGGCACTAGCTGGGAGTTCTGGAGGAAGGGCTATACGAGAGCTGGTCTCCGCGATGCAGGTCCTCCTGCCTGCTATAGCGCCAGCCCCGGGTGTCTGCCCCGCCGTGTTGCCTCAGCAGCACAGGTCCTCCTGGTGCTGCACCGCCTGCATCTTGCCCGGCTGCCTCTGCCCCGGTTCCTGCTGTGCCCCTGCCTCTTGCCATGTCTCCTGCCTTGCCGTGTTGACTCAGCAACACAGGTTTGCCTTCTGCTGCTGCACCTGCGCCCTGCATCTTGCCTTGCCTGTGTATCCTGCCTTGTCATGTTGCCTTGGCATTGCAGGTTTGTCAGCTCCTGCATCTTGCCTGACCCTTGACACAGCTGGTTCCTGTTGTCTTGTGTATCTTGCCTTGCTGTGT
This sequence comes from Varanus komodoensis, assembly GCF_004798865.1. NCBI lineage: Eukaryota > Metazoa > Chordata > Lepidosauria > Squamata > Varanidae > Varanus > Varanus komodoensis. The sequence goes on along the minus strand of NW_025335568.1, from coordinate 53,814,699 downwards.
CTATTGCCCTGCCTTGTCTCCTGCCCTGGTATCCTCTCCAAGGGTACACCTCTGATACCTGCACCTCTGTTGGTCTTCCTGGTTCTCAGCCCATGGCTTATTTTTGACCCTGTCCTTGTTCTGCCCACATGCATGCTACTGGTTCCTGGCCTGTACCATGACTGTGATGTAGACTTTCCCTTAAACCCTGTTTTTGGACTGTGTCTTTCTGCTGTCCTGGACCTGGTGCCTCTGTTGCTCTTGTCTTGCCATGTCTCCTGCCATCCACATTCCAGCCGTAGACCCTGGCAGCCCCCGCTTTAGAAAAACCTTTCCTTTGGCTATTACTGTGTTCATTGTTTCTGGATCCTAAGAGAAACTATTGCCCTTTGGCAACACTCTGCCCTCTTTCTTTCTCTACTCTTTCTTCCATCCAGCAGGTTGCTAGAAAAGGACAACTTTAAAGCTGAAATTAAGACCAGCCTCTCTCCCTCTCAATCTCTCATGCTTAGTTTATTGCATCTTTTCCTGCCATGCACCCAAGTTGTACCTGCAATCTCTCTGACATCTTTATAGCTCTCCTCCCAATCCTTTCTCCTTTGTCTCTGCCTTAATGACTGCATGCTAGAGAACAGAACAAAACAAAACACTAGTCAAGCCCGGAATAGAGCAAATCAATTGCATCCTGTGCCATAATACTTCTGCCAATTCATCCTACTGTGGCATTTGCCTGGCGGCACAAGAGTTACACTATACAATGGAAGTTCAAGCCGTTTAATATATTTTTTTCTGTGCACCTTTCTGTGAGTTGCTAAATTGGAAAATAAACCTGCTAGTGCTCCCAGCAGAAGTAAATTAGAGACATGGCCAGCAAACCTCACTTTCAGGAAAGGCTCGGTCACGTTTATGATAAGAATAGCATGTGAGAGAGAGTGAAGTTATTCCTAAAATTAGCAAAGAGACTATTCCAAGTTTTCTTAGAGTCTTGCTTTGCCCATAAACAATGGAGAACATGCTGATGTAGTTTCTATTTGAAATTTGTACTAACTAGACCTTTAGGCTATGATAGGGCTGGTTGCTTTGGATCGGTATGAAAAATTCAACCCTCTTTGTCCCACTTCATCCTACCAAGAACACTCAGCATGTGCTACCATTCCACTAAGCCACATGCAAGAATTTTCTGCAACTCGCTTCTGCTTCCTTGACTCCATGTTACCTGCCAGCCAAACCTGTCTCTCTCCCCAGCCTCCACCTGTACCTCAGACAGACATGTGTTCTGATGGTGATGAAGATGGACAGGCCAACAGCCTTTTTCTTCTCTCACAGCAGCTCTGGTTATTTCCAACTACCATGATGGGCATGGCTGTCCCAGAATATTTGTCAGCATAGCCCTGCTCCACTCCTGGAGTTTGCAATTATCTTCTAGATTGATGGTTTTTCAGGAATGGGAGAGAAGCAGCTGAGGGACATTCTTCTGGGAAAGATTTTGGAAGGCTCACATTGGATAACAAGAGGTTTGGAAGAGGCGTCAGAGGCCCGACAATAATTTCAGCCGCCCTCCATGAAAAATGCAGGGATTTCAACTGAGAAATGTTTGGGATTCAGCTTTGATGAAGTCTTGGGATGGGAGATAACCTGGAGATCCCATCAACAAATAGTGGCCATCAACAAATGTGACTAATGTCAGAATCCCGGAATCTCAATTTGAGAAGAGGGACTAAAACTCGGGTTCGTGGGAAAGACCAAGCGTCCAGACCATCTGAGGCTTTATTGTATTTACCCCAAGGTTCCTGCAGTACTCACGATAATGCATGCATTACCGGGCAGGCAGAGGTGAACTCTGCAGCAAAGCTTCAACACATTGCAGGGTATTTTATAGGTACACAGGTACAGGGCAAATGATGACAGAATGCAGAGATTACAATAAGATTCTGAGGTCATCACATACAGAACAGATAAAGGAATGTCAGTCAATCACACAGTGACAATAAGATTACAATATTTCAAATTGCAGTGTACTGACACTTTAGTTCAGTAGCTTGAACCCATCTCCAGGTCTGCTTAGACATGTAAATTCAAGCTACTGAGAAACTATGCATGAACTCAAGATTCTTATCTAGACTCTAGACATTCTGAATTGGCCAGGGCACATGCAGCCTCTGGGCTAGGAAGATACTTCCTTGAATTCCAACAATGACTATTTAATCATTGTGAAGGTATACAATGTAAATTTGGACTACATGGCCTGCGTACTGTAGCCCACAGCTAAAGGTGAGAGAAAGGAGTGGGGGAATGCCATTTTAAACAGTGACTGCTTGGTTTTGAGAAGGAAGACAGGATTTGATCCCACAATGCAAAGGCACACAGAAGTAATGCTTTCCAGACAGGACTTATCCAAATTTTCCCAACACTAACCATCACAACTGCAGTGCTTGGGTTATTTTACATGCACCCATGGTAAGTGCATTACAGTTTGGTGTTTGTGTGGAGTTGGACTCACTCACATGGTCCTTTTTGATGTTTTCTGTTGTATTTGAATGTGCTCCTTTGTGTTACCTGTGAACCTTCTGTAATTTCATGGTGGCCAGGGGTGGAAAAGGGCAAGTTGCTTTTAGTCCACTGTGTACTCATTTTTTGATAGTAGGTATAGTACACTCTCAAAAGTAACTAAAAATACTGATTGATTCTGAACGTTCAGGGCAGAATCCAACAGAGTGCTCACGCCCCTTCTGATTCCCTTCCACAAGCAGCAAATCCACTGCTTTGGTTGCACAGGTGAGACCCACTGCCTAAACATGGGTGGTTCCCAGCGGAAGTTCTAATATGAAAGGACTCAGTCTCAGAGAAAGTATGTCTATATGAACTGGGAGGGGTTTGTGATCCTGAGCAGGTGGGTCTCTCCCTCCCTCCCTCTCACTCTCTCTTTCTTGCAATTTCATTTTAAAACTGCCCAATAGCCAAGATTCTCTGGCTGGTTAAAAAACGTTAGACAGACATGCACACACAGAGAAATCAATTTAAAACAACAAACTGCAATAGCAATTGCAATTCAATCAACACCAAAACTTAGCAGCAGTACAGAACAAAATGCCACATTCATAATAAAGCTAAAGGGTTAAATGGTTAAAATACTGGGAGAATAAAGGGTCTTCATCCGGTACTGAAAAAAATACGAAGTAGGCATCAAGTGTACCTCTTTGTGGAGCTCATTCCACAGCTGGGGTGCCACAACTGAAAAGGCTCCTCCGGGTAGCCACCTGCCTCACTTCCTTTGGAAAGGACCCCCGAAAAAGGACCCCCGAAGATGACCTACGACTCCTAGCAGGTATGTTTGGGACAAGGCTATGGGTGGGTTGCTGTGGGCAGCTGGTTAGCCACTGTGTGAACAGAATGCTAGACTAGATGGACGTGGTCTCACCCAGCATGGCTCCTCTTGTGTTCTTCACACTCATTTCGGAAAGGAGCCAGGTTTGCAGAGCTCCCCTGTAGGAGCTTTGATAATGTGCCTCCTTCCAGAAATGCATATTTCCACTCATTTCAGTTTTCCCTTCGAGGTATTGGCTCCCTTTTGCATAAGTGGCGGGCTCTGGTTGTGCGAAAGAATTTATGCAGTTGAGGAGAATCAGCAGGGGCACAAACACTTTGTTGGATCATATCCTTATGCCTCACACATTCTGCATCAAATGGATAACCAGGGCAAAGTATGTCATTCAGTGCAACGGTTCATCAAACACAAAGTGATCAAACACAAAGCAAGCCTTTATACTACACATGGCAATGAAAAAGAGTAGATTACAAATCTATGCATTTTGCAAAAGTGTTAAAACATTAGCAACACGGAAGGTTGCATGCCTGTTGCAATAAAAAGTTTTTGATGACAACAAAATACCATAAACCTGGAGGAAGTCAACCACCAGAAATACTCCTACCTACTTTGCCAGTTCTTCCTCCATTGCTGGGATGCAAGCAGGTAAGTGTCTCTGCTTCTCTCATCCCAATGTCTGGGGCTGGCCCACATTCTCAGGTCCCCTCCTACATCTCTTCTGATTCTTCTTCTGGAGACCAGTCAGCAGCCCTTGGGAACGTGTGCCCAAAGCATGTTCCGTCTCACTCCCAACCCTGAGGATGTTGTGTGCTGAAAACAGAGGTCCATGGCCTTTCAACGTAAGGGCACTCGACAATTTGCAGGTGAGGCGTCTTGGCTTGGTTGAGAAGCAGCCCGTTTTTCAAAGTTTCTCCCTGGCCCTCAGCATGTTTTCCAGATCTTGAGAAATAGGATGTCCTCATCTTTTCACTGGTGCCCTCTGCAGTGTGGCATCCGGGTGCTGACTGTGGACCTTACAGTGTTTAGAGCTATAAACTGTTCCTTTCCTGATGCTTGCATGTGACCATCTGCGGCTGCACATTCACAGGTGACCATTTCATGGGCTGCTGTACAGATACAGCAGCACTTGAAGTGCCTGTGGCTGGCCATCTGGGTATCCAGGCCCAGTGGCTCATCAGAACTATGCAGATGCTTCATCCACATCAATCAAGGATGATCTCCAAATTAGAACTGCAGATCTTTCAGTTCCAAAGGAATACACACCCTTGTGAGAGGTATGTTTTAGTGGAAGGTTCTCTGGACCTTCAATTCCTTGTTGATACCAGGGGAAATCCAGAACTTTTCCAGTTAGCTAACTTTTCACAATCTGAGTTTTCAAATTAGCTAGGATGAATGTGAGGAGGAAAATTAATTAAAAACAGTGATCTTTTCATTATTCTGTGTTCTAACAGTCTAATGTCTTTTGAATAATAAAGCACACAGTTTCAAAATTTCATCTTTCTGTGATTGTATTGGCAAGGACTAAAGTCTGCAGTCATGTAGCCGTGCTGGCTGGCACACACTGGGCGTTATAGGGCCTTTTTTGATCTGGACATGCCTGGCATAGCACCCTTATTCACACTAACAGGCACTTCTTTGAAAATGCACTCAAGGACGTCAGTACACAGAAATAAAAGTGGTAGAACTTCACAGTAAATTTTAATGCAAAGCTGATATAAGTTATAATTCATATATACAGTGTAGTTATAAACTATTTATGACTTGCTAATGTAATTACAGAAAAATGAAATTTTGAAAGCATATTTTTCATTATTATCTTTTCCTCTGGCTCAGGCAACAGGGATGCTGAGAAGAAGGAGCAGATGCTATGGCTCCTTGCTTAGTGGTTCCCTTCCTGTCAACAAGCAAGATGAGAAAGAGGGTGAGGAGCTATAACCACTGGGGATGATGCTGGGGAGAAGCTCAGCCCACCAGAGGAGGAAGCCTGTTGAGGAAGCCTGGCCAGGGCCCTCAGAAACTAGAGCCTGCCTGGGCAGGTACTGACCAAATGCAAACTGGTTCAGTGCCAGTTACACTGCTTTTCTTTTAGACCATGTCTTGGTAGGGGAATAAACTTGGCAGGATCTGAATCCAGCACCCCACGTCAGGTTACCCACAGTAGGCATGGCATACACATACAAGCAAATCCGGGCGAAGCCTTCATGTGGCCCCAAAGGTTAGCTGCAGTCCTGAAGGAAAGGAATGGAACACTGCACGTACTCAGAGGCAATTCCCTTTGTTATCTCCCCTGCATCAGGCTAAGCGTGGTTCTGAAGAAGACCTGCCTCTAACACTTTCTTTTTTCAGAGTGTTCTTGGGAATGGCTGCAGCTTCGTTGGTGGACTCAGAAGCGGAAAGAGTTGATTACTGAGGAATTGAGTAAGCAGTCTGTAGGCATGCATTAAATCGCACAGGCAAGACTTGCCTTTCAGCTGCAACAGGTGCCAACTCCCCCCATCATGAATTACCCCTGAGATTGCAGCAAACCTCATTTTAGACATCCTGGTACAATTTCAAACCAGCTATGACTTCATCTTGCGACATTAGGCTCGAGTGAGTGCTAAATCGTTTCTTTTGTCTTCAGGAATGACTTCAGAAATATTTTGCCAGTTTGCTGTGCATATTAATAACAAACACAGTCTGGCAGATGCCCACTGCCAATCTTCCAGTATCAAGGCTTTTACAAATGATTGCAGCATAAACGAGCCGGAGCACATAAGCCATGTTCCTATGCTAAATCCACCCACTCAGTCGTTCCTTGTGACTGAAGAATGGAGCTGCATCGTGGGTACATTCACGGAACTTGAGGAGCAGATATTTGTCCTGAACAGAATCTCTTGCCTGATAAGTTTTTGTGCACTGAGCAATTCCTTCCACAAGATAGTAGAAAGACCTTTTACCCATCAGTTGTGCTAAAAAGAAACCTGAAAAGACAAAGTGCACACTTTGGAAGTGCTGCTGCTATTGAAACATCAGGTTTGAATAATGAGTACAAACACAGGACTGTCTCACCTATGCCTGAATGGGACACTCAAAAGAATAACGTCTGGTTTGCATTTAGGTTGCTCTGGGAAATGTCTCCTTTACTGATTCATGTATTTATGAGGCAGGATTATTGGTGGATGCCAATTCAGGCCCTCAGTCTTAATTTCTCTGAACCGTAGAGAAATACACAATTGGTCTGCTCTTCTCTCACCATTTTTTCCTGGGAGTAGTCCATTAAATTCAATGGAACTTACTCAGGAGACATATATCATCGTATAGATTATATCTCTATAACTGCTTATGCCATAAACACCCATCTCAAATGCCTTTTGGTGGAGATCAATAGGGAATTATGTTATACTTCCTTTATAATTTTTTTCTAATAGGCCAGTGAGTCTATTTGCATTTACTATACAAAGAACGCATAGAACTGAAATTGGCTTCTCTGTGGGAAGGAAGAAATGCAAGGGAGACTCAAACAGGCAAAGGACCAGTTCTAGTTGGATTGCTTGCACTCACCCTTGGAGAGGAAAGCAAAAAGCCTGTTTAGGATGCACTCCTAGGTAGGTGTAAGCAGAAACAAAAACCCTTTAATTCCCAGAATTCTGCAGGACTGTTTCTGCTAAAAATGTAGAGTGCTGTGCCGGCCTTTTTTCCTTTTCCTTGTGCGATGTGCCTGTTTTGTTTTGCTCATACACTGTAAACCATTCCAGGAACCTTGTTGGATTGAGAAGTAGGATAAAATCCTTTCAGGGTCAGATGTTTGTTGTAGGTCCATTTTGTGTCTAAACTTTCAAAGAATTGCACTCCAAGCAAATAAACAAATATTTACAATAAATGCATATTCTCTTTATTATTTGCAGCAACACATATATTATTTCTATTGCAACTCGCTTTTTGTTCCACTGCGTGATTCCCAACTCGCCTCCTTTCTTTTCCTTCTCCTTTTGGTCTCGTCTTGTAAAATGCCAGCGCAGCCATAAAAAGCCGCCGCGACGTTAAAGCATCGCCCCTAGCAACTGTTGCCGGGCTAAAGTCAACGAGCCGCTCCTCCCTGCCGCCGATTGGTTGATTCTGGACTCTTCGCCTCATCAAAGGATTCGTACAGGAAAACTGTAAACTTTAAATCAAGTTTAGCCATATACACCACCAATTTTCTGCTACCAATGTCGGCTACTATATATTTGGTCTCTCTGGAGGGAGGAGCCCCTATCTGGCCAGGGCGACTTCTTTTATATTGTTATTTATTTTATATTGGGTTTTATATTGTTATTTTTGTATTTTATTGTATTTTATTCTGTGCTGTGAGCCGCCCCGAGGCTTCGGCAAGGGGCGGCATAGAAATGTTTTAATAAATAAATAAATAAATAGATAGATAGATAGAAGAACATGGAACATACCCAAGAGAGAGCATGACGTCCTTGCAGTGGACTATCCTACAGGGCTGGCGGAAAGGGCAGTGGAATTACTGCCATTGGGGATTTAAAAAAACAGTTTAAAAAGCGAGGGAGGAATCCGTAATTGTATAAACCAAGAAAAATCAGATTTAAAAAGAATAGCCTTTGTTGCTGACTTTATTGCTAATACATGGTGCCACGGTAAAATTCTGGATTTCTGCATTCTATTCAATGGGTAACTCTCACTTCCGTCCAGGGAAAGCCCATCGAAAGCAACCTGGAAGTCTCCCAGCCAACAATCACGACATTGCGATTCCTACCCTCCGTTTCTAGAGCGGCAAAAAGCACATAACTACGCAGCCGCAGTAGATTCTTTTTGGGCTGGCTGCTTTATTGCCTGGTTGAAAAGCTGCTTTCTTCCAAAACCGGCAAAGAAAATGTCAACGCCATTCCTGAAGTTTCTGTTCTGTAGTTTCCTTGGAGCCTTCAATTAAACGCTGTAGCTTCGCCTTGCTTTCACTCGGAAACATTTTTTTTCAGGCACAAAGTCGGACCCCTTCAGGGTAGAGGTCCAAGACTAAGCCCGTCGCGCAAGAGGCCCTTTGCCTCGCACGCGTCGCAACCGGCTGCCTGCCTGTGCGCTAGGCTGGCGAAGCGGGGCGGCGGACGCGGAGCGAGGGACCTGTCTCCCGGGCCCGCTATGTATTACAAGTTCAGCGGCTTCACACAGAGGCTGGTTGGGGTGGGCGCTTCCACTGCTTACACCCCGCAGGTAACGAGCAGCACATGTTGGCCCTTCGCAGGGGGACTTGACCTTCACAACCTTACTACGGAGGGGAGTGGGGAGACTGAGGAAGCGGATCCTCACGAAGTGCGTTTGTCGCAGGGCAGCTAGAGAATGAGAAAGGATGGGCGAGGAGGAGCACATGGCTCCTGCCCTTGGTTTTTTGGCTGGAAGGCTGCTTATGGTGTCTCCTGTTCTTTCTGGCTTGTGGCTGATTGAAAAAGGAAAGGTGAACTGGCTGGGCTGGACGATCTTCAGGCATGGTGGCCCTGCGCCCTCTTACAGAGGGCACAGCTTGACTTGGGGGGCTGCTCCTTGTAGGCCTCCAGATGGTGTTGGACTGTAATTCCCATTGTCCCTCACCATTGGCTGTGCTGGCAGGGGCTGATGGGAGCTGTGGTTCCTCGGATGTTTTGGCCCACAAGAGGCATGCACTTGTTCTTTTATGTTTGAAGCCCAAGCTTGATGTCAAAGAATCCTGAGAATTCCTGAAACTTGAGGCTAGTGGGCTGAACAGGCATGCATGCATGCACGCCACTTGGCCACATTAAATCCTCCATCATGACCAGATATACCACATTGCTGTTTAGATTATGGTTATTTTTTATAATATTGCATGTATATTTGTAAATTGAGACATGCACTTTATACATTTATTTATTAGATTTCAGTTTTGCCTTTTTCTTACAAAAAACTCAAAAGTAGTTTCCATCATTCTCCACTTCCTGCTCTCAAGTTTATCCCCACAACAACAGCCCTGCTAGGTAGGTTGGACTATAAGGCTGTGACTAGCCCAAAGTCACTCAGCTGGTTCCATGACTGAGTGGGAACTAGAACCCAGATTTTCTGAGTCCCAGTCCTGCAGTCCTAACTACTACAACATACTGGTTCTCAAGATGAAGATGCCACTAGTGGAGTCCCACAAGGTTCTGTATCAGGACCTATTCAGAAATGATCAGGAATTAAGAACAAGTAGTGAGGTGTCCAGGTTTGCTGGTGACACTACATTTTTAGGTTGGTTAAAACCAGAAGGGACTGTGAGGAGCTCCAAAGGGATCTCTCCAAACTGGGAAAATGGACATCAAAATGGCAAATGCAGTTCAACATAACCAAGTGCAAAGTAATGCATGTTGGGGCAAAAAAAATCCCAACTTCAAGTATATGGTTGATGGGGTCTGAACTAGCAGTGATTGAACAAGAAAGGGATCTTGGGGTAGTGGTGGACAGTTCAGTGAAAACGTTGGCCTAGTGCTGAGCTGCTGTGAAGAAGGCAAACTGCTAGGCACCATGAGGAATGGGATAGAAAGCCGAACTACCAAAACCTTACTTCCCTTATACAAATCCTTAGTGCAGCCACACCTGGAATATTGTGCTTAGTTCTGGTCACCTTACCTGAAAAAAAACATTATTGAGTTGGAAAAGATTCAGAGAAGGGCAGATTCCTGAGGGTGGAGGCTATCAGTGGCTACTAGCCTTGATAGCTCTGTGCTTCTTCCTTTACCAGAGTTGGGTTCCTGCATGCACCACTTGCTGAGGAGCAGCAGAAGAGAAGGTCTTACACCTATCCTGCTGGAGGGATCCTCTGGGCAGCTGGTTTGCCACTGGCTGGACTAGATGGACCTTTGGTCTGATCCATCGTGACTTTTCTTATGTTGTTATGTGTAAGACTGCCACTTCTCTTGGCAAAAGATGGAACAACTCAGTGTGCAGGTGAAAGGCCATAGGTTTCATTCACAGGCACCGCTTTAACTCAGAGAGAGGTTGGTTTTGCTTGCTTGTTTAATAAACATACTTCCTTTCAGTAATGACTATGAGAGCCATTTACAAAAACAAAACCCAGCTCAATAAAATGTGACTATAATAAATTGCAGTTATGTCAGGCAAATAGTGATGACAAGAGATGAAGTTATCAGCTTTATTGATAAATTGAAAGTTAATAAATCACCAAATCTAGGTGGTATCCATCCTAGAGTTCTTAAAGGACTTAGATATGTAATTACTGGTCCTCCAACAAACATATGTAGCAAGTCCCTAATATCTTCTGTATCAGAGAACTGGCAAGTGGCTGATGTAATTGCAATTTTTAAAAAGGAATTTGAGGGGGATCTGGGAAATTGCAGGTCTGTTAGCTTAACATCTGCTCTGGGCAAATTGGTTGAAAGTTTTATTCAGGATAAAATGAGAACATGTTTAGAAGAGGAAACCCAGTTGATAAAATTTCAACATGATTTCCATAAAGGTGGGTCCAATTTCCGTGACCTTTTAGAGTTCTTTGAGAGTGTCAATGAGCATTTGGACAGGGGTAGACTCTGCTAACTTGTACTCCCTTCCCACCCCCCAAAAAATGGTTTTAACAACATTCCTCACTAATGAAGTCCCCTCAGTAAACTTAGCAATCATGGAATAGGAGGAGAGGTAACTGTTACAGAACAGAAGCTAATTTGGCCCTCATTGGTGTTAATGGTTTACATTGAGGTAAATTGCCCAGAGAGCTTCAGCTAAAAAATAATAGAGAAATGAAAAAAAAATGTTTCCTTGTTTTTGTTTTCTTTTTTCTTTTTGTTTGTTTTTGAAAAGGGCTACATAAGTGAAAAGGTTTCCTCAAGGAGGCTAAAGGGCTTAGGAAGTGGCAGAAGCTATGCAGTGACTTCTCCTCTCTGCCAATGCCTCTCAATTGAGGAAATAACGTGTCCCTTAGGACTGAATGGCTTAAGTCTTAGCTGGTTGTTATTTTGTGTCACCTGTGATAGGATTCTCTGCATCAGCAAAGCTATGAAAGCTGCATGGAAAAGGCTCTGATGCGTGGCTGCCTGCAGCAGTGAGATTAATGTCTAATCTACTCAGACCTTGTAATCAGAAATATATTCATAAACTACTAGATAACACACAAGCCTTGACACATGTGGCGGGGTGGGGAGGGGGGATAACAACACTACACGCACAGAGGAATCTGTTCCCCACCACCAGTCTTGCTATTGAAGATCTCAGCACCCTGATTCAATGCAGAGTAGAAACAAACCTGAATCAATATTAGTGCTACTAATGTGTAAATGTACAGCTGAATTCTGCTGGTTTCTTTCAGCTTACAGATGAACCTCTAAATCTCTTAAGAATGGTTTTAAGGGTTTGAAAGCACTCTGCTTACTGAGGCTTCCTAAGCTGATTCATGTGATCTTTTTGGAGTCAGAATGTTAGTTGAAATTAACTTGTAGTGAAGTGGTTGCCCATCTGTTTCATTTCATTTCCACCCTTTTGCTCTAGGAATCCACAATTTATGGCTGTCTTGGTAGTCAACCATTTCTGGATGTTATCTGTGAAGTCCAATCCCACCTAGAAGGACATGGGATCCAGCCCTCTCATTGCAGGACTCCAGTCTCCCATTCAGATTCTAACCAGACCTTACCCTTCTTAGCTTCCAAAATTAAGCAGAATCAGGCACTTTAGGCTATATGGAAGTCTGAAGATAGATCCCTTCCCAAAACTGAAAGGCCATATAAAGATGATCATTGTTGCTACATGCCATCAAGTCATGCCTGATTTAGGGCACCCCAAAGTATATAGACCCTCCAAAATGTCCCATCCTTGGCAGCCCTTCTTCACTCTAGTAAGTACAAAGCTATGGCTTTCCCTCTGGAATTGATCCGTCTCATAGCTGGTTGTCGTCATCTTCTGCCTTCAGCTTCCCTAGCATGACTCCTGTTCGGTGAGTCTTGCATTCTCATGATGTCCCCAAAGTATGACAGCTTCAATTTTTGCTTTCAGAGTTCTGGCTTAATTAATCTAGGGCCCACTTTTTTGTCTTTCTGATGCCTCAGAGATTTGCAGCACTCTTCTCCAGCACCGTATTATGAACACATCTTTTTCCTTACTGTCAACTTTCTTCATTGTCCAGATTTCATGTCTATACGTAGTGATCAGATGATTGTATCTCAGCTTAATAAGTCAAAATATGAATAAACATTTTTGCCACATACTCATCCCCTTTGCACTTTCCTTTGAGTGAACATGCCAGGTAGTCTTCCTTTAATTGTAGTTTCCTGCTTTGCCAAAACCAAGAAAATATGGGAAATGGCTTTGGAACAAGCTCAGTTATTAAATTCTGTTTTGAAGTTGGTTTAATAATCTCCCTTGTTCTGGAGCCAGTAACCATAGTTTCTTAGTTGGGATGAAATGAGAAACTGTCATCCGTTGCCAAGGTCTTAGTTTGTTCATTCAAGGTGGGCAGAACAAAAGCTGTATGCATTCTCCAAGGCTTGTTTTTATCTTGGCTTATTGGCACACAACTCTATGCAGTGGGATGCAACTATGAAGAAAATAATGGGCACTAAACTCTATAAAATGCTGCTGTTCTGCAGCAGTCCAGTCCAATATAGAATTTGAACACCTAACACTGCCTGTGATGAAAATTTGAGCAGAGTTGGCTCTGCCACTAGGTAGAGTGAGGCAGCTGCCTGAAGCAGCAAACATTTGATGTGAAAAGGGAGCAAAATGTTATTGATTGCTGATTGTTGTCTTTTTACGGTGAGGGAAGTGCTTGTGGGATTTTCCATTTCAAGCACTGAAATCACGTGGCCAGCCTTCAGTTCCATGGCTTGGCGAAGAGGTTTGTCATTTGCTGCTTTATCTTAGGCAGTAAAAGTTCTTGCGTGAGCTCTGGCTAGAAGTCTTCCACCAGCACAGTAATTTCTTCTCTCCGTCTTGAGTAACATTAAAACTAAGGCTATTCCTTATGGTATATTAGAAGAAGATCTAACATAATGGAATGGCATTTTAGAAGTGTGATATTCATTAACAGATATGTTTTAGAAAATGGAGTAACAAAAGTTACATCTGAATACACAAAGTTCAGTTCTTTGTAATTAAGAAGCAGAAATTAAACTTCCATGCTCCATCAAACAGCTGACAAATGTTAAGAAAAGTCAGCCTGCTGAATGTAAGAAGTTTTCAGTAGTTGCTCTTAAACAGCAGAACTTTGAACAGGAGCAGTGAAATGTTGAAATTAGGCTGATGTAAGCATACAGGCTGAGATCTCTCCTTTCCTTTGATTTTTGACTGGCTTGTGTTTTAAATCTTTCCTAACCCTAGCCTAAGACTGCTAAGACACTTTTAGAAAATATTTAGGCTTGGATTGTGGTGGGTCTTCAGTGGGAGGAATTTCTTCATTTTAGAGCACTCTAAATAAAGTCTCCATTATTGTATGAAGTGATGTAGTTGAGGAGGCTGTTGATGTGTATATGAGATTTTTAATACATCAGAATCAAATGAAAGCAGTTCATATGAATGGTATTTGAACAGGATTTTGAAAGCTCTGTCAGTATTTTAATCTAAGGTATTCTACTTATGAATAAATATAGTAATGGTACAATATGATAGTATTTTTGATACTGTACTGTGAATTCCTGCTCAACTAAGCCACATGGAACATCCAGTTGACATTGGCTTTCCAATGTTTTCATTTATTTATATCTGAATATATGGAGAAGGTGATCATAAGGGCTCGGCCTATGTGAATATACTCCTGCCCTTTCAATGGCCATAGCAAGCCTATTCAGTGAGTATTGCAGTAGCTTTATAGTCCAGGGCCCAATTCAGGATAGTAGTTTTGACCTACTACAACTTCACAGACCAAGAAGCTGCTTATCCAAGGGACTAGCTCTCCTGATAGTCTGCTTATGAGTCATCTGCAGTCAGAAGATGCCTTTGTCATAAGCGTCTGGGATGGTGGCATAGAGGGATATGTTGCTCTGGTGGAAGATTTGCTCTTTGATGTGGAAAGCTACTCATCTCTGGCTGTTTTGGGACTGCTAAATAATTGTTTAGCTTGCTTTTCTAGGTTTTTTATTAAAATTTTACCTTTTGTATAAAAGCATGTATAACACAGCTTCTCGCCAAATAGAATATTTATAATATAATAGTACTTTAAACAATACCCTGAGGGGTCCACAGATTGTAGAGTTAACTCTATTGTGTATACATATTTGAAAGAAATATGCAACCCGTGGTTTGAGACACGCAACATTTCCAAATACATATGTTTATGTTTTATGTATATGCAATGCAGCATCCAAGATCTGTCTTGGGATAGGTTCTAATAGAACCTGTGGAGCTGAACAAATTTCCTACTGCATGCTTTTAAATATAAAGTTTGATATAAAGTTACTCTAACCTGAAGTGTGAAAATTATATTTAAAAATGCCCTTGATTGGCAGGCAGCTAGATAGATGTACAAACAGAAAGTAATTAGTACATACTCATTCCAAGCATGCACTTATTAGCCTTGTTAAAATGCAAATTTAATACCAAACATACTGTGCTCACACTTACTGTCTGGAATAACAACACAGAGAATCTCTATGTAGGTAACTGTGGTTCTGTTCTGTAGCCTGTTTACTTTATGCTAGACCTATGAAATTCAGTGCTCAGGAGTGAGTGAGTTGCAAATTGCCTCTGTGCTAAGTAAAACCTTGCTCAATTAACTGCCTTTGGGCTATCCATTAGCACTCCTTGGTAAACAGGGAGACACACTGCATTGTGAAGGCAGCATGTTCTGCTCTTAATTTAAGTGGTGTGTGTTTCTTTTAAGGGATGTTAATAATCATGTCCCAGACTCCTGGGAAATAAAGGCTAAATGACTGATTGGCTAGGAACCACCTTTCCCCATTTTGCTGTACTTACATTACTGGATCAGTTCCCATATAATTTACTGCAGAGGTGGGCAACTTGTGGTCCTCCAGATGTGTTGGCCTACAAGTTCCATCAGCCCTAGCCAGCTTAGCCAGTGGTGAAGAATGATAGATGTTGTAGGCCACAAGTTGCCCACCACTATTAAATCAACTGCAATTCAGTGCACGTTTACCCTGGGAGTAAACTGGATCAAATGTAGTGGAGTTTACTTCTGCATAAGGTTGTGCTGGAAAGGGCAGGGAAGGATAAGGTGATGCGTCCAACATCAGAGCTTCATCCCGCTAAGGGATTAGCTACCTTTCTCTTGTTGCCTGTCATCTGATCCTTCTTTATTCTAACCCCTTCCCCCAGGTTCATGAGTGCAAACATACCCACTGAGGAAAACTAGCAGGGTATTATTATTTAACACATTTTGATGCATAAGAACACTTCTAGAAAAACAGACAGTAAAGCAGCAGTAATAAAATACTAGATCCATAAATGCAATCTTAAAAGTAGAGCAATCCTGTAGTAGAAGCATCCATTCAGCTATTGTAAGCCATTCGCCAGAGGAAGGTTTTGCCTGCTTCTCTGGAATTAGCTGGAGGTTATTCCAGAACAAATGCTGAAGCAGTTGCTTGATCCTCCAGTATGGTATGACCAGCCAGTGGCCCACTCTGCAGAACATAAGCAGCAGATAGCATGAGCTCTGTGGGTGTCAGGCCATAACAAACATCTTTAAAGGTAGCAGCCAGCACCTTGATTCAGCCTTGTACATGAATTGGCAGCCAGTTCAGTTGCCACACAACAGGCAGAATGCATTCTTGAGAGAGGTTCCCTGCTAGGGTAGCACACAACTGCCTTGATGCAAAGATGGAGGAAAGAGCAAAGTAAGCAAATTCAGAAGTGCCAGAAGTTATAAATAGCAGTTATAATGGCCACTGACAGCAAATAGTTCTGAGTTATGCGCGCTGAGGAAAATAGGTAGTTGATTGCAGCAAAGCTGATGGACAGGACACCACTGTCTCCCTTCGCTCCCATAGAACAGGCATGAATTGCCATTTGCAGGCAAAAATTGTAGCTACATATACAGTTGGCTTGGGAAGGTGCAATCCCAAGTTTATTCACACCGAGTGTAGTCTTCACACAGAGCATAGATACAAGCTATATAGTTACTGGAAATGTGCTCAGTAGAAATGAGTTTGATTTCTTTATGCAGGGACTCAAGCCAATAGTGTCCACGGAATCACCAGCTTTGATACTTGAAACGCCAACGAAAATTGCCTCAGAAGCTCCATCAACAGTTGAGCATTTTGGTAAAAGCAGAGTGGTAGAACTGCAAAAGTTTTTTCAGGTAAGAACATGGGGGGAGAGGTTCAGTTTATGTTCTTAGAGAAGTTCATCTCTTATTGTTGTGCCTCAAAAATTTTGTTTCTCAATATTCTGCACCAGATTCTAATACACATGCTTAATAGAACAAAAAAACATATTGAATTCCGTATTCCACTTTTCTAACATTAGCATGCTAAAGACTGCATACCAATACAAAGGAAAACAAATGCAGCACTCTTTTTCTTCTCCACTCTGCTACAGAAGCTTGGCATATTCAGTCTGCTTTACAAATGGGAATTATATAACTAGATTGAATCCTACAGCTATTAACCTCTTATGTACAGACTAATGAATTCCAGAAGCTTATGCTACAGTTTTATTATAATTGCTTTATTATTAGTTTGTATCTTGTTTTCTATCTATGTCTCCTATCAGTGTTTGAGGAATCTGCTTTGTCAGTGGGAATCCATCTGATTTTCTCAACTTGGCTGCCTGGACCCTGGCTTGCTTCTCCCCGCTCTAAGTCTGCCTTGTGCTGAGTGCCCATGAGGGCACCTGGCAGGAAGTGAGTCCAAGCAAGTCCATGAGGCTGGCAGGTGCACATACCTCCCACTGCCCTGCACTCACTGTGGAAGCATTTTCTCTTCCCCACATGTGACTTACGGGCTCTGCATACTTGGTGCAAAGAGGGGGTCTGCTAGCAATCCTGAGCATTTGCAGGCTTGGCTTGGCTCACTTCTTGATCAGAGAGGAGTGTAGGAAAGAAGTCTGAACAGTCAGATTCTGACCATATCTTTGAATCCCTAAAAGTCTGTGTGTGTGTGTGTGTGTGTGTGTGTGTGTGTAAGAAACATCACTTAATTAAGTTCTCCCACCTACCTTGTTCCAAGTTTAGTGTTACTGGGCTGAAAAGCATCTCATGTGGTACAGTTATTCAGGACACAGTCCTATTCGTATTTAGACAGAAAACAGTCCTGCAGCAGCATCCCTGAGCCCTCTCTGTTGTCTGGGTGATATTAGGAGTTGCAGGATTTATTTCTATCCAGATCTGCATAGGATTGTGCCCTTAAAAGACTGTCCTGTAGAACATTCTTTGTTAATAAGTACTGCAGGCATGATGGGGTGTCAGAGACGTCAGATATATGGCTGCCACTGAAAACAGCACCATATTTCGCTCCCTTTCCTCTCCATACATTCTAGATAGGGTAGAATGCTTAACACAATAGGATTTAACTCATGGTGCTATTCTGTGCTCCCCTAGCTGTGCTCCATAGAACTGACTGCTTCTATGGAGAACACGAAGTGTAATGAAGACATGAATCTAAGAAGCCACCTTGTATCTTATGCTGTATTTCTGTTTAGATGTCCCAAGTTTTCAGACTTTCCCATCATCTGTGAACTGATCTTTTTTTTACCTGGGGGTGCCAGGTATTGAACCTGGGACCTTCACTCAAATTGTGAGCTCTGTCAGTGAGCTGTGGTCTCTCCCTGATGTCAAAGCATGACAACTAAAGCTTCGGAAGAGGGAGGAAAGACTTCAGTGTGCAGCTGCTTAAATACTAAATGCAGTGCAAGCCGCCCACAATCAAATGCAATCAGATCAGTTTCTTCTTTGAAATTCATGCCGTTATTGCATGGATTTGTAATGGAGCTTACTGAAAGCACTGGACCAGTGACGTGGTGCTGAGGTGAGGTTCTGTGTTAAAAGTGCCCAGATCCTCAGGAGGCAGCATGATAGATATCTGCAGGATTGCGTGTGTTCTGCATTTAAATTAGCCAAAAAAGCCTTCTCTGTCAGCCTTAATACTTGACAAGCTGTACAAACAATGCAAATGCCCGTATTTGCTTGATTTGATTAATCTTTCTGCTGTCACAGGGAAGGACAGGGCACTGAAGCCATACCATCTGACACTGAGAATATTTCTTTGCCTATGTCTCTGGTTAATTTCACCAGTCACCATTAGTTTCAAGAATGTCTTCCCTGTCATGGGTAGAGTCGTACTTAGGAGGTAGTGGCAGGATTGAGATAACTTTTTAGGATGTTGATCCTTGCACAAAGTATCAGATGAGGAATTTATCAAATCTAGACACATAGTTTGATTGCAAGAAGGCAAGGAAGGCCTTTTCACTGAAGAAAAGCTAGCTGCTTGTCCCAGCTTAAGAGTTTTTGGCCAAGTCTTGCATAAACTGCCTTTTCTTTCTCTGTTTCTTAAGAAAGCATGCCTTCCTTAATATGTCTCAATATACTTTATTGCTAGAAACCTGATGGTCTGCCGGTACATCTGAAACGTGGTGTTCCTGACCAGCTTCTTTATCGGACCACTATGGCGCTAACAATAGGTGGGACCATCTACTGCCTCATAGCCCTCTACATGGCTGCCAACCCAAAAAGAAGGAAGTGACTCATTTCTTACCAGTGCAGACTGATACCTTATCCTCTGGAAGGAACCTTCAGCAATTACACTTCACTCATGTGATTTGTACATAGAAAAGTTTTGAAGTATGCTAGTGAGTTTAAGAAAAATACTGTGCAGAGTGGTGCACTTCCAACACTTAGGGAAAGAAGAACAAAAATCAATGCCAGATGGTGGGAGGAAGTCATCATCTCCTATGTAATTTTGCAGATTAGTTTACTCACCCTTCACTAAAGCATAATTGATTAGCTTGCCGAGTTTACAAGCTGGAAGGCATAAGCTGATGATTGAAAGTGGAAATCAAGTTACGTTGACCCCTGCCTTAACATCACCCCATTCTTGAAAGGAACAAGGGTGAAAAGATTTTGAAAATCCACTTGACTTACAGAAGCTACAGTGATGGGTTAAAGTATTGCGTTGATTCAAAATGGGGAACTGAGAGTATTTATTTTGACACTTCTCATAGGAATCTAACATTTGGGCCTCTTCAGATTCTCTTGAAAACCTTGCTGCGTTTTTCATGGAGTCGTTTCTGGTGAAGGGCTATGTTGTTCTGGTCAGCTCATAACATTCTAATCTAAAGATATGTATACTTCATTAGTTCCACTTCTGTGAGCACATCTCTTGGAAGCAGAGTGTTGCTTTTGAGACAGGTTCCATGTAGCAGCACTAACTACAACATGTTCTCTCACACACACACCCATACACACAATTTCTCTAAAATAAAGTTCTGTTTGTTTTAACATTGGAATAAATATAGTAGTATGAATACTGGACTCTTTTATATTGGTGTGTCTTTCTTTTATTGATAATTTGGTATACTTTTAACAATTTTTTATTCTCTACTTTCAGCAGAGGTAGAAAACCAGTTGAACCTCCTGAATGTAACAAATGACCCAGCATTTTCCAGACTTAGGGTAGCTGAGAGAAACACTGTAAATACTCTAGCTGCCTTCAGTGAAAAGATCAGTTTCACATCTAATTAGTAAAATAGATTTGAAAGATTATTCAGTGATAAATGATGGACATATGTAGACTCGGAAAATATAGGGAACATATGTATGAATGAGATCTGAGAACAGAACATAAATGGGAAAGTACAATTGAAATACATGTAATGATTGGCTGGGATAATGGAAAATAAGTGGAAATGTTGCCATAATAGAAAATTAAAGGATAAGACAACAATTGTGGCATAGCAATAGCAGTTTACACAGGAATAATTAGAAGGAATAATTATTAGTGTTCTATCCTTTTTTCCTGAAAAGAACCCAAGGCAACTTACATAATCTTCCTCTCCATTGTATCCTTACAATAACCCTGTGAGGTAGGCTAGGCTGCGAATCACTGACTGTCCCAAAGTCACCAAGTGCACTTCATGGCCAAGTCTTTGATTTCCTAATTCGAGTTCAGCACTAGTGACTGCACCATGTCTGCTCTCAGCTGCTAATAAACATATATTGTTGTCTAAATGCCATCCTTACAGTGCTTCCATAAGTTGAAACGCGTTAAAGCTTGCCAAGTCTTTTCCTATACAGGCATATAGCTGAAAGATTAAAGAACGTGGACAGAAAGTGCAAGCAGGAAACCAAGGTTCAGGCTTGGGTGACTGTTGAGGAAGATTGATCCTGTATATAGCAGCAAGGAAAGCCAGTTCAAATTTATGGTGGCGCTGGTGAAACTTGACAGAGGAGTGTGAACCTTGGAAGAGAATGACCCCCACCCCAATCAGTGACCAGGAAAGCCTATCCTTTTAAGACCAGTGTTAAAGCTATCTCAGTAGCCAGAACATTGGGAGCTAATCCCTTCCTGGTGAGCTGCAGTGATGTTCATTGTCGCTAGTTGCTGCTGGACAGTCAGTTGGCTACTGTGTGAGCTGAATACTGTGCTGGATATGCCTTTCATCTGATGTTAGTTGCAGACTCACATCCAACCCATCGTGACCCCATGGGCAACATTCCTCCAGGCTTTCCTGTCCACCATCATCCCCCGGAGTCCACCTAAGCTCATGCTGACTGCTTCAGTGACTCCATCCAGCCACCTCATCCTCTGCCGTCCCCTCCTCCTTTTGCCGTCAATTGTTCCCAGCATGATACAGTGGAGCTTTTCCTATGTTCATGGCATACATTTTTTGGATTGCTAAAAGTCATGGAGAAGTCATATGACCCTATCAGGACTAGTGCCTAAGTCTGATTTAGACCCTACAGTGAAAGGAAGGAGAAGTAGACATAGATCTACACTGGCAAGCCGTCCTTAGCTGAGCATTGCATGTCGTTCCGCCTTTCATTGATCCTGCACTTACCAATTTGACTGCTTTAAATGAAACCTTAAGGGATTTTGCTGTTATCACCCTGCAAGGTCGGCAGTGCAATGATCACACTTGCGCCTCAGCTAGTCTGAACAGATGTTGAGCTATCACTACCTGCCAGCACAGGTGGTGGCTCAACTAAGGATACAGGAAAAAGGAAATTGAGGATAACTGGAAAGATACCTAAACATGGAGTTAGATTCTTATCTGCTGTTCATGTGTATGAAAACAATCTGAAGAGAAAGGGACAGAATCCAAACCCATGTCACTAAAGTAATAACATTTGACCCTTTGTATCAATTACCCTAAATCTATTCAACAAATACAATCTGGTCTAATATACTCAGAGTGTCCATCTCATAGCATTCCATTTGTCAGACAAATATATGCTACCAAATCTTCAGCAAGGGGTCAATTAACATCCCACAAGCTAAAATTAGGCAGCTGTGGAACCAAGTGTTAAGATCAAAAGGATACACTTTTTATCAGGAACTGTAAACTACTTGAGTCATGCATTTATCCATTTATATAATTTTTATACCATAACTTTAACTAGGTTAAAGATAAAACAGTACAAAGTTGACCTGACAGGGAACCAAGTAGACACAGCCAAGATCCTTCAAGGAGGTTCAAGCCAAGTAACTTGTCCAAATGATGATCAGGTGAGGCATTATATAGAAAACCCAAAAGAAGAGACATGTAACCTTCAAATACACAGTTGAAATGCAGAATATGCAGTTGCATCCAGTGGCATCTTTCCCTTTGCCACCCTTGTACATCCAAACCGAATCTGTTCTGGATGGTTGAAGGGCTCCTGGCGCAGGTTTGGGGAGTGTGTGTGTGATGGGGTTGTTCTGGGGAAAGGTGAGTCAGGGAAACCTCTGTTTCATAAGCAGAAGTCTACACTTGGGATTTGGGATTATGCTTGCAGAGTGATGTTAGACAGTGCCTTTCCGCACACGTTCGTTAAAAGTTGGTGAGGCTGTGATCGCTGAAAGAATTTCTTGCAGGTCACCAGTGGACTTCTCCTGGCTCAAGATACAAGGCAAAAAATTCCAAAGTACTAATGTTTTCTGGATGTATAGAATGTTTCGTGAATGACATTCTCTAATAAATAGAAATCTAAACATTGCATTCTGTGCTGGCTATTAAATTACAAATCATATATATTCACACATGATTACATTATTTGTGCAAGAGTATGTTATCCTCATAGTGATTTATCACTTTATTAATGGCTTACTACTTGTAGCATCCTTCCTATAACGGCATCTGTCTCAATAGATGGAAAAAAATCTGATCCTCCTGGGCTCCCAATCCACCCCCAGAATCCCCTAGATGGCCATAGTCCTTTCTCCATTCTCTGATAAACTGGTTGTTTGCTTACCTTTTGTGCATTACCACCCTCCAACTCTAAACGTTTGAAAGGAGTTCTTTGTGACGGTAATTACATTATGCTAAAATTGCTATCATTTTGCATACTTTTGGTTCCACCGTCTTAGTCTTCCCACCCACCCACCAACCACTGGAATGTGGACCCATGAACTTATACAAAATGGATTTTGGACCTTGGGCTGAAAGAGATCCATCATCTGTGCTGTAGTTAAATACATGGTTTATAACAAATCACAGTGGTACCTTGGCTCACACACTTAATCCGTTCCACGACTCTGGTTGTGACCCAAATTGCTTGTGACCCAAGGCAAATTTCCCCATAAGATTCAATGTAAATAAGGTTAATCTGTTCTGCCGCCCCCCCCACACACACCTGGAATGTGAGCCAGTTTTTGGTCACGAGCCAAGTCAAATTTCCCCATAAGGTTCAATGTAAATAAGGTTAATCCGTTCTGTAACTATTTTTTTTAAATCAGAAAATTTTGAAACAAAGTGACAAAGAACTATACAGTACAGTGGAGAGCACTAACCTAGGTGGGGGGAGGTTATTGTTTTGAGGGAGAGTCCCCTCCATAAGGACATTGGGGAGATCTCTTTCAGGGGTTTCCCCTCTTTGTCTCTTAGCTGCAGGGTCAATTTTGGTGAAAAATCTGTCTACAGTCACTTGTTTTTTCCTGCGCTGCATAACCCTCCGGAAATGAGAGACCACGTTATTGTTCATCAGATTCAACACTCTGTTTGTTACAGTTATGCTGGGGTGGTGCTTCTCAAAGAAATCCTGGCACCCATTCCATTTTTTCATAAAGGATTGTATCTCATCACTGCTAATCTCCTCCCCATCTTCCTCTTCCTCAGTGGAATCCTCCGCAGCAAGTGCCTTCTGCTGCTCACTCCGGAGTTCAGCAGGGTCTTCTGTCGTCAGCTCCTCTATGTCTTCCGTGCACAAACGCAACTGCGATCGTGGCCCTCTCCCCACTCGGGGGGTCGGGGGGAGATAGCCGTGATTGTGCTTGTTGTTGGGGGAGATGGCCGAGATTGCGCCCATCTTCCCTGCACGAACGCAACTGTGGTCATGGCCATCTCCCCACTTGCGGGGGTGGGGAGATGGCTGTGAACTTGGTTGCCACCCAATGCGAAGTTCGTGACCCAAGTCAAAATTTTCATGACATTTTTGTATGGGACCTGATTTGGTTGTGAACCAAGGAATTCGTGAGCCGAGGCACCACTGCATCTTGTTTTTCCTTGGCATTGTTCTGTTGTTGCTCCTTGTGTTTCACCTCCTTCCTTGCTCTTGACTTGCTTGGCTAGATGGAGATTCAGACACCCGCCCTTCATACATTGAAAAAATGGAAGGAAGGGGACGTTGGGGTGTATGAGTTATCCATGCCACCCACCGACATATTTCCTACATGCCAGAAAGGGCTCTAATTTCTGTGCATGGAGCTTCATTTGTGGCGTGGGGTGGGGGAACCTGATTGGGCCAAGAGGAGGGAGGCTCTCTTAGGACCAATGCTAAGACTTTTAAGACCAGTGTTAAGATTTCCACCTTGACCCTCCTCTGCATGGCGACAACTACAGCATTCCTTCCCTCACATTTCAAACAGAAGACATTTCTCTGGCAGCTTTTCAAAATGAGGACTGTCCTCTGTAAAAGGGAACCCATGGCCACCTATGATGACTAGTCTTTTGATGTATATCTCTGCCCTGCTGGCTCAGTGAATGGCTGGACTGACAGTCATTTGAAGGATTAAAGGCCCTTAACAGCTCTTTAGAAGGCCAGATCCTGAAGATGAAACTCAAATACTTTGGCTACCTATTGAGAAGGAAAGACTCACTGGAGAGGACCCTAATGCTGGGAACAATGGACAGCAAGAGAAGAAGGGGACGGCAGAGAATGAGGTGGCTAGATGGAGTCACTGAAGTAGTCGGCGTGAGCTTAAGGGGACTCTAGGGGATGGTGGAGGACAAGAAGACCTGGAGGAATGTTGTCCATGGGGTTGCGATGGGTTGGATGTGACTTTGCAACTAACAACAACAACAACAGAAAATCTTCCATGTTTTTCCTCCCTCATTCTTGTTGGAAATTGTATGAATGCAATGATATGCTAGGCCTGTGCAACCTTTTTGCCCCTGAAGGTCATATTGGGCATCAGGATAATCCCTGAGAACTGACTCACATGCATAACATGTACACACACACAGAAACAGATTGGGGTGAGGGGGCTGCTTTGAGGGTTACAATGTAAATTACTGTCAGTGATCCCCTAACAATCCCTGATATCAGTTAACTTCATTGCTGAAACTAAGACCGGAGTACACGCTTTTCTGAGAAGATGAAGATTCAGCTGGATGGTACTTAAAGCTCTGTGCCACTCTGAAATGTGGTTATAGTAAACTGCCTTTAAGTATTCATAAGGTCTGTTCTTCTGTGTATTCTTTGACTTCATTTCTACTTATCGCAGTGGTTAAAAATGCATAATACTACTTTTGACTCCTGTGAAGTCAAGAAAACCTGGATAGAGTGATCCAGATTCGCCACTGCTGTGCTGGTATAAATAATTCCTAGGAATACATAGTCAGAATGAGTCCTAGTTTGTGCAAAATAGTACAAATAAAACTCTGCCCCAGCATTTCACCTTTGTCCTTTCTAATATAGCCATCCCACCTTCAAAGCAGCCTTGCCTGTCCAATTTCTTCCTGCCAACCTTAGGCATACCCTAAAACCCCTCCACGGATTCTTTCTGAACCCCCTTTTCTGCTTGGGAGCACCTTTCCCTATTGCTTCTTCAAGCCATTCCGTTTGACCTCTCTGCGGTTTGTACCACTTCTTTCACCATCATGTCTTAGTTTCCTAGCTGTCAGACCACTTTGCCTGCTCTGCAAGGGAAGGATTTGGGTTGCGCATTTATGCATCACCCGAAGATGGAAGAAGCACTGGGAAAATGAGATGGAGAAAGTGCAAGGCATCTGGTCTCTCTGCCATCAGTGTCTATGGATGAAGTAGGCCAACAGCATGGCGAAAGCGCTCTTTTCTTCAGGAAGGAAGGAAGGAAGGAAGGAAGGAAGGAAGGAAGGAAGGAAGGAAGGAAAGTGTCAGGCAAAGACCTTTTCATTCTCCCAATGTTTTAACAGTTAATTGGTTTTATTTTTGATTTCATGATTAATGGTTGGATGCAATGTGTTATGTGTTGTCTGTTGTATATGGTTGTTTTGTGTGTTGTTTTTTGTAAGCCATCCAGAGACTTTAGTACAGGATGGCATGGGACACCTTTAAATGAATGAATGCACGCACCCTCAGCCCTGTTGCTGCAGTATTGCAGAAACATCGGAACGTGGAAAGTGGCTTTATATTAAGTCAGATCATGGACCCATCTAGGTCAGAACTGTGAACACTGACTGGCAGCAGCTCTGCAGGGTTTCAGGCACAGTTCCTGCCCAGCCATACCTGGAGATGGGGGAGATTAACCTGGGCCTCCTGCCTGCAAACTCTGTGCGTTTATCACTGAACTATGGATCCTCCCTGCCATCCCATTTTATGTCATAGCTGGGGCTCTTATTAATTAAGGTTCTAACCTGCCTGTTAGCCAGGATGACTCTCTGGGTGGCTTACAGGAATATAAAACAACATACACAATAATAATAATATTACATCTAGCATAATCGCTTTCAACAATAAAACCCCACAACAGCCATGATTCAAATTAAGCCAAGGGCTCAGTAGCACTAAAATGCAATAAATATCATATACAATTCTCTAAACATTACTTTTTTTATTTATTTATCGATTTATGTCCTGCCTTTTTCCTACAATGGGCTCAAGGCAGCTTACATCTCCTCCTCCTCCATCTTATCCCCACAACAACAACCCTGTGAGGTAGGTTGGGCTGAGAGCCTGTGACTGGCCCAAAGTCACCCAGTTGGCTCCATGGCTGAGCGGGAAATAGAACCCAGATTGTCTGAGTCCCAGTCCCATGCTCTTAACCACTACACCACACTTTATTAAAATATCGGGTATATAAAAAGGCTGTTGCCTGGTGTTGAAAGGCGTAGAGAGGAGAAGTCAGACAAATCTCCTTTGGGAGCTGATTCCAGAGTCAGGGTCCCACCACGGAAAAGGCCCTTCTCCCTGTAACCACTCTCTTCGTTTCTTTCATAGAAGGACCGCAGATGACAATCTTAGGGTTTGGGTAGGCACATATGGAAAGAGGCATTCGTCTAGATAGCCTGGCCAAGCTGTTCAGGCTTTAAATATTAACATTAGCACTTTGAATTGGGCCCAGAATTCAATTGGTAACCAGTGAAATTCATATGTTCACGTGATCTTATCAGCCAGTCCTCATCAGCAGGCTTGCTGCCCTATTCTGGACCAACTGGAGTTTCTTGGCTGCCTCCTCTCTTAGCATAAACCCAGTAACATCTGTGATGAAAATGCTAAAAAACAAGCCAGTCTGAATGTGAGGCAAACCAAAGGATTGGTAGCAACATGTAACCTGTGAATTGATCACAACTGCCCCTGTTGGAACTATAAAGCACTGAAACAGCAGAAGTGCCCTGATATATTATTCAGGCTTTTGGAGCAATTATTATTAAATTTTAAAATTAAAATCAGGGATACACATGAGCATGCTCCAGCTTATTACTCATAAAGCCAATTAGGAAGTTTTAATTTCTTGGACCTTTTACTGTTCCAGCTTGTCTAATGAATTTTCAGGCATTGGAGAGACTGATTTCTCTTCCTTTGTTGATGACCTGTACTTCTTGTTTCAGTCAGCATGTTATTCATTTCTTATTGAATTTTAAGCTGGGCTGAAAGAGCTTCATTTGAATTTTAGAAATACCCAGTGTTGATGCAAATTACATTGACACTGGCAAATACATTGAAGGGGCTATTGTATTTTATTTTTGTAGTTCAAGAGAAGGAGAGAGCGAATCTTTATGAATCTCCCAAGGATATATGAAACATAAGTTGTGATTAGAATGAAAAAGTAGCACATAAGGAGAAAACAACAAAATTTGGAGGTGAGGAATGTCTGTTTTCTATAATATGGAATCCACTGCAAATGCTTCATCTCTAAAGTGACAATCCAAGACAGAAAAAAGGCCTAGAACTTCCAGCATTTTCTCTCCTCTGTTTGCACATAAGCCTTTTGATATTTATTACAACCAGTCCCTGCCCAGGAAGCTTCAGAAAATACGTGTCTGTGATCAGGACAGAAGATTACATGTTTGATGGAAAGTGGCTGTCCCTGCATAAAAGTTTGCGCCAGATGGTTGATGGAATTTGATGGGAGAGATGGAGCATTCCTTACTACGCAGTATGTCCATGTGGAAGAATTCAGTTTAATTACACAGAACCTTTAAATATGCCAACACACCCTCATCACCCTCATCGATAGTGGGTGCAAAGGTTTTAAACAGGCAATGGCTCCTTTCTTAAAGATGTGTGAATACTTCACAATTAGTGACAACAGATTTTTACAGTAATCTTCTCATTCTCCTTATTGTTTCCCCTCCTTGTCTAATTTTAGCCTGCAACTCCATGGAATTGAGGGCTCTGTCTTTTTTAATTATGTAAGCCACAGTGCCATGTTAATGCTACTATATAAATAAGTAATAATAATACTATTCTCTGTACAGCAGCAATGCCAGCAATTGCTCTTGCAAACATTTCCCACATTATTTTGGCAGCTTGAGGGACCAGAGTATCTTCAGCTGACTTACAGGGTTGCTCTTGACCTGAATCACTTCATTATTCTAGCATTTGTACCCAGACATTTCTTGTGATGAGCCCCAGCCTTTTAAATTGTTGCATTATAACAAATAACGATCAGTTGCTGAATACCATACAGTAATCAAAATGGTTTTCCTGGAACTCAAGAATCATAAAAGAGGATGTGTGCCCAATCCATCCACCAGCATCAGAGCACAAAGACCATGAAGCCAGCAGACCTAAAGCTTGCTGCATGTCCTGAGAAGACCCAAAGGCTCAGGGATATTGTATTTTTAATGCAGGTATCTAAGTTGAAATGTGCCCAAGTTTGAAGCTTGAAATAAGAATATTAGGCAAGACAGGCCAAGATGGAGCTTTGTGGTCCGTGCAGTGAGAAGTCTGGCAATCAGCTGTGAGGCAGAATTCCACGCTTGGTCCCCCCCTTTCCTGCTGCAGGGGCTGCAGTAGCCCAGCCCTTCCCATGGGAGGGGGCAATATGCAATGCATCACAGCAGTGTGGTCTAGTGGTGCTACCTGGCATGGCTTAACTCAGGGAGAGCAGCTCAGCCTGTTTGACAGCTGTGTAAGTTTGCTCAAAGGTGTCTCTGTATCAAAGAAACACACAGAAACAGAAGCAGAGCCAGTCAGAAGGCGCTTCCAGCTCCAGCCGGTTCTGCCCATGACATGCCTGCCTTGTGCATGTCCAGCCTATCCTTGAACAGCCTCACCAGTGGGGGCTTCAACCACCTCCCATGGTTAAATAAAGGGTTATTCAGCCATGCTTGGCCTTCTGCAACCTTCTGCCATCTGGGTGTGTTGGACTACAACTCTCAGCTCTGCTGGCTGAGGATGCTGGGAATTGTAGCTGAAATGGAGAACATCAGGTTGGCAAAGAATGTGCTGCAGCTTAGTATACGGGGGGCAACCTAGGAAGATGGGGTAAGGAGATGGAAAAAACAGCGGCCAAGGAAATATAATCAGAGAAATATAAAGAAAACCTCTGTCTTCAGGCCTGTGGGGAGACTTGTGGGGAGAAGTGGGATTCCCCTCTGTCATGCAATGACTGTTCAGAGATCTTCCTGCATTCCACGCATCTGTGGCTTCCCTGAGAAGGAGCTTACAAATTACTGTCCATGGACAAAAACCTCGAAAGGTTTCTCTCCATTCTTCTTGCTCCTTTTCTTTCTGTTTCCTTTGGTGTCATTTTTTTCCCTTTGAGAGAAAGAACAAATGGCTTTAAAAAATAAGTGATGGCACAGGAATAAACGACGCTAAAGTAATCACATGGAAATAAATATATTTCATTCCAATGGAATGGTTTTTTAAACCTTGTCTCCTACGATCAGACAGATATACAGGATCAGCACCACAAAGTGCATTTCACATATTGGTGCCCCACAGAAGGAAGTGGGCAGCACAGAAAGTAGACGGCATCTATGGATGATCATATTTCTGAGCACTTGGAGCCATCCTGTTAATTCCGGTGTCGTGCACCAGGGTGGTGCAGGGGTTAAGAGCACAGGTCTAGGACTCAAGCGGGTTCTAGTTCCCACTAAGCTATGGAGCCACCTGGGTGCCTTTGAGCCAGTCGCAGAATCTCAGCCCAAACTAAGCCGTCCAGAGACGTGTACTGGTTGGATGGGTTAGAAATACCCCAAACAAACAACCTCCCTCACAGGGTTGTTGTTGTGGGAATAAGAGAGAGAGTAGCAGGAAGAGAATGATTTGAGCAGCCTTGAGTTCTCATAAGGAAAAGGTGGGGTATAAATAAAATAAAAATAATAATTTAGCAAACTGGTGACTTAAGAGGTTAATTCTCTGAGATAGCATGAAGCATGAACTATCCTTGCAAGAAGCGGCATCTGAAGTATTTTCCCTTGCAGTCACTGGATTACATCTAAATTTTCTTTGTGAGCCACCCCAAGGCTTCGGCGATGGGTGCGGCATAGAAATGTAATAAATAAACAAACAAACAAACAAACAAATAAATAAATAAATGCTACCCCAATTGAAGCCTAATTCATTTCAGTGGGCCTACTTTAAGTGGGACTAATATTGGATAGATCCCTTTGGGTACTGCCAGATAAAACGTTTATGATGTCATGTCATCACCCGGTCTCATTCACAGAATGGCTTCTTTGGAGAATGTTTTCTACTACAGAAAATCGTTAAGTAAGAAAAACTGGAGTAGCTGCACCATGCTGATTGCTTGTTAGGACATCTGGAAGCCCCTGTGTTGGTTTCTTTTAAAAGGGAGCTGGCGTAAACTTGGAATCTGCATCAGAAGTGGTCTTTAAGAGCTGTTTGGGGGCAAAGCATGCTCAGTCTGCACAATACACGTATACCTTGCTCTTGTTCTGCTTCTCCTAAAGTAGAAATATCCTGGGATTCTCTAAATTTAACTCCCATCTCCTCCCTAGTCAGCACAGAATAGCATCTTTCCAATTAGCAGATATCGCTTAAAAAATCCAGCCTCGTCATTCAAGTTAGAGATAATTTAGAATAACGATTCTCCCCTCTATAATTAGGCAAAGGACTAGAAAGTTTTATGTATGTCTCCTCTTGACCACATTGTTTCTCATTAACTGACTTCCCTAATGTCAGCACTTTTATCACAGTGACATTTTGCCACCAAATGCGGTGACCTTGCGTGTGTCACAGGGAGGGCTTGGCCGTGTCTCCAGTTCCATCCCCCCCCCCCCGAAAGCAGCATTTCCTTCCGCTAAGGAGAGCACTGAGTGCAGCGGAAACTGGGGGTAAGAAGGCAGGACAACAAAAACCAGCCAACTCTTGTGTGTTGACCCTTCTGCCGAACCAAAGCCTTGTTTCTCCCTCTGGAGCAGAGGTGTTGAAACTTGCAGGGCCCAAATTCCATTTGGGAGAATTCCCTGGGACCAACACCGCTTAGTTTAACACTCAAAGTGCTGAGAAATGGTCCAGAGGAGAAGATTTCAGCCTCTTGGAATGGGGAAGAACTCATGCTAAAGCCAGGCAAAGCCCAAGCCACAGGTGGAGGGAGAGTGGGGCTCCCCAGAGGCTGCTTGTTTTAACTTTATCTGAGAGGCTGATGAAGATCTCCTGGAGCATACAGTCCTCTCCTATCATCCCACATGCTTCAAAAGGCTTGTGATACAATTTATTTTTAATCAGGACTAAGGGTGGCATGCGCTTTAGCTCAGTGCGGTGCTGATGCTCTCTCAAATGTGCCCGGACAGGCTCTTGCGAAGAAGCTCTGAATCTGTGGCAAGTCACGCTTGGCATACGTGCAGGCTCACGGCGTCGTCATAAAGTGGTACACACGTGGATGCCTTTTTCATCGATAAGAAGGCAAAGCAACAGAAATACTGTGGACTGAAGAACGCCACCCATTTCCATTGCTCTCACTCCAGTGTTCCACCCACCCAAGCTGCTTCTGCCCATCGTATACCAGGAGGTGGCACTTGGAAAGGGTGGAAATGAGAGGGACTTGCATTTTCCCATGATGTTCCAACTGGCCCTTCCATTCCCTCTTCTCTGTTCTGGGAATGCTTAGAGTGTGTTGACTTCTGTCTCTCCAGGTAGTGTTGGACCACAGCTCCCATAATTCCTTGCCATTGGCCACACTGGTTGGGGCCGCCAAAGCTGAGGGATCAGCAACATCTGGAGGGCCACAGCTGGTTCATCCATTCAGCAGGAGGTGGCAAGAAAGCTAGTTAATATATTTGGGAAGAGCTGAACACACCAGACATCTTCCAATTACTCAAGTATTTATTAAGTTAGTAATACGTATGGTCAGTGTAAATTGTATTTCCATGCCCTTTTGAAAGCTGCAAGGCTGGCGTGACAACACTGGAAGAATAAATGCTCACCTCTTACACAGTGGATTGAAACTTTGCAGCGCTTTCAGCAGTTGAAAAGCTGACATATAGACGTCACCAGTAAATGGATAGTTAAGTGTAGCCTGGTCAGCTTGGATGACACTGATGTATAATGACTAAAAAATTGTGTGTGTATGCGTGCATGCATATTTCATATATATTCATTCATACTGATATATTCAAATCTCTTTTTTCCAGTTTTATTGTTGAATTTTCACAAGGAAATCAATTCACCAAACAAAATGCCTATTATTACTACAAGTCCTCGTCCTCTGTACAAATCTTGGTCGGGGTATGTGGTCCATGGAGGCTTTCAGGAGTCCAGTTCTGCTTCCGAAAAACACACATGGTCCCAGCACACCTTCTTTCTGAGCAAAGTGGCTGCAACGCTGCTGCCCGCCCCACGGCAACAAAGTCAGTGGGGCACTGGGGGCAGCAAAACGGCCATGGGGGGCCTGCACAGGCTGCAAGTTGCACACCCCCATTGCACATAAATGCAGAGATGACACCAGGCTACAAGCCTGCAGTGGCCTCATTCCAAGGAAGACTGAAACTGGGGAAACCCCGGGCATTCTTGGTGCTCACAAAATTGGGGCACACTAACGGTGTCCAGAGAGGCAGGCAGCCTGGCCACTGGCATTTGGATGACCATGATGTGCCTTTGCGCCCACATCAGCCATGCATGAGGAAACCTCTTTCTGTGCATACCTCTCCTTTCCTGGGTCAGGGAGTTTGTGAATGTCTTTAGGTCTGTGAAGTGTCCAGAGAGCTGCAGCTATTGTGTGGCGTGAAAGTATAATAACTAGACAATTACATTTTCTTTCTACAAGCACTGCATCTTAAACCTCAGAAGGGCATATATAATCTCAATGAGTAACGAGTTAATGCCAAACCATTGGAATTGTTCCTGTTCTTTTTTATTGTTTCACTTCCTATAAAATACTCCTTTCCCTCACACTGTCCTCATGCCACTCATTTTATTACTGTTTCCTGTTTCCATACAAGGAATTCAGAAATAAAGTGATCTAGACTGCTTTCTGACCTAGAGAGAAACTCTTCAATGTGTCCAATTTTCACACTAACATTTTTCCAGCTCTCTTGCTCCCTGATCCTTGTCAGTTTTAATAGTTCTGAACTGCATGCTAACCCCTGGAAGAGCATTTTACAAGATGGCCTATATTCATTCCTTCTCTACTCTCCGATCTGCAGATCTTCAATCAAGGAAATATCTTCTCCATGCACAAGGCACGAATATTAAACAAGAGAGTGGGGAGGCATCTCTGTGTCTATCCCAGGCCTCTCAGTCTCCTCTGCTAATGACTCTTGATTTTCCCCTCCTCCTGTGTGTGATTACGTGTGCTATTTTCCTGCTGCGCTGGCTGAAAGACTGTTCAGCTGTGGAGCGCTTCACTCCACTTAATTTTTATTTTTAATGGTGCTCCTCCATTCCGCCCTTGTGGGGTCGATCGCTGTGGCTCAGCCTTGTCCCTGAAGTGCTCAGATTGGTTCGGCTGCTCTAAATTATTTCTTGATGCCCTTTTTCAAGGCTCCCCTGGCATCAGCTCATCAGGCAAAAAGAACAGCAAAGACTGTGCACGTGTTTTAATTGAAGCTGGCTCACCCAGTGTGTCTGTGGGAGAGTATCCTATTTGACGGAAGAGAATCCTCTGTTTGAAGGGCTGTTATTTGAATGCATTCTCCATTCCATTTCATTTATCATTTTTGCCTACCACCGAATAGCTGAAATTATTTGCAAGATTAAAAGCCTTAACAATATATTATGCACGGATTAAAAACTATTTAGAGTGCAGTCCCCTATGGCTTGAGCTCGGGGGATTCTGGGCATCTATGCAGGATGCAGGCCGCCTCCATGTTCCCCCTGCCTTGCAGAGCACTTAGCTTATTGTGAGTGTCTCTGTGTGGCGTCTTGGGGCACAAAGGAAGAAGGTTGTGGTGCCACCAGGATGTGGCACAGCATGTAGGAACCTGTCTCCCCCTGCTCCCTGGAATGCCGCTTAAACCCATCTCCAAGGTTACTGTGGTGACTTCAGAAAATCAGCTGGCATGGTCCTTACTGTGTGGGCAGAGAGAGACATCCGAGCTCAGAGACCAGCTCCTGGGAAGGAGGATTGCCTGGCTTTGTGCTGCCTTGTACAGACATGCAAACAGAGACACATATATCGAAACACTCCCAAACAGTCAGCAGTGTGGAAAATCCTAGACCTGATTAATGCTTCATTAAATGCTGCCAAATGCTTGAGACAAGAGGAAGTTCTGAAACTGGAACCAAAAAGCTAACAGCATGCTGCCAAGTGGCTTGCACCAGGGAGATTTTTCTGCAGGTGGGGATCACCATCATGAAGGCCAAAATAATTGCTATTTTAATTTTAAGAACTACCAGAAGGGAGAGCAGGAATTGCCTTAAGGCTCATCAATACTTAGAACCTGAACAGTCTGAGCAGGTGCACCAATACTTGGTTCCCATCTTCCAACTCTGATGAGATACATTGTACTGCTTTTTAAACCACCGTGATTATTTCTATATCTGCATGCAAATTTAGAAATGATTCCTTTGATTTTAATACCACACAGCTTCCCCCATTTGAGAGGGCAGTGCACAGGGGGAGGGGTGCTGGGACAAGAGGACCGGTCTTCCCATCAGTCCAGGGGGTAAGTGGTGAGGAGCAACTTCGTGGTACCGGCTGCTTTTTCTTCTTAGAGTATGATACAAATCAACTAACTGTAAGCTGCATTTCACTAGATCTCTTGATCCAGGGATGGGCAACTAGGGCAGGCTGGGGGCCATTCTCACCCCCAGAAATCACAACATGGGTGCACTTGTTTGCTGATTTGCTACACATTTTTGGCAGCAAACTGCCACGGTGATCAAATCTATATGGTAACAGAGGCTTGAATGGGCTTCATGCAACCTTTGGGCTCTAAGTTTCCTGCACTTGCCTTGATTGGTGTGCCAGCTCATGTACTTTTCAGTTTATTTACATATTACTCAAGCTGCAGGCCAGGATGTGGTACTAATATCTCTAACCTTTTCTTTTTAAAAAATTACATTCTAAAACAAGTACAGAATCTCAGCCACCCATCTGTTTAGAATTTGTCTTCTTCAAAAGCTGTGGAAATGTCTCTGGAAATGCCTTCCATGGAGACAAGCAATCCACCCATTCTCAGACTCGGAGGATGGTTTTGAAGCTGAAGAAGCGTGGAGTGATGGAACAGAACATTCAAGAGCTTCATCCAGGACCTGTATATTTTAATTAAAGGCAAGCAGTTGCCTGCTGTTGCAGCTGAGAGGTCCTTTCTCGTGGGGTTGTGTAACATTAATGCTCATTGATTTGTGAAACTCTGGAGAGATCTTTGCGCAGTTTTGAGAAGACAAACATTTGTTGGTTGGAGGTTGTTTTTTTTGGGGGGGGTGTTGTTTTTCAGAAAGCAGATTCATTATCATCTGAAGTACTTGGTTAATTAAAAGAGAAATCCGAAGGGAGTTTTGAAGACTCTTGTCTTTGCAAGTTAATTTTATAAGCAGTAAGAAACACAGTAGCTTGCTCTGCTGAAGCAGAACTTCAGCTTTTTTAAAAAAGAGTAGTGGCAGTTATCTTACAGATTTATTTAGTTTATGCAAGATGGTAGAAGATATACTTTTGGTCTGTGCAGATGGGATGGCCCTGAAACACACACAGCTGTTCTCAAGCAATACCTGCCAATCTCTGGATCCGAGTAGTTAAGCAAGTGTGGTGGGTGCTGTCGCTCAACATGCAAACAGTCCTCCCTTCCGAGAGAGCTGTTTTGAAGATTACAGAGTTCACGGTGCACCAGCAACGCATCCCTTGGCAATGCAAAGGGAAGGGGGTATGTGGTGGGGAGATGAAGTCCTTCGGCCTTTGCAATTCTATTTTTGCACCCTTCTGTTAATCTCTGAAAAAGACTTTATCATCCAAGATTTACATGAGTTCATTTTGAACATTTTGCCCCTTGATTTAAATACAGGATAGATTATAGGATTACTTTTCTCCATGTCAGATCAAAAATATTTAGGGTCATCACCTAAAAAGAGGATTCAAAAGTAACAGAAAGCACTTACTATAAATACTGTGGTACTTAGCAATATCTGCAGTTGATGTTTGGTATGGTAAAAAGAGGGAATGTATTCTCTCAGCAAACTCATGATGATAAATGTTGCAGTATTCAGACATAACTGAGTAGACACGGGGACCTGTTTTACCCCGAGTCAGACCTTTAGCCTGTCTGTCTCACTGCCTGCACAATGGGCTCAGTCAACCAGCTAACTCACATTCAAGGAAGGAATATGAGATGCCATTGAACTGTGGGTTGTTGTGGAACTAGCGCTCCTTGTGTTAACAAGCTCTGGCTTGTTAATCATGGACAACCCATGAACAAGGCCCGTGCTTTGGTGCTGGGCTGTGAACTGTGGGTTGCTCACAGTTAGTTATCTTGGCTGGATTCAGGCAACATGATAACACACATTTCAGAAACAACCCGTGGTTCAATATCAGTCCACACTCGAGCCAAACGAAACCCTTTGGTGTGGGTTATCCTGTTGTCAGAACAAAGCCATTGGTGGTACATTGGTTGGTTTCAGAAAGGAGTGTTTTTTAGAGATCCCAGGGTCTTTGGTGTGGGAAGCAAGAGCTCTAGTACCTCTGAGCTATAACTCTTGCTCAGTTTAGAGTCTCTTCCTCCCTCCACACACCTGCTTTGTGGCTGTCAGCCAGCCAGTGCTCCCCAGCGTGCAAAAGCAGACTTCGGCTTGCTAGGTGGACTGTATGTGCAAACGAGCTCCCAGTATCAGAACTCCAGTTTCTCAGTTGGAAGGTTCATTTTAGGAGCATGGAGAACACACATTTCCAAATGCTCATGAAGAAG
Source organism: Varanus komodoensis (assembly GCF_004798865.1). Lineage (NCBI taxonomy): Eukaryota > Metazoa > Chordata > Lepidosauria > Squamata > Varanidae > Varanus > Varanus komodoensis. The sequence goes on along the minus strand of NW_025335568.1, from coordinate 53,777,609 downwards.
GGTGCATCTGATCTTTAGGTCCTGCCTTAAGGATTGGATCACGCCCAAGTGTGTTTGTGCCATCTGATCATGACACCATGCCAGTGGAGATAATCTAGAAGACAAAGCAGTTGAAGGGCACAATCCTACACATGTTTAGGCAGTAAAGAAAAATGTCCTACAGCTCATAATATGGATGGCCAGAGCATGTTAGGAGTTGTAGGACTTGCTTCTGTGAGAACACGCATAGGATTGCACCCTTCATCTGCATGACCTGAGAACACCCAGTCCAGATGTCTACGAAAGCTTTCAGTGCAGGTTATGGCATTGCAGATCTGGAGACTGAACCCAGCCCCTAGCCTCAGCTTCCTGCAGAGAGCATCTGTTCTTACCTCATATCACCAGGTCGTTTGAGCTTTTCTGCAGCTCCCCACCCAGTCATCCGGTGGTTTTCAGCTTCTGTGCATTTCTCCAAATGCTGAAAGGTCAAAATGCATGTCCCAAGGCTTAGTTTTGTGAGAAGTAAGATCCCGTGTAAGTGAGTCTGTGTAGTTCCATGCAGGCAAGCCAGAGAGCTGACAGGAAAGACATGGATTGCCCCATTCCCCCGCTCAGGCTGTTTGCTTTCTATGCTAGCTTCAGAGGAAGGAATCTCTGTTCCTCTGAAACCAACCATGACACATGGTGGGCTGTCAAAAGAGGGGTAGGCCATTCCATTCCTCCTCCATGAGCCTGCTGGATAAAGGCTTCCTGTTCCCGCTGACCTCCAGTGAACCGAGCACTTGCTGTTTTGTACGCTTGAGCTTTTGCTATTTTCACCAGGACCACTTTGCCACAGCCCCTGGGAGCCTCGCTGAAATCGAAGCCAGGCCTCTGGCTGAAAGAGGACCTGCTTCCGGGTGGGTTCGAGAGTGGGCCTGCAGCGATCGATCGTCTTTGCTTCTGTTTCCTACATCTCTTCACTAGAACGTGTGCAGTATATGCTGGCCAAGGAAGGGCCACCCTCTCTGTGTTGACCATGGAAATGCAGGCTGCTGCCTCTTGGTGTAAAGAAGCACGTACATCAGTGCTTCTCCTGCTAGTATTCTATTCTATATGAAGCAGGTACCTTATTCAGAATATTTGTTTATTTGGGACAGCAAGGCAATTGGAATTTCCATATAGATGCACCATGCAGTGAAAAGTGTATTTCCCTCCGGGCCATTACAAATGTCAAAAATCTGAGCTTCCGGGGTGAATTCTGCCATAACAATTCCTCTCAGTTCTTTAAATGTGGTTGGCAACTCTTCACTGGAGAATCAGGTTGAGTCTTGAAGCACTAGCGGTGTCAAAAGATTCTTAATTCTCCCACTTGGCAAACAGGAGCCAAGAGTTTCAGATGTTTCCAAAAGCTAACATTTAGGTGGAAAGGCTTGTAATTAAAATCTTGGTGGAGGGAAATAAACATTTTGGATGGCAGTCAGATGCTTAAAAGCAAAGCAGATTTGCAGCTATCTTTCTAGGGGGATGTGAATTACACCTTGGGCTCTGTACATTCATGGATAATGAAGACAGAGGTTTATGAATACTGAATGCAACTCTATGATTAATATAAAAAGAAATAAATGTATGTGCCAATTATTAGTTGTTCTGGAGTTCACCTCTGGGGCACTATGCTACTGTGCTAAAAAGGTTTGTGTGCCCCTTGTAAACAAAGCAATTAAGTGGTTTCCCAGGTACACATTGAATGTGTGTTTGTGCCCCAAAATGAGAAGGCATGGAGCTAAAAATAGACTGACCAGATGTTTGCCTCGCACTCTAAGCAACACTCTTTTATCCATAGAAATGCACAGGCAATTTCAGATCTGAAGAGCCATCATCAGGGTTCTGCTTGCAGGCACAACAGATGTGCCATTTTTTCTTAAGTCACAGATAAGATAACAGCCCTTGGAAAATCTGATTTCAGTGAAATGCTGCATAGGGAACAGCTCAAGGTTAATTTTAGAAGTTGCATTCCAGGGGTTGTGTCAATCAAAAGATATTTGCTCTCTCCCCACTGATGGCTTACCAGACATGCCTATTTAGGAATCCATTTGGAGTTATTGGTTAGGGATCCAGCGTGTGCCAAATGAGAGATGCGCGGCGTCTCCTTTCTGCCAAGGACATGGAGCTTCTTGTTTTCCAGTACTGTGTAACTCACTCCCTTCACCCCAGTGTGATGGTTTCCTTGCAGTTATTCTCAATATTTTGTGAATAAGCAAGGTAGAAACTATTTTACATGATCAGCAAAATGAGCAGGCAGATGGAATGGCAGCTACAGGGACTGTGCGCATCTTACTGTCTGCAGTGGGCAAGGGGGGCATATTTTTAATCTTCCTGCAATCTGCAAAAAGCTCCTGCATTCAGCAAGGAGGTTCAGCAGGCGGAACCTGATGCTGAACTTTTCCTCCTGACGAACCACTTTACTATATCCAGAAGGATGAATCCTGGCAGTCATGCTTAGAGTAGACACACTGAAACCAGTACAGTTAAATGTAGCCATTGATCACTCTTCTCAGTGATTTCAGTGGGTCTCCTAAGCCTGAAAACACCTATAGCCACCCCAGTGCAGTGAGCCACATTTCCTCTCTCCGACAATTACCAGCTTCAAGCCATTCTCAGCAAAATTCTCTTTACTGTTTCTACACATAAATCATCTAGTCATGTCCCTCAGCAGGCACGAAGCAGTTTGTTGAGCCCAGCCTAGAGGTCCTCTGTTCAAGGATAGGCTAGAGATGCACATGGTGGGCAAGGCATGAGTGGAGCTGGCTGGAGCCGGGGGTCAGACTAGATGGCCCGGGAGACCCCTTCTGACCTGCTCTGTTTCTATGTTTTTATGTTACTTCCTAAAACTCTCCTTATGAAGACTCCTGTGTCTCAACCCTCAGGAAGGTGCGCTGTGAAGGGCAACTTTCTCCCACATGATTCTCAATCCATATTGGGTTTCTCTTCTCAGCAGCCACCCAGCAACAGTGGCGATCTCAGAGGGGAGCGGCTGATCTCCTGTTGAAGATTCCCCAGGCTCACCTGGCCTTCCCGCTTCCTGTATCTCCATCATGTTCCCAGAGCCAGTCTGTGCTTTATTGTCTCCACTCCCTGCAGTTTCCCAGGGCAGTTAGCAAAGTCCCGCTCTTCGGTCCCATCACAGTATCCCAGTTCCGCCTCAGAACCTGAGCCAACAGAGCTGGCGTGGCATACGTCCAAGGGGAACACTTTCCGGAGCTCGCCATCCCACTTGCTCCCAACGTCCAGTGCATCTGCATCCGCTACAGCTGAACCTATGGCACATTCATGGGTGCATCAAACATATAAGTTCTAAAACAGAAAGAAAGCCAAGGTGGTCCACGAGCGGGGAACTCCCTGCCCCATCCGCCATCTGAAGGACCAAGCAAAGTGCCGATTTGATGTTCCCCAGACGCCATGGACCACACCTCCCATAATTGCCGGCCACTAATACAATCAAGGGGTTCCTTCAGGGGGTGGGTCTTGAAGGCATGGTCTGGTGGGCCGAGTGGGTAACGTGGGCCATACTAGACCCCAAGTCTAGCCGTTCCTGTCCCCTGCTCTGCTCTGATGGTCCACATTGCCGTGGGATCTCAGGGAGGTGCTTTCTTCCCCAGCTACCTGCCTCTTATACTGGGAGCTGCCAGGGGCGGCAGAGGGCATTCCTGCCATCCTGGTCATCCCAGAAATTCTCTGAGGAGTCAGGCCAAGCAATGCTTCCTCTTTCACTGTCTGCAGCCACGCAGATTCATTTCTTGGCATGATTCAGGGGATGGGCATAAAGTTGGACTGGAAAAGGTTACCCAGGAGCCATACTGAACACATGCATAACTATGCCGGCCGATTTGCAACTCAAATTCATAGGAGGATGCAGCCTCTGAGCTCATTGCTAGGTCTAATATTTTCCTATTGCTGCAAAGCAGGGATGGGCAAGTGCCACTCCTCCAGCATCCCTTTGGGTGCTTGCTGGAAGTGCAGGTTTCACTGATGGCTGTGGCTCAGGGCAGACACACACCCGGGGGATTTAAAGAGGGTGCTTCTAAGCCCGGGCAGGCCACACACAGCCTGTGGGTTGCAGGCTGCCCCTTGCTGCCCCTGCCTCCCCCCAAAGTTGCAATCTGCCCCCCTCATTTCTCATCATTGGCTCTGGCGGCTAGGGCTGATGGGAGCGGTAGGCCAAGACATCTGTAGCACTGCAAGTTAATGACTCCTGATCTCATCGGACCTTCCACCCAGCTCTGGATCCCCCAGCTTCAGCATGGCTACCCAGTCTCTGCTTAAATCGCTCCAGGAAAGGAGAGGCCACCCCCTCCAAAGGAAGTGTGTGCCACCCTCAGACCGCTTGTACCATCTCCTAAAGTTTAGCCAGAATCTGCTCCTTTACCCACTACTAGTTCTAGTCTTGCCTTTTGGAAGAAGGGAGAACGAGTTTGCTTCGTCTGCTGCATGACATGGCGCCTGAGACTTGAGGGCAACGATCGCATCTCCTCCTCTTTCCAGGCTAAGCACACCCACTCTTTGCACTGTTCTAACCAGAACTTGGATTCTCAGCTGCTCAGCATTCTTCTTGCCTTCTTCTGCCGCTGAGGAAGGAGGTAGAGGTCCCAAGTTCACTCCTTTGTTCTTCCATGGAAAGGAACTGGGTAGCAGGGGATAGAGAAGACCTGTTCCAGACCCCAGAGGCTGCATCTTTCATATCCAGCTGAGGCTTCTACTGTAATTTGTATGCAAAAAGCGCATTTCCTGCAAATCATCACTGAATTCTAGCAATGCAAGAACAACCACGCCTGCTTTAACTCAAATTGTTAGCAGCCCTCTGGCAGGTGTGCTGGTCTCCAGTTAGCAGTTATTTATGTCTTTAAGTCTGCAAGCAAAGCACAGGCCGTTCTTTACAAAACTCTGCCTTGGACGTAAGATAACAGAGGCTTCTTTTGAAGGCAGCCAAAATACATGAAAAGGTGGCCGTTGTGTTGCATTTCGAGTTAAGTCCTATGAAATGACCATGAGATATAATTTATTTATTTCTCTACCATCCCACAGTTGAAGCTTGAAAAGAATCCACAAAACAGAGAATAAGATGCAATAAAAATGTACTGAAAACAAAAAATATATAATGTTTTAAACAGCTAAAACAAACAATAACAGTCAATGTTTTTATAAAACACCTGGGATGGGTAATTCCCTCAAGCCACCACTAGCCAAGTAAGTCTGTAAAGGTCTTGGCATAAAGGGCCATTTTGACCTGGCACCAAAAAAATAACAAATTTGGTGCCAGGCAGCCTGTGGTTGGAAGGTGGTTCCACAGATGAGGGGCCACCACAGAGAAAGCCCTCCCCGTTGTTACCACCCTCTAAGCTTCCCTCAGAATTGGCAGTTGGAGGAAATCCCCAGTGGTAGAAGGTAGTGTCTGATTTGATCACACCTGGGAGTGGTAATCCAACAGGTATTGTGGTCCTAGGCCACGTAAGACTTTATAAGTTAAAACAGCAGCTAAAATTGGACCTGGAAGCTTATAGGCAGCCGATGTAAGTGGCCGTAACTGGCCTTACGTGCTTGGACCTATGGGTCCTGCTTATCAATCTGGCTGCCCCATATCAAAATAAAGGGAAACAAGATAATCTTGTAATTTCCTCTCGGATGATCTTGCAGTGGCTATAAGGGCGACGCCTCCTAAACAATGTGACAGGCATGTTGTGCCTCTGATTGTTAAAACAAACAAAATGGAAAGGAATCAGGATTTCAGGCGATGCACAATAGCCCTGCAGAAAGCAAAAAAGCACCTGCTGTTTTGAAACCTGGATTACAGTTCCATATTTACTGGATCCTTCTCATCCATCATGTGCCAGTGGCTGCAAACTGGGCATGTGCCACTGAAAACCTCAAGGCAAAATTCAGCTCCGCTTGAAATGCAGGATGTCTCTCCTGCCCCTGCTCCCTGGTTGCAGGCCAGAAAGAGGAGGCAGGCGCAGAGGCTCCAGCTGGTGGTGCCCAACATTTTTGGGTCAGTGGGCACATTTGAGAGGGTGGCATGGCAGTTGTCACACAAGGACTGCCATCTGGCACTTGCCTAATTTATGATGGACCTTCTGATCGTGAAGCACCCTCTTCCCAGAAGGCATATTCCTGAGGCTTAAAGTCCAAGAACAGAGCCTGAACCCCAAAACACAAAAGGTCTCTGTTGAACCCAATGAAGAGGGTACCTTCCAGCATTACCAGCCTGCTGATTTTGATTGGTTTGTTTCAGATGGCAAGAAATAAAATCGTGGGGACAGGGAACTTGTTGAGCACTGAGAGACTTCTATGGGTACACTGCTGCCAAAGGCCACTGGGCTTTCAGTGGCTCACTTGGGGCATTGTGGGTGCCTGGCCAGAACTGTGCATTATTTTAAACACAGGATATTTAAACAGTTTTTATACTCAGCCTAGAGTGTCCCACATGGCCAGACCATGTGAACTCTGTCATACCCAGGACCAAGGGAAGGAAACCTACATTTTTCAGCCAGATGCTGGTCTCAGTTAAAAGCCAAAGGCCAGGGCACCCAGGTGACACATTTCAGCGCAGATATGCTGACTGAGGCCATCTCAAGGCTGAGCACCTCCACTTACTGAACCACCTGAATGGCAAACTGTCCTGTTGCCTAAACAAGGAGGAATCTCCTAGAGTCCATCTCAGAGCTGGGGAAGTGACAAAAAAAACAGGAGACTCGTTTGGAATCTCCTCCCAGGCAAGTGGGGGTAGGGGGGACGAGAAGAAAGGTTCTCCCCTGGAAAAAGGAATGCAGTGCCTTTCTCTTCCAGCAGGGGTGCCAGGACCTGGTGTCCCAGGAAGCAGGGGAGCTCCCTGCAGGCAGCAGGGGGAAGTGCACCACGCTTTCCAGCACCGGCTGTCGTCTTTCCCCAAAGAAAGGGCAAGGCAGACACCAGGAGAGCTTTAGGGCAACAGAGTGGCTCTTCAAGGAACCAGTTGGGCAGCTGGCACACGGCTGTGCTGGCTAAGCTGCATTTCCCTTTTTGTTTGTTCATTGCCACTGATTGGCCACCTTGATGACTTACTTTTGTCTGCTCACAAGCTGCCCAATATGTTTCTCATTCTGTACTTTCCCCGAATCCTTAACAAATCTTTTACCCTGTTTTTGCCTGTGTGCTTTGGGGGAGGACAAGCGGGGAGGCTCACAAACAGGGCTTGCTGTTTCAGCCCCCTGGTTGCACTCAGCACGCTGAGCAGAACCTGCAACTCAGCTGTGCTTCCCTCAGGACACAGGGAAGTCCCACATGAGAAGCTCCGGTGGGATCCTTGGCCAGCCATCCCCAAGGGACTGAGAGGACCTGGGATCTGGGGAGACTGGGTTTGCCTTACTCTTGCCGGTTACAGCCAGTACCAGTTTTGGTCCTACTGCACCAGGACTTGCACCTGCAACCAGGATGCCCGTAAGCACCAGGTGGCCACAGGTCACCATGCGGGAAGATGGGTCGCCTCTAGGTTCCTAAGGAAATCACACAGATATGTGGTGATAGAGAGGAAGAATTTGCCATCTCTAGGTGAACATTTAGAGCTTCTTCTGATCTTCAGATAGACCTGATCTTCATGTGCAGAAAGGATACCTCATTTCCTTTGTGCTGCTCCAAATCTTCTTAGGAGAGGCCTTCAACCTTCCAGGGCAGATTTCATTGGGGATTGCAAGAGCTAGGGAAAATGAGTCATTCCATCAGTGAAATTAAATTAAATTAAAATACCCCAGATTTTATCCCGTATAGCTTTTCAGGGTATACAGTTAGTTCAGAGCCACTTGAATGAAATAAGTCCTACAGGAATCAACCCTTACCTGTTTTCCAGTACAGAACAATGTAAAAGACCTTTAAAAAAGGTGTCACAACCTGATAATTCTATTTCAGACTTTCTCAAGACAGCTTACAAGTCCCTTCTTGGAAACATCAAAATAAACATAAAAAACAACCCAAAATACAATTTGAACAATCAATCAGCAGTTGGGCAGGAGCCTAAAAGCAGCTAATGTTGTTTAAATATGTAGTTGGTCACCTTCTAGGACTTGTTCTGGCTAAGCTTGCATAGGATTCTGCCCTGAGAGTTCCCCTGCATTCTGCCATTTCCAGATGTGTGCTTGGTCGGGGCACAAGAACAGGCCTTCTTGCCAGCAGTGCCCAGATGGCAACACTCCATTCTAAAAAATCCCTCTTCGCATGCTCTCCATTCCCCTGGCCAGCACCATTTAAGGACTCGCAATAACTCTGTCCTGCTGCTGTTGTAATGATTCATAGAATCCTAGAATCCTAGAGTTGGAAGGGGCCAGAAGGCCATCAGGTCCAACTTCTGCTATTGCAGGACACCAAGTTACACCATCCCACTCAGAAGACTGCCCAGGCGCTTTTTGAATGTCTCCAGCAATGTAGAGCCCACAACTTTTCCAGGAAGCAGTTTCCCTTGTCATAATGCTCTGACAGTCAGGAAATGCTTCCTGGTATCTAGTCTAAATCTGGTTTCCTTTAACTTAAGTCCATTATTCCATGGTCTGCACTCTGGAATAGATGAGAAGAGATCCTGTCCTTCCTCTTTGGGACAGCCTTTGAGGTACTTGTAGAGTGCTTTCATATCTCCCCTCAGTCTTCTCTTCTTGAGGCTGAACATGCCAGTTCTCTCAATCTTTCCTCATAGGGCCTGAATCAGTTCCTCTTTTTAAAACTTAGGTGCCCAGAACTGGACACAGTACTCCAGGTGTGAATTGGATTGAACTAACATACTGAAATTTTAAAATTGTGTTGCATTATTTTCATGTATTGTTGTGTTTTTAGTCTGGAAACTCCCTGGATAGCCCTTTAGAGAGTGAAAAGGTAGGAATGCACATTTTCTAAACTAGATACCTCAGGTGAGCAATTCTGGATTATCTGTGTGCAAAACCCACCGTGCAAATATTTCTTTCTCCACTAGAGGGTGGCTCTTTGTGAAAGGGATACAGGAGAAGCAGAAAGCCAAGCATCTTCTCTTGCTTTTACGAGTAGAAAATACCTGCTGAAATTAGAATATTACAAATTGTAATATTTGGAAGGTGGCAGAATTCTGCCAGTATTTCCAGAGTCCATAATTTTAATCAGGATGCCCTTTTTTGGCTTAAAAACCCTCTGGCCCTGCTCTAACGGAAAGCTAAGAGACGGGTGAGGCTGAATCGCCACCTATAACAGGTTTGTGCTGCCCATGCGATCTGCAGATGTGCATGTACTCACATAATGCTTGTTTTTTGCCAAGCAATTATGTAATTCCCCAAGATGCCATTAGAGTAGAATTCTGTTGTGTAGCCTGTGAATTGTTCAGCAAGCACTTAAGTTAATAAGACATGTTCAGTGACATTGTTTGCAACAATAAACCCTTTAATCACCCCTGATGTTGGGAAAATTGTTTAAAGCAGTCATGGTACTAGATAGAATGCACTTCTAAGAACAGGATTCAATGGCCCCGGCCCTGGATGCATGCAGAGTGAACTTGGGGGCTTCCCTGCATCCTACTCATGGGACATTTCCAGCTTTTTAGATGAAATGGTGCCAAAGAGGTGGCGGTGCCGCCTGGATAACAGCCTTTCCCAGTTTGATGACCCCCAGATGTGCCTCCCAGATGTGCTGAACTTAGGGATACACAGATTTTGACAAATCGGTTCCATCTGCATTTAGAAGTTTGTCAGGCATCTTTCTGAGTGCTCATTGTTGCAATGACAGCCTCTCAGTTGCCTGAACTTGTGTTTGTCTTGCAGCAAATGTGGGAGAAAATGCCCATTTTTGGTGGTTGGTTGTTTTCCAATTTTATACAGCATGGGTAAAAATTACAATTCCAGAAAATAAGAAACAATCCTCAGAAAAAGCCAACCAGTAGCAAAATCCACAAGCCACAGAAATCCAAACCCATTTGAGTCTCTTGCAGGGTTTGCCAGCATCCCTTGGTGGAATGGCACATCTTTCATTCCCAGTCATGATGGCCAATGGATGATGGGAGTTGTTATCCAGCATATCTGAAAGGCACAAGTGGAAGGACAGCTGCTGCATTAGTCAAGTCCTGCTGTGTCAGCTGCAGGACTTGGCAAGGCTGGAGAAAAGAAATATTCGGAAAGTTCCCAAGAGGCTGCTCAGTCGCTGATGAAGGAGCAAGGGGAACAGCAAGAGGAATCCTGTAATGCGGCTAATGGATGCATTCTGCCAAAGATTTGAGTTGAAGATCAGAAGTCTCCAGCCTGGCAGAATGTCTTCTGAAGCTGAAAAAGTGTAATTAACTTTGAATGGAATGCAACAAGCTAATGGACTCCCCATGTAGCCTGTCATTTCATTCAAATATCACGAAACTGAGAAATGCCACCGTTCTCTCTGTGGCCTCCCAGCAGAGAGATTAGGTGGGTGCAGTTACTTGAAAAAAGCACGCACAGACCCACAGGGGTGGGCAGAGGGAGAAAGGTCATTCACTTCAAAGACAGCACATTCCTTAGTAAGAAAGCAAAGCTAATGTTGAAATGATGGTATTAGAAGAAGTCTTTGAACAAAGATTCCAAATGGGCCAGAATAGCTCTGCTCAGCACAAGGAGTCCCATGTTGTCTTGAATGGAGCTCTGAAGATGAAAGTCCTGAAAAGGTATTGAAACTAATGATCCTTAATTGGAGCCAAAAGGCAGATGGATAAAAAAAGAGCTCTGAGTTCTCCTCTTCGTGCCCGAGTTCTGCTTCCAGTGGCCTAGATCGAGAGGCAACTCTCCCCTCTGTTTTAAGATACACCTTCAATCAGTAATAATGTCAGGCAGCAGTCAGGATGTGCCCTCTCGCAACAGGGGCTGCCTTACGGTTTGATCTCCACTCGCTACCTCTGGCCTTCAGGCTCAGATCCAGGAGGGAAGATGGAAAGCATGAGCCATCTCAGCCCCACTGAAGGAATCACCCTGTCGGTTGGGTGATGCCAGCCTGCTGCTTGTAAGAAAGTGCAAAGTGAGCACCACCATTTCTAATCACAGGATGTGTCTGTGAAGGCACCAGGCTCAGCTTCCCATTTCTTGGCTTTGAGGGGTTTGATCCAGCATGAGACAGTCTGAACTCTGGTTTAAATACAGCAGGGTTTTTGTTTTTTAAACCCTTATTTTCTCTAGTATTTTTTTGCAAATGTGGTCTTTCAGTGTTCTCACAGACAAGCAAAGGCATAAACAGGAGACGGTTCCGCAGGCATGTGCAAATGAATAGATGTCTTCCTTTATGTTCAGGAGAGCTTAGTTTGGAAGGGAGCCTGCCCAGGTTTCCAGCACAGCCTTCTTCTTTTCCTCCCTCATCAGTAATCAACCTGGCAGGCAGCCTTCACAACCCCCTTTTCTTAGTTGGTGGGTTCCTGCCACCACTGCCCAGGGTCAGAAGGCTGAAAGAAGAATCATGGTGGGCACGCTTGATTTCTGGCAAGCACTAGGATTTTAATGTGCCTGGTAGAGTTGATGCCCAGCCTATGGTTCTTATGCAGGGTGGTATAAAAATAGAATTAGATGAGTAAATAAATAAATAATTTTATAGGGTGCTGATCAAATATGGAAAAATACTGGATCAAGTGGGACATCATGTTCTTTCCCCACTATACAATTATTTCCCCAATATTTGCATTTTATATTGCTAAGCCATACAACTAAAATATGTTTCCTGTACCTCTGCAAATGTAATATATGAACATGGCCAGTAGCTCTTACAGCATTTATGATGCATTCCCTCAATATACGGACCAAACTGAAAGTACCTATTTCTTGCTAGTACATCTTCACTATACACCTGGGAGGATCAATTCATAAAAGCTTTCCTCAAATGCACTTATTTCAGGGGGAAGGGCAGAGGCTGGCTTCTTCGCTAGCATGCTGGCTACCTTGCTCTTTGTCCATTTATTAAAATTATACCTTGCCCTATAAACCATTGCTTTCAAGGTGTCCTGCAACACTTAAGGCAACTGATTCAGTTTTCAAAGAGCAAAGCAATTAAACAGCAGCACCGCACCGCACCGCAATCAACAAGCAGACAATCAGAAACTCAAAATAAAACCAAATCAAGCTGAATTTTTAAAAGGTCCGAGGAAATGTTAAAACAGTCTCTCTCTCGGTGCTCAAAACATATCGGGTTCCATCCAGTGTCATGGCAGCCAACGGATGTCAATAGGACCAGCCCTTCCTTTATCTCAATGGGGATTGGATCGGTTACAGTCAGAATTGGATGCAGCCCGTAAGAGTGTGTGTCTGGCAAGCTGTTCCAAGGGCAGGGTGCTGCGAAGGAGCAGAATCGTCTAGGCAGAAGTGGCTAGGACTGAAACAGTGGCCTACACATGCCCAGCCAAGACCACAAGGCTCACGTGTGCATTCCACACCAAGCCGTGACATCAGTGAGCCAGGCTGAGCCTTCTTACTTTACCCAGCTCATATTTCTTTATTCGTACAAGATAGATACTGATGGCACAAGCCTCTTACTGAATATTGATTGTACAGAGCTGTTAAGTAGCAACTATTATCATGACTCGAGAAAAATGAGAAATGCACTCCAAGTTCCTGCGCCCGATATATGAGCTCCTGAAACATTTCTTCATGTCATTTCAGGGGACTGATCTTGCAAGATAGATAGCCAGATGTTCTGTCCTGTGTTTTCATTAATGGCCATTATTAATAATGGGTCAAAAAAACTTTTGCTGTGCCCCAGACTTAAGGCTTCTGAGAAGTTTCTCAATGAGAAGATGGTGCTGATGAACCAGCTTTCTCAGAAAAGAGCGTCTCTGGTACTAATCACCTTCTGTTCCTTCTAGTTGAATGTATGATGGTATTCTACATAAGTACAGATTGAGAATCTGAAGCAGGGGTGTGCAGATAGGTTAGAGTCCCCACTAGTATTTCATGCCATGGAGTTCTGGGGGCTCTATTCTATTCCCCATACTATTTAACATCTTACAATACATTTTTGGGGGGATTTTTAAAAGACTCAGCCACATGACACAGCACCAGCATAGCATGTAGCTTGGCTGCCACTGGTAGAGCATTTAGTTTGCTTTCTGAAAGTTCCTTAAAGTTTCGGTCCCTGGCCTGAGAAACTATTGCCTCTAACCCTGGAGAAGTTAATCCAGAATCAACAGCTTTGAAACAGATGAGCCATTACTCTAACTATCTTCCTCTCTCCCATGGCTGCTAGGGAAGCTGACAGTAAAGAAAAGCTGGTGTGTGTGTGTGTGTGTGTGTGTGTGTGTGTGTGTGTGTGTGAATCCAGGAGACAAGATCTTCCCAGAGCTGCTTTTATAGCAATGTGTGTTCTCTTAGCCTCATTAATCTGCAGGAAGCTGTCTTAGATCAAGACTGAGTTCAGACAACTCATTGTGTTTATCAAACTATGGGTGCTTGTCAAAACATGGATTATCTTGATGTCTGATAACCCAGCCATGCTAACAAACCATGGTTTATGAACCACAAACAACCCACAGTCCACAACAGCAACCACCCAACAACCACAGTCCACCCAACAACAAACCAGAGCTTGTTTCTGATTCACAAACCACGGTTTGTTAGCAAGGCTTGGTTCAGACATGATAGCCCACATTTCAAGAACACTTTCACACTCAGCCTGTGCTCAGCCCAGAGTGTGGGTTGCCTTGTTCTCAGCCCATGGCTCCATTGCACTCGGTACTGCCAGTGGCTCTTCAGGGCTTCAGACAGGGCTTTCTCCATCTCTGGGACCCTTTCCACGCAAGGGACATTTTCTCCAAGTGTAAACCAATTGGAATCAATGAGATGTAAGGCAGGGCTGAGTCCAACAGGGTACTTATCCACCCCCCACCCCCGCAGTCTGTTAAGTCTGTTGCACAAATGGCCAGCATTGCCAGTGATCCAGCACTTCTGGGGCAACCCAAGACGAAGAGAAAGGTTGTTTTGGGGCAGGGGGGTGAGTGGACCTCACACACAGCACTTCCCTTGGGAACTGCTAAATTGGTCTTGCACGAATGGTGGTCCTGCTTGCATAAATCAACCGGCAAGTAAGTACTCGGAGGAGGGCTTTCTCTGCGGTGGCGCCCAACCTATGGAATTCACTCCCCAAAGAGGTCCGCCTGGCACCGTCGTTACTGGTTTTTCGGCGCCAGGTAAAGACCTTTTTATTTAAACATCATTTTAATTGTTAAAATATATGATCTGGCCAGGGCAACTTCTTCTTCCTTCTCTTTTCTCCTCCTATATTATTTATTTACTTATTTTATACTGATAATTTTAATTTTATATTATTATGTTTGTAACTCAATGCATTTTTTGTATTTTTGTATTTAATGGTAATTTATTATGTTCTATTGTATTTCAATGTATTTTATTGTGTTGTAAGCCGCACCGAGGCTTCGGCAAGGGGCGGCATAGAAATGTAATAATAATAATAATAATAATAATAATAATAATAATAATAATAATAAAAAAGACGGAAGGGAAGTGGTGGGAATATAAGGGTCTTGTTGGATTCTGCCCTATGTCATAACTAACTTAAGTCCAATTGATCTCTGTGGGCCTGCTACATGTATGAATAAGTCTGGATCTGGCCCCATGCTATTCATTTAATCTATCTCTATGCCACCCAATGGACTGCGTCATCTAAAACTGTAACAAATGAATGAATGAAGTCCTGCAGCCAACACACAGTCCAACACTTATTTACTCAGAAGTGCGGTTCTACTGTGTTCCGGGAATCTGGGCTTAGGATGGCCGCCTTAAAGGTTGCATGTACCGGAGCCCGCACTTGGGCTGTACAATCCCATTCTCTGGGCTTGGCTTGTGGTAGCACTCCAGAATGGTTTACAAGAATCATCAGGTCCTAGAGCAAGGATGAGGGACACGCAGGCTTCCAGATGTTGTTGGACTGCCGTTCCCACCATCCCCACTGGCTACTGAGAGTCCACACATGTTCTCCATTCCTCCTCTAGAGCTAATGCTGTACTTTCTGGGTTACATCAGAGGAACAACGAGAGCAGATCCAGGGCCCGCAAGACGGTAGCTGCTTCCCAAGACACTGGAACAGGCACATTCAGTGTCAAGGAGCAAAGCCAACCAGCTCATCCTGCTCCTGAATCCGTTTTCCTGCAACTGCAGCAGTACAATCGCATCTTGATACCACCCCACCTGCCATTCTATAGAATTGAGGCCGTGCTGCTTTAAAAGAGCCCCGACGTTGTTTCCTCTTTCATCATTTGGGCTTTCAAGTCTTGGCAAATCATATGCAAAAGTCAGGCCGAGGACAGGGCTCCATTCTTTGCTTCCCACCAGGGTTCCCACCTGCATATTTATGGGCTGAGTCTGAAGCCAGGTCAGTCCAAATCACGACGTGTTTAACTTGGCAGCTCCAGCAGGATATGAGCGAGCCTCCTTTCAAATAAAGGCAGCTATTTTAATCTCCGTGTTTACACAGCCGGGGAAGCGTGCAGGTGCAGTCGGGTGTCTGGTTACTCATAGGTGAGGTTCCAGATGAAAATAGCTTTGGCCAATGCACAGGGAAAACAGATCCCGTAGTCCAAATGTGGCTGCAGTGGGGGGAGGCTTTCCCACATGCAAACAAAAATGCCGGACCAATTTCTACGATGGCTTCCCACGTTGCCAGCCAGGAATGAGACAGAACTGCTGGAACAATGTCCAGCAAATTGGCAAAAGAAACGTCTTGCTTTAAAAACAGCATCGGCTCTGAAGCCACACATGCTAACATGTAGACTGGATTTCACTTCTGTTAATTTTCCACATGCTTGCAGTTATGGCAGGTAACACGGACTGGATTTAGCATTGGCATGAGCTTCAAATAAGATTTCCCCAGTGCAGCTGCAACAGCAGTTGGTGGCAGAAAACATGTCATGTTAAGGGAGAGTTTAGGCTGGTGCAGTGTAATTAGGGTGCTGGTAGCACAGTGTCAGCAGCATCACACAAATGCAGCAAACAAACAATGAAAGGAATCATCAGATTTTGTTTCTGTGCTCCCCGGTGGCAGTTTAGAAATATTGTTCAATTTACAGCAGCTCATAAAATACAATAGAATACAGTATAAAATACAAATAGCACTAAACATTGTAAGATTTCACTACAGGAATAAAAACACTGCATGTAAGCAACTTAAATAACTAGAACAGGTTAATACAGCTACCACAAGCAGCTGATGTAAGCTTCTCATGTGCTATTCAGAGATGTTCAATGCCTCAGCGTAGCAAGCAGTCACACCCTAGCCGAAAGGACTGCGGAACCGGGACCAGGTGTGCCCGAGTGAGGACAGCATCCCATGATTTGGGGGCTGCCACAGAGAAGGCCCTCCACCTTGGTGTGCCCTCAGAGTTGACACTTGGAGGAAGGCCTCTGTTGTCAAGCATGGTGCCCAGTGAGACCATGGCTTGCGCTCTTTATTGCCCTGTGAATATTACAGAGGACCCAGGAAGTAGGTGCATCAAGTCCCTGTCTGAGCTGTAGGCAAGCTGGAGTCCTCCAAATATTTTGGAATTCAGCTCTCATAATCCATGACTATTGGCCATACTGGATGGGCACTGGGTTGCCTATGTACCCTGCCCTATCAGTGAGTGAAGGCATATTGTCCTGGCGGAAGGGACTCAGTAGTCCTGATGTGGGTGAGTCCATGTAGGAGGGTGGAAGAGTCAGATCATTGCAATGGCCTGGAGAAGAAAGCAGGAACTGCTAATTGACTCATCCGTTGAGAACTGTGGAAAGAGCAGTCTTGAGGGACGGGTCCTTCAGGACCCTGGACAGTTCCTAGCAGAGGCCTCTTTGCTACCACTGCTTCTTGTTAGCTCAGCCCTCCTGGCCCTGACTGTCCCACCCAGGCGCTGCCCCCTCGAAAAAGAATAGAGAGCCTTAATGGACACGTGTCTAGCCTGGAGCCCGGCGCTCCCTTGCCTCTCTACTATGCCTTGCTATGCCTGAAGTGGTGAGCAAACATGGTGGATCAAGAAGTCTTAGGGGATAAGATGCTGGCCCATTGGTAGTATCAGACTGGGGTGGGTGCATCCTCTGGAGTCCCCAGCGGGCATGGGGTCCTCTGATATGGCTTAGCTGAAATCCCTATTTTTCTCCCTGATGTTCAGAGAGTGAAATAGGGCTACATTTAGTGATTTTCCAGGGAGGAGCATCTCTAGGTTGTCACTCTTTTCCTTAGTCTTGCTCCAAGCGGCCTTTGTAGAAAAAGGAAATGATGACCAGCCCTCCAGTGCCTATAAAGAGAATTCCTGCAGCTATTTTACTACAGCCACAACTTGTGGGAAGCAATGACAAAGGAAAGCTAAAGACTGTGAGTGACACCGCTCCAAATTCAGTCTTCTAGCTCTGTTTTGGGGAGCTCAGCCGTGCAGTGCTGGTTACTGAACTCAGGCTAGGTGTTAGGACTCTTTCCCAATGGCTATGGCAAGGGTCCAGAAGTTGAAGTTCTGGGCCAAATCTGGTACCATATCCCCTTGCTCTTGCCCTGGCTCGAACCCTTCACCCGCCAAGTATTGTTTGGTGGAAAGCTTCCTAGAAAACAGCAAGGGAACCTGTGGCCAAGTCATGCTTCCCAGAACCACCTGGTTGGCTATGGTGCAAAACTAAGGCTTTGGTGTGATCCACCCTGGTACTTCTCAGATTCTTAGCATTTACCTATGGGAAGAAGGAAAGGTTTGCAATCAGAAGACTATGAGTTCAATGTCTGGAATGACTTCAAGTCCCATCAATTCTAGCAACTTGGAGTTGCAGCTCAGCACATGCGGGGGCTGCCAGGTTGGAAGAGGCTACTCTGAGTGATATCCTAGTGGCTGTCAACCTTACCTTTTATGGCATGAGCAGTACCCTCCAAAGCCTGGCCCTGGAGGGGCACTAGTAGCCAAGCACTCATTATTTACCAACTATTAGAAACAGAGACCTAGTTCTTCACTTGAAACAACAAAGCAACAGTGTCACAACCTTCTTGCTCTGTCTTGGACTGTCTTTTTTTTTTTTTTAAACAAAACCTCAGAGCCCTCTTGATACCATAGACTTTCATCTCTCCCTGACCCCATTCCTGGGTTAATTTGACTCACCCGTGCTCCACCATTTGGGATATCTCCAAAGCCCATGGGGCAGGTTGGGAGGGTAGGAAGACACAAGATCCATTAACACGCACAGCCTTTTTCAAGGATGAAATGCTTAATTGTACCATGCACAGGAATTAACTACAAACCCCTGTAAAGGGAAAGTTACTGTGATAAGTTAAGGGATGCTCCAGGTGCTCTGAAGTTTCCAGGCAGTCCTGTAATTAAATTCAAGACACAGGCTCTACTTTGGCTCTGCGAGGAATAATAGGCAGGAAGGAATCCAGTGCTAACAGATTATATAGTGCCTACAGATTACAAATATGAAACAATTATATAGCAATTTCTGAGAGTTCAAAATATTTTGCAGGCATTATGTTAGTAATTGTTTGCATAACCCTGTAAAGTAGATTAGCATTACTTCCTTTATAGAAACATAGAAACAGAGCGAGTCAGAAGAGGTCTCCCCGGCCATCTAGTCTGACCTCCAGCACCAGCCGGCTCCGCTCACGACATGCCCACCATGTGCACATCCAACCTATCTTTAAACACCCGCACCGATGGGGCCTCAACGACCTCTCATAGAAGCCCATTCCACACCCTCGGGGGCCTAACTGTCAGGCAGTGCTTCCTGGCATCCAAATGGAACCTTGGCTCCCTGAGCTTTGCTCCATTGGAGCGTGTCCTGCCTTCCTCTGCAGGGGAGAACAAATCTCTACCCATCTCCATGTGATGTACCTTCCTTTATGTGGTAGACTGGAGTGGGTGAAGGTGGGAATTGTTGCTTAACACCCACCTAATGACCCCAAGAAACGTTTGGACTTGGGGGTTCTTTCCCTCTCTCAGCAGCTCCTCTTCACTGAGGCAACAATCCTAACCTCCCTAGGCAGTAACACCCTTGCATATAACCGGGAATGCCTTCCAAATAAGCATAGATAAGATTTCACTATAAGTGTGTGACAAAGTCATATATTCTGATGTAGCTCAACAGTGCCCCACAGAGTGTCTGCTAATTTAGCATCCTGCACTTCACTCCGAATAAATGTATTACTTTTCTCCCTGATATGCATCTGAAAATGCATGTTTTATATATATAATGGACCAAACTAATTCAAAATCAGCAGGCCCGTTGGAGATGCAAGTTCAACATTGTTAGAAAGTTGGGTTCAGCACCAGAATATTTTATCACTGGACAAAGCAGCAATCATTTTCTATTAGGGGCTAGTTTTTCCTGAGTGCAGATTTTAACGGTTTATTTTTTAAACTTTAGCTGTAATATTGCATTTTATTCCATATGCTGCTATGCATCTGTGCTGATTCAGTTGCAATGGCTGTGGTTCTGTTGTTTTATGTTAATTTTTGTTTGTCTGTTTTGAACTTTTGTTAACCACCCAGAAAACCTTGGCTATTGGGCAGTATAAAAAATGAAATAAATAGGGTACAACCAAGGAGAAGCATTCTAGGAGAGGAGCAGACAAGTGAACACTAGTCCCAGCCAGAGAGATGGAGCAGGATGCAGCTTCTCAGGTCTCCCTCTGCCGCAGGCAGGTGGAATCACACTTGCAACATGTTCTGTACTACAATGGAAGGCATTTAGTGGTGAACCCCAGGTGTGCTCATTTTACATTTTTAAGTGGTCTGAATAGTCATGGCTCAAAAGCACAAGTGTGTTCATTTTTTATTTTTTGGAATGCACAAGTATCAAAGAGCCATGAAACCCTTGCTAGGGCAAGTATCAAAGGCAGGTTCTAGGAACCTGCTAAACTTTTAAACTAGGGCAGTGCAATGATAGGTCATATGAATATTTCTTTTGGAGATATTTTGCAAGTGCTACTGCTCAGCAGTGCTCTTCAGGCAGAAAGGAAAGTTAAATGCAAATTGGGAGTTTGTACAAAGTCAATGAGACAATCAATTCAAGTCACAGCTGAAGTTTCATTCTAGTAGAACTTCTCTGGCTTAGCCAATTAAACCTGCACAACTGTTCTCATCTGACAGTTGATGAACAAAGAGCATCGAGATTTCCACTGATGTAGGTTAATCACATCAATCCAAATAAAAATTAGCTTTTAAAATGCATTCAAAACAGCTGTCTCCCTTTCTCTCGTTGCAAAATCCACACCACAGCAAATGCCTAGGTCCCTCTTCAGAACATGGGGTATCAAAGGCCACCAAGCGATCTTGGTGGCCTTGCAGGGGTTTTCAGGTGGGACCATCCAAATCTCAGAGAACTACGGGAGGCCTGCAGGGGCACGTTACTGCTTCCCTGGCAGCTCAGGGGCGAAGATTGAAGCAGATGGGTACATACTGGACTGCACAGAGGGCCTATTTAGGAATGATCTGAAAAGAGTTGATACTAAGTTTGTCCACTGCATTGTAAAATAAGTTCTCTGAGTACTTGGGTGGGAGGGATAGAAAGTCCTGTCCTGTCTTTTCTTCAACCCACACATGACGCATTCTCTTGACCTCTCCTCCATCTGGGGGAGCAACATTTAAAGCAATTGATACCGATATCATTTTCTTGCGCTTGCAGTTCATTTTCCTAATGAAAGCGCCTTCAATTAATAGTGCCCTTTTCCAATCTCACTAAGTGAAGAGTTCTTATCTGCTGCAGGCTGTGATTGATTACTGGAGTGTAACTCTATTATTGCCAAACTGCAGTAATTAAGCGCTTGGCATTACAAGGAACACTTTCCAAAGGATTTCCCCATCTCATCTCTATTCAAGTATTGTTTTAGAATCCTGGCTCTCACCCAACTCTTCTCAGGAAGTAATGGGAAAGTGTGATTCGAGTCCTAAAACAGCTTGCCAATGTAAAATTAGATTTCAGCTCTCTCATTCATTCCTATGCTTTCCTCCCAGACCCTTCTAACTTAAATTATATTTTTTAGCCCCTCCACCCCAACACTATTCCATATATTGGTACCTATTACATTACAAGCCATCTGAGCTATGTAAAAAGCTTTCCCTGCATGTGGAAATGTATTCCTGGTGAAAAGGCTTTCTTTTGATTTAATTTGGTGCATGCCTTCCAAACTATACAAAATAGACTTTCCTGTAAGTGAAGCTACTCCCAATGAAAAAGGTTTCAAAGGTTTCTCCTGATTTAATTAGTTCTTATTTGCTTGGGCTCGGCTCAACAGCAGGTCTCCTTGCACTTCCAGGAGCTCCAAGGCAACTGCAAAGCCTGCAGCTTCGCTTAGTCTATTTCAGCCTCCCCCATCCTGGTGTGTTGGGATGCAAGTCCAGCAAACATAATAAGGTTGATGAGAACTGTAGTACAACAGATCTGGAAGGCACTATGCTAGTTCTTTATACTATGCCTCTGAACTTATGTGAACATCTTCCAGCAATATTCCAGCATGCTGCACTACGCACTGGCAGTTAATGCCACGATATTTCTAGCACAGAGCCTTACGGACAGTGTAATGTCACACAATAGTCATTCCAGAGTGCTGAGAATGAACCTGGCCACCAGCTCTGCACTGTTACTGAGGACTAATTCCCAGTTGGCCCACAGGACTTAAGTCCAAGTAGGCATGCATAAGGCGGCACAGTATGGTGCAAAAAGAGGCAAGGGAAAAGAGAAAGAGAGAGAAGGAACCAGCCTTGTTTCTGACATGCACACAAATTGGACAGGGGACATACAAATTCACACACACACACGCAAGCCGGCCTATTAAGAAGAGATTTTGCACTGGAAATCAAGTATCATGACATTTCAGTGCAGCCTTAATGAAAAAGTGAGTTCAATGCTCAGCCCTTCCCAGGAATGAGAGACCTGGCATTGCCTTTATATGGCATGGTCCTTGGCAGCCATCACATCCCCTGACTGACGTCAATTTTGCTTAATCCCATAATGATGCTGCCTCTCCTTGTACCTATCAAGCCTGAAGCAAGCTGAGCTGCTTTGTTCTCTTATCCCTGGCTCTAATGTTCCCTCCTACAACCCCCCAGCAGGACTTACCTTGCTATTTCTCACATGCTGCAATAGATGAAAGGCCTGATGATTTCAGTGCACTTTGAACATGCTGTTGTGGCTTCATTACAGCCATTAGAGAGTTGCTAATGACCGAAGGGTAAATAGGACCTTTGTAGCCTCTTCGCAATGTCTCACTTTCTTCCAAGAAGAACATATTTCACTGCTTGGGGTTATTCTGCTGGTTCTGTTGCCAATACATTTCTTTTGTTTCTCCTGGTAGAAAAAGTTATCGGATTATTCATCCATCCAATTGCTGTGCCATCTCTAGTTATGGGTGGTTAAAAAGTGGACACTTTTAACTTATGAAGGTTCTTCGTTTTACACCTCAAAGTGCATCGTGACTCGTGTCCACATGGGGATATTCTGCTGGGAAATGTGTGCATTTTTAGTGCACATTTGCAAATTGATGCATGTCTGAATGCCTTTTGGTTGCCCAAATTGCAAGGCAAAATGGGAACTATGCAAACTTTAGATTGCAGATTGTATTTGCGTCCCTGTTGGGAAGGTGGGAATTCAATAAATTCTGGTCAAATATGAATTGAAACTAAATTCTTATCCACCTTTACCCTTATTTCACGTGCAGAGTGGCCTTTATGCATGCTTCCGGATGTTGAGAACATAAGAACAACCTTACTGGAACAGACCAAAGCTCCACCAAGTTCAGCACTCCATACATAGGGTGGCAAACCAGCTGCCCACAGGATCCCTCCAGTAGGATGGGTGCAAGCTACAATGGTGTTATTACAGCCCTACTTCTTTCTCAGCTTCTCTAGAAAGCTGCTGTGTGCATTATCACAGCAAGCCAGTTTAGCTGCTTGTCTCCTTTCTCCCATGGAGCCAATCTTTGGTATCATCCAGCCTGCCAACAATGGTGTTGTGTATGGAGAGGGGGATTCCTGTCTGTGCAATGGGACTTGTTCTGTCACCAGGCTGCCCACTGAGCCTCTCCGTCTGATAGTGGTCCCTCCCCTCTCCTGGGAAAGTTCCAGTGTGTCCCTGGTCTGATGCCATGTTTATTAGCCAGTTTGTCAACCAGGGGAGCAGCCAGAAGCCTCACCGAAGGGAAACAAAGGCACTGGTACAACCCAGGTTCTAGCCACAAAACCTGCTGAGAAGCTCCAGTGCCAAGCCCAGAGGGAAGCTGCTTGCATTGCATGGGCCTCCTCACTGGCAGCGCTAACAAGTCTCCAAACAATTCTGAAAATGTACGATATAACCTGGGATAAACAAACCAAATGATGCTCTCCCCATTCTTGTGCCTTCTCTGTCTGGCTGTGGGCATGTATTTCCTGGAATGATCAGATGGTCCATGAGACTCAGAGAGATCCTCTCGGATGATCTTCTGCCAGTGCAGCTACAGCATCCCGACTAGATGGCCCTCCGGCTTCTGCTGAACTACCTCCAGCTCCAGAGGGCATCTATTCCTCTGCTCAATAGCTGCAACTAGGAAGTTTCTCTCAATGTTTAGCTGAACTTCATGGGTTTTGCTCCAGTGACAGAGAACAAATCCTGCAAGGCAGCCTTTTAGACCCTGGAGAACAGCTGCCTTGTCAAGCCTTAGGCTGGGTTTTTGGAGAGAACAGTAGATCCTTCACTTTCTTTCCAAGCAGATTTTCCAATGACTGGAGACAGTTTTCATCTCCAGTAACTGGTGACCCAAGAGAGCAACAGGCTCCCAACTTGGATACATTTGGGACCCCCCCACACCGCCCCATGTAGTGGGTGCAAACATCTCTCCCTTTGTTTTGCCAATAAGAACTTCTCCAAATGCATACACTTCTTTGTGAACAGGATGGAAAGATGTTGGGGATTTTATTATATTACACTGTATAAAAGTATGTACATAAATAATTCTGACAGTGTCCGATGGCATAAGGTTTAGGAACATTTAGGCACCAACTTGAGTTGTTATGGGGTGAAAAATCAGCATATAACAAAGCACATTTTAAGTTACCAAGTGAATGGAATTATATGAGGGATGGGCTCAATGTGAGTGAAATAAGATTATTAATTGAGCCACAAATCTGAAGGAGCCACCAGTAGAAGGAATACTTCTAAGAAGCAATAATGATCAGTCTCTCTAATGGTAAATTGCAACAGGGATCACTGCAAGCCATTACTCATAACTTCTGTTTTATTTTAGTAGGGAATTAAGATTAAATGTATAACTTGAAGGCTTGAGAGAAGATGGGCCCTAAAATAAAAGGGAGTTGGACCACAGTAGTAGTTATGCTCCTATTGATAGAGCAGCACTCCTTCAAGCCCAGTATATCCAAATTATGGTATGAAATCTAAACTGGTTCAAAATATGGCAACTTGTCTAAGCTAATTTTTTTCAGTTACAGGCAGTCCCCAGGTTATAAATGAGTTCGGTTCCTAAGAAAATGGAAATCATCTTTAAGGCAAATTTGTATGTAAGCTGGATCACTTATAGTTGGCTCTCTACATTTGCAGAGGCTAGAGGGGCAAGACCCCTGTGAAAGTGGAAAAATCTCAAAAACTTCTAGGCTTCTCCTGCATCCAAACTCACCAGTGCATCCTTTTTGAAGCAAGGAAATGCTGGAGGAATTTCCCTCTCCAGATGGGTGGGATAGGAAGGCATGCTTTGGAGGGCTCTCTCTCTCCCCTTTTGCTTCCTCTCTCTCTGGTGATGACAATTTCCTGGATTATTTTTTTAAATGATAGATTGTATGGCAGTTTGTAAGTATGGGTTGTTTGTAACTTGAATGTCTGGAACTTGGGGACTGCCTGTATATGGATGAATGTCATTTCAAACAAACAAACAAACACTGTCCGCATCAAATTCCGGATATGAACGAAACTGTGTCCAGTTCTCTCCCTCTTCCTCTATGTCTCTCTTTGGTTCAAAGCCTCCCAAATGAGAAGAAAAGAAGACTGAAATACAGTTTAAGAATGTCAGAACAATGAATGCAGCAGCAGAAAGAAATATAACCAAAATATGGCCATCCATGAGAAGATATAAACCCCAAAACTAATAGGAAACAAACTATCCACTACTGAAGACCTGGTTGAGCAGCTTCTAGAAGTTTGAAAGGGAAGGTGCTTCTCAGGTGTTCTGAAGGTGGGACATCTAGAGTCTGGGTGCAGAGTCTACAGAATAAGCCCTGTTCACCATCCTTATTAACCTCATTTCTCATGGTGCTGAGAAGAAGCACAGAGCCCCTCCCACATTCAAAAACTTGGGCCAAATTATGTAGAAGCCAGAAGGTCCCTTACATATTCAAGACCCAAATTGCCAGGCCTTGAAAATAGCTTAAGGCAATTATACCACTTCATTGCTTACCATACGTACACAGTAAGAATCAGGTGGATTCAAGCAGCTGTGCGGTGTTCCTGTGTCAGCTTTGAAGCCTGATGTGTGTGGAAAATGGGCCGATCCAGAAGGACGCATCCACCCTCTGATGTGTACAAGATGTGGCTCCCTGCCCTCTGTGAGTTTCTGTACAGTTCTTGCCCCTCCTCACCTTGCCTTACTGGACTGCTCACAAAATAATGGACTTTTGTAAGACACCAGATAAGCCTTCAAGCAACAAAACCTCATAAAATTGTTCCAGTAATCACTTTGTCCGCCTATCACAAAATATATTTTCTGAATAGATGCATCCAGAGAATGATCCCTAGCTTGCTATTTTTAAATAGAAACTTTGGTGAACTTTACCTTTTACACACTATATTTCTGCCAAACCATAAGGGCACTGAACTGAAGACATTGCAACAAGATAATCATAAAGTAAGTAGGAGCTGGATTAATTTCCAAGCTAGATTATGTGAAGAGTGGCTTTCTGGCAGATGGTTTGGGACAGATAACAGAGATTTCTGGTGCTAAGAACTGGCTGAGGATATTTGCTGTCTTTTAAATATATTGATTTCTACCACTAGTGTGTGTTTTCAAAATGTACTCTGAAATAATGTGAAATGACAGAGAAAGCGATAACAAGAAGGAAAAACAAAACCTTCTGGAGAAAATGAATTTTGAAATACATCAATGTTGAGAATGTAGCAGTTTCTATAAAATATGAAGAAACCCTTCCAAAACAGGTTTCCCTTCAGAAAATAAAGATATTAAAGAATAGGAAAAGGTAAGTCCAGCAGAATCCTATGAATGTTTGCTTATTTTATTTAGATTTTACCTCTCTGCCTCCAAAAATAAAATCCAGATTAAAAATAAAAATATTACTTAAAATATAAGAAACACAAATAAGCAAAAGACACAGTTGAAACGCAACTATAGAAGAAATAAAGAGTACCCACCAATGAAAATCCTTTTCAGCGAGAGACTCGCTCATATGCCAAAGATCTGCCTCAGGAAGGACATCTTTGCCTGCCAGTGGAAGAACAACAGAGGTGGAGCCAAGCTCATCCCCCTCAGCATGTAGTTCCAGAACCTGAGAGCAACCTGGGAGAAGACGGCTGTGAGAAGACTCTCACGCAGCTCCACCAGGCACACCTCCAGTGCTGTGGGACAGAAGGAAGGTCCTCCCCTGACGTACTTAAAACCCAAGCAGCCTTGAATGGGCGAAGACCTATGGGAGACCACGCTGGTCAGGCTTTATGGGTCACAGTCAGTGCTTTAAATGGTGTCCAGAAACAGGTGGGCAAGCAGGACTGCTTTTGCAACAAGGATGCCGTGCACTCCCTGGAACCAGCTCCTCTCCATGGGCTGGCCACTTCCTCCTGGAGCAGCTGGAGCTTTGGAACCATTTTCAAGGGAAGCTCCACATAAAGGGGGCTGCAGTAGTCCAAACAGGATGTAGCGAAGGCGTGTGTTAACATGACTGGGCTACGTTCCCAGGAAGATCTGTGTAGCCACCAAAGGCTGATTTAAAAAAACAAAACTTCTTTGCCCTGATCCAATGAGAGGATGAATTTATAGAGAAGCCAGTTTCCCCACACATGTCTCATATTTATTAACTCAAATGAATGTTACCAGCTGCAACATCTCAAATGGAGAGCTGGAGAAACCATACCTCCAGAGAGTGAAGAGACATGCAGAAACCCACTTCCCCTCGGGACCTACAAGCAAATTACTCCTTTCTCACACATACCTCTGCCTGCCTGCCTGCCTGTCTTGGATGTCTGTCCATCCTATCCCATCCATCTTTTAGAGCTTTCTCACTTTTCCAGTCATTCCTCTTCTGATTAGCTACTCAAGTACCATCAAGTACTCAAGTATCTGGAAAAATATGTGGTGTTGAGAAAGAATGGGGGGAGTAAGCGCTGCATTTCCAGCTTCTTTCACATCCATGTGCTTTTGCCAACAGGAACTTAGGAAACTGCCTATCCTGAGTCAGAGCATTGGCCCACCTAGTCTAGTAAGGTCAACACAGATTGGCAGCAGCTCCTGAGAGTTTCAAGCAGGAGTCTTTCCTAGGCCTCCCTGGAGTTAGCAAGCTTGAACCAGAGATGTTCTCACCCAAAGCAGATGCTTTGTCACAAGCCCATCTTGAAAGGGTCATAAAGCTGTGAAAGGCAGTGGAGAGCAGGCTGTCTGTCAGCAATTTTCAAAGCTGGGACCACACCTTTCCCTTTCGTAAAGGGAAGAGGGACGTGCAGAGGCTTTGTGGGCACTGGGGAAAGCTTTCAGTGGAGCAATCCTGCCCACAGGTACTGGGCTGAGTATCCCAGCTTTAAAGTGAACTCCCAAGGGGTTCCCTTAGTTTTTCTGGGGTTTCCCCTGTTATATTGTAGTAAGGATTTCTAATTCCCATATTTGGGATACTAGATGGAATGCTTGAGTGTTTTATTCAGCTGCACCTGATCTGCACAAACCAGGTTAACATGTGGATTTTGCATTTGTTCATTGTTTGGAGTTTTCAAAAAAACAACTAAACCAGCATATAAAATGCGTGGGGTGGTAGAAATACAGTTATAAATGTTTGATTTGTGTGCATTTTAACTTACATTTTAAAAAATGGAGATGGATGAAGAAACCGTATGGGGTACAGGTATGAACAAATGAGAAACTGACCTACCTATTCTGAGAGGCCAGTCAATCCTTTCTTAGAAACTGATAATTTGTGGACATGCTGTAAAGTCACACAACACTGTTGCCACACAGGAAGGCCTGAGAGCAGCAGACAAACTGTTGATTTACTCTGCAAATGAGTTGAACTTTTATGGCAGTGGCCTTCTTTATTTTCTAGTCAAGGAGACTGCAAGCACGCCAAGTATCACTTTGCCTTAGAGCGATTTGCTTTTGTTGCTGGGTTCTCCTTCCAGTTGTATAGGGTTTTCTACCTGTGGGAAAGCGCAAGAAAGACAGTCCAATTTCAAACAGCCCTCTTTTAAACTTCTGGGGGAGCTCTGCTTGTCTCCACCTGATCGGCTGCTTCAGAAGGAGATCAGGAAACTAGATTCAGTCTTTCCCACTTTGTTACTACTGAAAAGCTCATGCGCAATTCCAGCCACAAGGGCCATCTCAGAGCAGCTCCACCACCCACCTCTTTCTCTTTCTATCAACAGATTTTCAAACAGAGGAGTGTAGCTGTCTTGATTAGCATAGGTGGGCCCAGCAGGATGGTTTTCCCTGCAAAGTGATCAGGGGATAGGTGAATAGATGGAATTTCCTTTAGAATGCAATACCCATGGAAGCTTGGAGAGGGAGAGAAAAAGTCAAGAGAGGCAGAAGAAGCACCTGCATTTGGATCTGAATAAAGAATCAGAAGAAGGGAGAGCGCTGGAAGTGTTTAGATGGGGTTGACGGAAGCTGAAGCATCCCTGAGGTGCAATTACTGTCTGTAAGAGCTGCCGATTAGCAGTTGCTACCCGACTGTAAAAGCCTTAACTTCTTCCAACTGGTTCTGACTATGTATTTGTAAATAAACAGGTATTCTGTAGACACCTGTTCTTGCTCATCCAAATAAAATTGATTTCCATGGCACTGGCCCTGGAGCAATCCACTGCTTGGGGAACTGGGGAGTGCGGAGCAGCACAGAAGGCCTGCTCGCTGAGAAACAGATTGCAGAATAAAAGCAAAGTGATGTTAGCACTACTGTCATAGAAACATTCCTCTGGGGTGCATCTTAACTACATGCCTTGTTCACATCTCATGCACATTGTGCTCCTAAGTTAGGTTTTGCTTCTTGCACTCCCCTCCCTTTGAGAAATAAGCTACCTGTGCAAATATCTCCCAAACTGTACAGGTGTTGCCCCCAAAGCACGGGCAGTGATCAGATCCAGTTGTACAGAGGAAAGCTGCCCCTTGATCCCTCAGGAAGCAGGTGGAAACGTTGCACTCCAGGAGCAGAGGGCATCACAAAAAGGCTGCTGGGCCAGGAGCATGACCAGCTGTCTTCAGCTGGGTCAGGCCATTGGTCCATGTAGCCCAGTATTGTTGGCACTGACTGGTAGCTGCTCTCTGGGGCTTCAGACAGGGTTCTTTCCCAGTCCTAAAGGTAAAGGTTTTCCCTTGACGTTACATCCAGTCATGCCTGACTCTCGAGGGCGGTGCTCATCTCCGTTTCCTAGCCGAGGGAGCCAGCATTTGTCCGCAGACAGTCTCCGTGGCCATGTGGCCGGCATGACTAAACACCGAAGTGCACGGAATGCTGTTACCTGCCCACCGAAGTGGAACCTTTTTATCTACTTGCCTTTGCATGCTTTCGAACTGCAAGGCTGGCAGGAGCTGGGACGGAGCAATGGGAGCTCACCCGGCTGTGCAGATTCGAACCAGCGACCTTTCGATCAACCAGCCCAGCAGCACAGCAGTTTAAACCACTGCGCCACCTGCAGTCCTGCTGGGGATCAAAACTTGGCAGCTATCAGCAGTCTTCCCAGGGTCCTTTTGATGCAGGAGGGAGAGCGGCCTCTTTGTGGCATTGGCAGGAGCCCTGGGAGTGCATGCAGAGAGAGAATGGAGGAATGAGGAGCTTGGACCTTTAGATGCTGCTGAAGTGCAACTCCCATCATCCCTCACTGTTGGTTATGCTGGTTAGGGCTGTTGGGGGCTGCAATCCAGCAGCATCTCAGGGGCCACTCAACCCTCACGCCTAGCCTAATGCCCCTCTCCAGACCTCTGGTACTCCTTCCACTACTGCTGATGTCTTTCTGGAGTGTAAAGCTGAGGGGAAAACTCCACTTCTCCCTGGCAGCATTACTGCAAAGCAACACCAGATGCAACTGTTTCCTAAAGCAGATCATTGCAAAAGGTCTGCATCAGAAGCATAGAAACAGAGCGAGTCAGAAGGGGTCTCCCGGGCCATCTAGTCTGACCCCCAGCTCCAGACGGCTCCACTCATGACATGCCCACCACGTGTATGTCCAGCCTATCCTTGAACACCCTCACCGCTGGGGCCTCAACCGCCTCCCGTGGAAGCCCGTTCCACACCCTCGGGGTCCTAACAGTCAGGAAGCACTTCCTGGCATCCACCCTAAATCTTGGTGAAACCTGAATATGCTTTTTAAAAACTCAGATCTGTCAGAGTTGCCTCATGAGTCAATGAGGTGGTGTGCTGCGAGGGAAGCCTGAAACTTTGACGCTGGGGCTGATCCGGATGCCAGTCTTTCGTCAGACCTCAACGACCAATGAGCCCTCCTTGAGCTGGTTTCGCAGGGATCATCGCCCTGGTAGTTTAAAGTGCCATTCTGACAGCAGGGAAGGGGTTTCTCATGCAGGTACCTCTTTTAGTTCATTCTTTTAAAGTGAGTGATGGGGGCAGGATTCATTCAAGAAGCTTTTCAAGGGTAAGAAAAGGTTAGAAAGAGCTCACCCAAGAAAGAGACCTTCCTCATCACTCAAGTCTCTATCCTCTCCCCCTTCCTACTTAGTAGTTCCCTCCCTCCTTCCCTCCTTAAAAAGCAATTTTGCAAGCATTATCACACAAAGCCAATAAACATCTGCTCTTCTGTATTAAGAAGCAGTGCCATCGCATTGATCATAAACCCTGGCTGAAAAAAGCCTATCACAGGTTTTTCTTTCAGACTTGGCAGATCCAAGCACAGCAATCCCCTGTGGATACCTGTCAAGGTCCTGTAAAAATTAGTTAAAATCCCACAGTCTTGTGGCAATTTGCAGATTGTTATCTGTGATTCTGCTTGAGTTTCTGCTTCATTAATAACAATGCTTTGCCAAGCATAGCAGTCATGAATAGTTATTTTTCGGAATGCTCAGTGGATGAGGATGCTAATATAGACCTTTGTTTAAATACTAAATGCGGGGGGCACAATTAAGTGCATGAAAGGCATGGATAAGGGACATGGGGGAGACTCAATAAGCATCCACATACAGTAGGAACGGCTGTGTGCATCTGCCCCAATTCAGCTCAGCATGTGGGGCAAATATGGACCCTCCCCCATATGCCAGGTCCATGCAAGACTGTGCCCAGCCTAGCAATCATCTTTAGCTTCCATTCAGACAGCAAGATGCCCAGCAACTTGGATACATTTCTGTTAAAATTGTACGGAAGATAGCTAGAGCAAAGGTAAAGATATGTTAGGAAAGGCTCTTGGTCGGTCTGCTGGGCACATGTTTGGCATAGAGAGATTCCAGAGTCAATTGATGCCATCTCCAGGTAAGGCTAGGAAAGTTCCTGCCTGGAGAGCTGCTGCCAGCCAGAGCTGGAAATACTGGGCTAGCCTGATCAAGAATCTCCTTCAATAGAAGGCACTTCCTATGTTCCTACATTGTGGGCAGCCCCAAGCTGGAGGTTTTCCTGCAGTAATTGCTATGGATACTTTACTGTCCTGGGAGTTAGGAGCAATAAATACTTATTTACATTCCAGATCTGTACCAGCCAAAGTGCTAGGGCTCCCAGGGAAGCTAACCAAATAAAATATATTGTATATAGCAGGCAGCAGCAGAGAAAACCAAATCAATCAACAATACATGAGCAAAGGTGAGCAAAAAGAGCTCACACTGGCTTAAAACGGATTAGAAAAGCTCTACAAAGACAACAAGGGTGAAATCCTATGGCCTCTTGGGATCCCTGGGCAGGGGAGGGTTTTTCAGACTCCTACAGTCAAGCCCCCACCCTGCCAGCTCCCTCTCCCAGGCAGTGCAAGTGAGAAGGGAGGGCTGAGCTGGAGTGGGGGGGGGGCATTACCTGGGATGATTCAGAGGCCCATCTGCATCTGACACGGGGAACTGAATAGTGCTCCAAAAGATCCCAAAAGCCAAGGAGGCTTTCAAAGATCCAGACTTGCTGGGTCATGGGATAATAACCATGTGGCTGCCTTGGGAACTTCACTGGGGAGGGAATTCTAAAGGTCTCAATAGAAAAATCTCTCTCTCCGGTCTCAATCCTCCACACCTGGAAGAAGAGATGAGATGAGATGATCAACGGAGTCCTTTGACAAATACAGTCCCTGGTCCAGAAGGACACTTTCAGAGTTGCGACACTTCTCCTCCTGGGCTCCTTGTTGGCCACGGTGGTGCAAGTGACAGGTCATGTTTCAGAGGGGCAAGTGCATAGAGTCATGTGGAAGGGGCTCCTCAAATGTCTTCAAGGAGGGAATGATCTGCTTCCTATTTCCTCTCCCACCATTTTTAGGCAATTTGTATTATAATGGAGCACACCTTAGAGGTCACTCTGGGAAAGGACCCTGCCAAGTTCCAGTTGAAGTGGGGGCTTGAGAGTCACGATCACTGGAAACCGGCTTAAGGCCTTTCTCATACTGAGGTCTGGTAGTGTAGGAAGAAGGGCCATCTCATGGTCACATCCAGTTTTGCTCAGGCTTTCTCATTTGTCCAAGCCAGATGCACACTCCTCTTTTTCACCTCTGTCATAAAAATGGGCATTAAGCTTGTCCTCATTTGTGTCTGTGATCATGTTTGTCCGTCTGATACTCCAGGAGGTGTCAGTCCCTCCAGGACCGCCAGGCTGGTCTCCCTGCCCACCAGTTGCTTTGGTGCTGCACCAGAACATGGCAGAGCTATTTTGACCTGCATGCCTTGAATTTTCTGAATGTAGGACATATTCAGACATGTCATTCCCATGTGGATAACCATGGTGGGGAAGAAGTGGTGCTGGAGTGTCAGGTGTGCAGAGGGGACTGGATTGGCCCTGTCCCTTCATAAGATGGGCCAGGTTTAGGGGTGGGGGTAGTAGCATAACATAATAACATGGGAAAAGGCCTGTTGCACCAAACCAAAGGCCTATTGCACCAAACCTTCATTCCAACGGACAGCCAAATGATCAGGCATTCAGGGCTTTTTGCATATGAGGCTACTGATCCATCATATCTACATGGGGTCCACCAAAGAATCGAGTGCTTCCTCTCATGCTTTTCCACTACATAACCTCTAGGTGGCCCCATGGTATAGCAGACGGGCAAAAATACACAAGCAGAAGCTTGCCGAATTAATGCCCACTTATCCTGCTCCAAAAACAAAATTGCCAAAGGTGCTGGTTGAAAATAGAAGTGACGCTGGAGGGTCACAACGTCTTCCAAAGAATCCGTAATCACTTCTGAATAGAGAATGATGAGAACACCGTCAGTGCCATCTGCAGGAAAGCTCGGAGGCACTCTCACTCCTGTGCCTCTGCTCCCCAGCAACTTTTCTCCAGGCACATACAGGCCCTCAAGATGGACACCACTTGGCTATCCTGTCCAATAGCAGCAGCAGCAAAGAGTGGTTTTTAATGCCTCACCACTGAGAAACAGCAAGGAGAAATCCACTACCTCATTCCTCAGTGGCTGATACGTGACCTTCTCTGCCATTCTTTGCTCCCTGCGGCTGAATATAAATGCACTGGAGCCAGAACAAGCTCTTAAACATTTGTGGAGCTCAAGGCACTTCTAAGCATATGGTGCCGGTCTTGCTGTTCCAGGCATTACCAGTGAGTGCCATAAATATTGGAGAATGTCCATCTGCTTTAGTGTATCTCTTAGCAAGTATATTTAAAAAGCTAAGCCTACAAAATGCCCAGTAAAACAGTAAGTCGGGGCTCTTCCAGCTAAGTAAAAAGTATAGCTGCTTCTTTCTCATTTTCATTTACATGTATTGAAAAGGTGGGTGCCAAAACCAATGGAGATCCCTGAAGTTCTGTTTTCCAGGGTGTCCATGCAAAAAAAAGGAAACAAGGCAATGGAGGATTCAGGTGGTGCAATACGCAGAACACATCTATCTGTTTATCTGTCTGTCTGTCTGTCTGTCTATTGATCTATCTATCTATCTATCATCTATCTATCTATTTTTCGATTTATATCCTGCCTTTTTCCTACAAAGGGCTCAAGGCAGCTTACATCATTCTCCTCCTCCATCTTATCCCCACAACAACAACCCTGTGAGGTAGGTTGGGCTGAGCGTCTGTGACTGGCCCAAAGTCACCCAGTTGGCTCCATGGCCGAGCGGGGACTCGAACCCAGATCGTCTGAGTCCCAGTCCCATGCTCTTAACCACTACACCGCACTGGCTTCAGAGTGCAAAGATAATTGATTCTGGAGGCTTCCCCAAGCTGGAGCCTCCAGATGTGTTACACTACAATGGCAAGCAGTCCCAGCCAGTGTGGCAAATGGTTAGGAAGGTAAGAGTTGTAGTTAGTGACTTCTGGAAGATGCTAGCTTGGGAGAAGCTGCTTTAGAAAGTCCAGGTGCCAGTGGAAAAAAAAGTTTTCTTGTTGCCCTACACACTTCTGACTTCTCATTTTCCTGTCTTTTCTAATCTCCTAATTTAGACAACTCTGACCATGTAAATTACTGCCAGAATGTGGGCGTGAGCAAGAAGCCTTGAACCTGTGGCATGATGCCACATTAACACTTGAAACTTAGTACTGCAGCTTGAATAATAGTAATGATAACAACATTCCCTTTTTAGAAATGGTGACTTAGAATACAAATTTTAAAACAGCAGCAATAATTGTCTATTGAAATACAACCACACAATGCCAGCAATACCAATACAAGCAATCCCCATGAAGCATGGCATTCTGTCATAGACTGGAATCGAGCAACAGCCTAATCTGGCACCAAAGTGGCAGTCATGAGGCTGCCCAAAGGACCTGCTGCAGTGACCGCACTACCAAAGAAGCCTTCTTCCTGTTGCTATTCCTTGTGTTTCTGTGAAGTTACCAGGACAAGAACCTCAAGGACTCAGAGCACCAAGACAGAGGGTATTGGACCTGATGGCCTTCTTGGCCCCTTCCAGTTCTGCGATTCTATGATTTTATGTCTAATATCCAATACTGTTTTTTCACAGTTTAATGAATTTGGATCAAGGCAATGATCCCAGCCTCTGCAGGCTCATACAGTTCTGTGATGCCCAACTTCCTTGTGGGCGCAAGTCCATCTGATGAGCACAGCATGCTGCCTGCTGGGAGCCAGGGTTCCTCCATCATGCATCTAAAGCCACAGATCTTTGCTTGCAAAGCACACAAGCACCCATGATGTACCTCTGAGCATGCACAGAGTGGTCTGATGAACACAACCTAGTATTCATCTCCAGGATCTCTACTTATGGGCATGTCTCAGCCGCATCCCTTTGGGAGGGGACTTTGGCAAGCAAGCACACCTGCTCTCCGCAAACCAATCCTCTAATAGGGCCACCCTCCTCTGCTGACAACACGTCATGGCATCTAGAGCCGCGGTCAACTGTACTTCCCAGGGACTGCCTGCCCACCTGGGGGTCGGGCCTTAAGATAAGCACTCCACTCCTCTCATCTCAGAGTCTTGGGTGGCCACATTTCCAGGCCCCTCCTGCACCTCTCCCCTTCCCCTTCTGGAGACCAAGCAGCAGCCTTGGAAAGTGTGTGCCCAAAGCAGCCATCTTTCTCACTCCATTATGCCAAGGCAGACTATTTATTTACTGATTATATTTATAACCATTTTTCCTGCAAGGGATCCCAGGTGGCTTACCTAGCCTTCCTCCTCCTCTCCATTTGATCTTCACAAACAACCTTGTGAGGCAGGTTAGGCTGAGAGTCAGTGAATGGGCCAAAGGCACCCAGAGAGCAACATTGTCAAGTGGGGGTTAGAACCTGGCTCTAACCACTAAGCCAAGTGGGTCTGCTCATTTGCCCGTCTTGCCCTGTACTGACTTCACTGTCTGGCATTAGCATTCTAGGAACTCAGGCCAAGCTTTGTCCTGCCTCCTGATAGCTATTTTTTAACTGATGATGGCAGGATGGAAGCTGTAACCTTCTGCATGCAAGGCATGTCCTTTGCTAGAGAACTACGGTCCCTGATGGAAAAGCCTGCAGAGTGGTATGTTCTAGCTGTTTAATTACCTCTCTCTGAATTCTATCTGTCATACAGCAAAGAAGTTTGTTTATTCTGTCTAGTTTCCTGTCTCTTCCACAATTTTCTGTAATGTTATTAAGTGTTGCTACCTAACAGATGTGCAGCTCTGGTGTGTAACAGCATTTAGAACTTGCCAAGCTCTGATTTCCACAGGGTCCTGGGGACACGGAAGTGATGCTGTTACCAAGCTGGGATCCTTTCAGTGGCAACACAGAGGCTACTAACCCCCAGCTTGTGCTGAATGCTGCCTGTTGCTTGTGTCAAAAGGCTGGAAATGTTCCTCACCAGAATGGATAGAAGCCATCTTGGAGTGTGAAATACTCAAAACAATTGCCTTTTGAACTGATACTTTGAGCCACGTATTTGGACTCCCAAAGTAAGGACCAGCACACATTTCTAGTGCTATTTTTATGCAACCGCTTTCTCGTTCTTGGGCAAATTCAAGGAGGAATTCCTACGCTACCTGCACTGCCAGAGGCAGCATGTGTATGTACACCAGCTGCTGGGAGAGCGGGGGGCCAGGGTGCTGCTCCATTCGTGCTGTTCTCATGGGCTCCTGTTGGCAGCTGCTTGGCTGGATTAGAATGGAATGCTGGATTAGAAGACCCTTGGACTGATCCATCAGCGCTCATCCTATGTTCCTAAGTTCTTCCTTTAGGAACTAAGAAGAACAGAAGAAGAGCTGTGCTCAGTCAGTTGAAGAGCCTCCACATTCTGTTCTTACAGTGACCAACCAGCTGCCCAGAAGCAGGACATGACTGCAATGGCACCCTTCCCACCCATGTTCCTCAGTACTGGGTGTATATAGATGGCTTCTAGATCGAGAGAGGTATTACTACCATTCTATATGACTCTGGTGTGCCTGAAACTGGAGTATTGTGTTCAGTTCTGAGCTCCACGTTACAGGAAGGATATAGCCAGGTTAGAGTCAGTGCAGCGTAGGCCACAAGGATGGTGGCCGGATTGCAAGGAAAGCTGCATGAGGCGACACTGAGGGAACTGGGTCTTTTCAGCCAGGAGAAGAGGAGACTCTGAGGGAATCCGTTGGTGGCACATAGGTATGTGAGGGGGTGTCACACGGAGGTGTGTAGAGACCTGTTCTCCCCTGCAGAGAAAGGCAGGATGTGCTCCAACAGAACCAAGCTCAATGAACCAATGTTCAGTTTCGATTCCAGGAAGTACTTCGTGACAGTTAGGACCCCGAAGGTGTGGAATGGGCTTCCACGGGAGGTGGTGAAACCCCATCGATGAGGGTGTTCAAGGATAGGCTGGACGTGCACATGGTGGGCATGTCGTGAGTGGAGTCAGCTGGAGCTGAACCAGATTAGCTGGCCCAGGAGGCCCCTTCTGGCTCACGCTGTTTCTGTGTTCTGTGTTCCTGTAGGCATACCTCCTTTGATACAGGAGGTAGCATACAGCCATTGAATATCAATAACCTGACCCTCTGGGAATTTGTCCAGTCCTCATTTAAAGCCATTCAAATTGGTGGCCATCTCCACATTCTAAGGGAGTGAATCCCAGAGTTGAGCTATGCTCTGTGCGAAGAAGTCCTCCCTTTGATCTTTTCTGAATCTTCTGCCAATCAGCTCCAGCTCCGGCTTTATAACCGCTCTTCCCCACATTTCTTTTAGAGCCTCTGAGTGGCCATAACTTGGTGCAAGGAGGAAATAGTCCAGGCTACCGTATTATATTTCAAAAAGGGATGTTTTATTTCTATGGAAATTCAGGAGTTCACAAGTAGTAATAAAAGTAGGGGGAAATTACAGATGCAGTAAAATGACTGCCTTATGGAAAGTTGGATCTGGATTTTATGAGTATTATGTTTTGTTTTATTTTATGTAAGCCGTCCCGAGGCTATGCGATGGGATGGCATACAAATATTCTAAATAGATAGAGAGAGAGAGAGAGAGAGAGAGAGAGAGAGAGAGAGATAAATAAATAAAGGAATCTCTTTGACTCATCTGTGGGTATTTTTTATTTCCATCAAGCACATTCAGCACACAGTCAAACATATGCCAATTTATATGTATGGTTGTAAATTTAAATTTATCATAATTTAAAGCTAAAGAACTTTCTTATGCTTCTTAAGTTTTAAACCGAATAAGAAGACTTTCCTCCAGAAAAGAGGACACATGGCCCCTCTAATGAGCTAGCCAAGCAATTTTGTGATGAGACAGAAACATCCCATCACTCTCCTCCAGCCTCTGCCAAAAGCCATCACCATGAATTAAATAAAGTATATTTATAGCCCTTTCATGATACCCAAGAACTCCTGCCTGATGTTGTTTAGTTGCAAAGTTGTGCCCGACCCATCATGACCCCATGGACATCATTCCTCCAGGCTCTCCTGTCCTCCACCATCCATTGGAGTCCACCCAAGCCCACACCCACTGCCCCAGTGACTCCATCCAGCCACCTCATCCTCTGCCGTCCACTTCTCCTTTTGCCATCAATCATTCCCAGCATCAGGGTCTTCTCCAGTGAGTTGTTCCTTCTCATTAGGTGGCCCAAGTATTTGAGTTGGCCAAACCATTGTTTGCCTATTGGCAGGGGCAGCCCCGCCAATCCCAACAGGAAGCAGAAGACCAATGCAGGGAGTTCAAAAAATGATGTGCTCCCAAAGGCATCCATGGCTTTTCACAGAGACACAGCAATCAGGGAACAAGGCTCCCGGCCAGCCCCAAAACCCTGTGGCTTGAATATGCCGGCTACTGACCCAGGGCATTGCTTGTTCCTAACAAAAGGCAGAATCCATTTTCCTCTCCAAGCTTAAACATTCAAGGTAGCTTTCAAGAAGCATACATAGAAACAGAGAAACAGAGCGAGTCAGAAGGGGCCTCCCGGGCCATCTAGTCTGACCTCCGGCACCAGCCAGCTGCGTTTACAACATGCCCACCATGTAGACGTCCAGCCTATCCTTGAACGGCCTCACCAATGGGGCCTCAACGACCTCTCATGGAAGCCCATTCCACACCCTCGGGGTCCTGTCAGGAAGTGCTTCCTGGCATCCAAATGGAACCTTGGCTCCCTGAGCTTTGCTCTGTTGGAGCATGTCCTGCCTTTCTCTGCAGGGGAGAATAGGTCTCTACCCACCTCCATGTGACACCCCCTCACATACCTGTATGTCGCCAACATATCCCCTCTGAGTCTCCTCTTCTCCAGGCTGAAGAGACCGAATTCCCTCAGTGTCACCTCATACGGCATCCCCTGCAAACCGGCCACCAACCTTGTGGCCCTGCGCTGCACTGACTCTAACCTGACTATATCCTTTCTGTAATGAGGGACCCAAAACTGAACACAATACTCCAGTTGCGGGTGCACCAGAGTTGTGTAGAGTGGTAGTAATAACTCTCTTGATCTAGAAGCTACACTTCTGGCTATGAACCAAAGGTGGTGTTTGCCCTCTTGACCACCGCATCACACTGCTGACTCATGTTTAGCCTGCAGTCAACCAGCACCCCGAGGTCCCTTTCACAAGTGCTGCTCTCCAGCCACTTGTCACCTAACCTGTACTTATGACAGCTATTCCTATGCCCCAAGTGCAAGACCTTGCACTTATCCACATTGAACGCCATCCTGTTGTCTCCTGCCCACTTCCATAGTCTGTCCAGATCCAAAGGGATCTGGACAGACTATGGAAGTGGGCAGGAGAC
>NW_025335568.1:53601161-53737635 GCF_004798865.1 Varanus komodoensis | reverse complement strand
GTCATAGAATTCCACAAGGTTTGTCTGGCAGGACCTGTTTTTGTGGAAGCCGTGTTGTGTGGCTGTCAGCCTCCCTTCCCTATCTAGCATCACTAGATCTCTCTCTATTATGAGCCTTTCCATTGTTTTTCCTACAATGGACATAAGGCTAACAGGTCTATAATTCCCCATGTCCCTTCTACTACCCTTTTTGAAAAATGGGACCACTGATGCCACCCTCCAGTCCTCTGGAACTTCACCCATTCTCCACGAGGTCTCAACAATGGAGACCAGTGGGCTTGAGAGAACCCCTGCCAACTCTCTAGGTACCCTCAGGTGTAACCCGTCAGGGCCTGGTGCCTTTGTAATGTCCAATGCCCTGAGGAGTCCCTTGACTTCAAGGGGGGTGACTCTAATCTGTGCCCCTAAGTCCCCAGCCTCATCTAATCTCCTATGCGGATATCCCCCGTCCTGCTTTGGGAAAAACACAGAGGCAAAATAGTCATTTAGCATCTGTGCCTGTTCCCTCATATCAGTCACTGGATCTCCTTCCTCCTTATTTAGTGGTCCCACCACTTGTCTCCCCTTCCTTTTCCTAGTTACATGCTGAAAGAAGCCTTTTTTGTTGCTCTTGATATTCTTGGCAAGTCTCAGCTCGTAATCAGCCTTAGCCTTGTGAAGAATCCTTCTGCAACGGGCCTCCTCCTCCCAGTATACACTTTTGTCTATTTCCCCCAGTACCCATTTCCTATGGAGGTTCCTCTTTCGTCTAATCCCTCTAACCACCTCCTTTCACATCCATGGCGGCGCTCTCCTCCGCCTCCCCACCTTACTGACTAGAGGTATCGTCAAGGCTTGCACCTCCAAAACCTCCCTTTTGAATGCCATCCACCCCTCCTCAACTCGCTTACCTTCCAGTGACCTATCCCAGGAGACTTTGCCCAGTCTGCCCTTCAGTTGGCCAAAGTTGGCCCTCTTGAAGTCCCAGCTTCTAGCGCTCGACCTGCTGCCCATCCCCAGTCCCCTGATCTCAAAGCAAAGAATGGAGTGATCACTTGCATCCAGAGCTCCCCTAATCTGTACTTCATCTATCAGCTCCTCCCTGTTGGTCAAGACCAAGTCAAGGATGTTTCCCTTTCTCGTTGCCTCTTGGACCCTCTGTGTGAAAAACCCTTCCTCTATAGCTTCTAGGAAGCAACATGACCTGGCTGTCACCGCTGAGTGAGTCTCCCAAGTAATATCCGGGAGATTGAAATCTCCCATAATTACTGTGTCTCTTCCCCAAGATATCCTTAGAATTTGGCCTGTCAGGACATCATCCAGGGTCTCAAGTTGACCTGGAGGGCAATAACATACTCCCACTGTTAGGTCTCTTTCCCTGTCAAAACCCCTAAGTTTCATACAAAGCCAAACACAATCTAGAATGCTATAGAAACAATTGTTCTGGTATTATTTGTATTTTTCCGCTGTAGGGTAGGTGTCCAGCTTGATATAAGGATTATAGTCTCATTGCTCCAATGTTAGGATAAATATAGCTCACAAGGAGAATTTCCAATAATTGACTAGAGAGAAAATCTGAGCAACTAACAATGTGTCTTCCAGGTTCAGTTATGCTGCAAGATGGCATTTAACTCTAACTGCACAGGGTGGAATGCCAGTTACAGCTCAGTCCTAAGCATATCTACTCAGAAGTAAGCCCTGTTGCATTCAGTGGGGCTTACTCCCTGGTAAGTTGCTATGGGATTGCAGCCTAAATGGAAAAGCAGGGAAGATACATAAGCACTTTATTAAAACAGTGTTTGCCGTGAGTCTCTTCTTAGGGAAGCCACTGTGACTACAGTGGCACAGTTTATATATCATTTGTACCATTGTGCATTACCCTATAATTTTTAAGATACACACACATATAAAATTAGCTGGCTTGCTTTCTCACCAAGGCAGACTCATTTTCCCACTGAATTTCTCCACCACTTTTAAGACAATTGTCTTGACATTTTAAAGCTCAAAGTTTAAAACTTTACTTCTCTGTGGAATACTTGTGGAAAGGAAAGGAAAGGAAAGGAAAGGAAAGGAAAGGAAAGGAAAGGAAAGGGAGACTGTTGGAACCTTTTTATTTTCCCAATATTTTAGCAGTCAATTGGTTATATCCTTGTTTTAATATTCATTTATCAGATGCAGTGTGTTGTTGTTGTTGTTATGGTTGCTTTGTTTTTTTGTTTTTTGCAAGCTGGCCAGGGACTTTTAATATTGAGACAGCATATAAAAACATTAAATTAAAAAAAAACCCAACAGTATTTTTAACATCAAGAACAGGTCCAGATCAGTGTACATGGATCGGTCCTGATTCAGCCACATTTTGCAAATGTGGGTTCAGTGAGGTGCACATGAAAAACTTCCCCATTCATATCTATGGTGGTAGCACATGAGACAGCATTTGTGGGAGAGTATCTGTGTTTGCCTGGGCTTTATTCATCAAGGTCAAAATTAGATAAAGCTTTTTCTATGGGAGGTTGGATCCAGATTTTGTTATAGTTAGAGCAAACCATGGAAACCAGTGGGACTTGATAATCATGACCAATGGATTAAGGTAGATCCACTGGATTCAACCCACCATTTGGTCTTATTCACAGGATTAAAAGTCAACCAGTCAGTAGCTGGTGTGGGCAGAAGGGCCAATGCTAGATCAGAGCCACAGGAAGAGACATCCTTTTGCCCCCACTTGACTCAGGGTCTCTTGCAGCCGCCATTTGCAATGCTGATGGAGGCTCTTCCCCATTGCAAACGGGGGCACAGGGAGGCCTGTGCCAAAGGGTCAATTTCCCTGTCCCACATCATGGCCACAGTTTTCTAAATCTTGATTTTAAATCTTGCAAAACCACTGGATAAGCCTCTTCACTACTTTGGCCAAGCTCCAAAATCAATAGCTGAATGAGACTGACATTGGAATGGTTGCTGAATCCCTGAAACAAGCTCCCATTGGAGGTGCCTTCTCTCTGCTTAAACTCAATCCAACTAACTCTAACTTTGGAACTTCTTAGCACTTCAGGAAACGCAAGGTGCTCAAAACAGAGCCAACACAAGGCATTGTGCAGCCTGAGGCAAAGGACAAATGGTACCCCTTCCCAGCACTTTTTTTGTCATATAACGCACCAGAACGGCGTTCCGGCACCTTTTTTTGATGGATTTTTCCAAGGGATTTTTCCGAGTGATTGTGAATCGCCCTGTCAGGCGTAGCAGGTAGGCAGCAAAAGTCATTAAAATAGTGCATGCGGGCTGCTTTGTGTCCGTGCTGATTGTGAGGGTGCTGCTTGGCTTGGGATGCTGCTTGGCTTGGGATTGGTCGTGTGGTCGAGCGCTGAGTGCTAGACCATTACGTTTATGCGTGTGTAGAGTGACTGGCTACGTGCAAAAGGTAAATAAGTTCTTTATTTCAAAAAAAGTTGGTGAATTGAACATCTTTTTTAGTGTAAAAGTGTGACTCCAAGACGTGAGTTCCGGCACTTTTTTTTTTTTTACAAAAAAAGCACTGCCGCTTCCCATGCCATGTTCAAAAGTGTGTTGGACTAACAGCTGAATCTTGCTTCAACACTAGAGATGGAGCAGCATCCTTTGCTCACCAGAAGGCAATAGGTCACTTTGGAGCAGCCTTCCCCAACCTTCTGCCTTCCAGACATGTTTGGGCTACAACACCCAGAATTCCTAGTCAATGGCCCTGCTGGATGGGAATTCTGGGATCTGTGGTCCAAATGCCTCTGAAGGCCACCAGATTGGGGAAGGCTGCTTTAGAGGACATAGGTAAGGCTACCTGGCACACAGGTCTCTCCTTCAACACCTCACTGCCCTCTGCTACCTGGAGGAACGTTTTCCTTCTGCCTCATGAGAGGGCTGCCCTCCTGATAAGCTATTTTACTACAGTCTGTCTGCATTTGAAAGATGAATGAATTGTTCCTGTTTGTATGCTTCAAAGGATCTTTGCTCTCTGCTTTCCTGAAGGATGCAAGTGCTGGCATGGGAAAGAACAACATCATCTGTAGAACATACATGATGCATGAGATCATCATACATATCTCTATATTTCCTAGAGATAAACGTTGTGGTTGTGGGTCAGACTGCAGAGAAGAGACTTCCATGCAACTTAAGGTAGATCAGGGCTAATTTTTTGCTGGTCTTCACTGCCAGTCTTCCAGTGGTCATCACAATATTTCACACACAGCTGCCTGTTAATCTTGGCATACAGCTCTCTGCACGTCCTCCTTGCTCCTGTTTGTGTTCCATTTTTATTTCTCTAAAAATAATAACGAATTGCCTGGAGGATGCTTTCAGGATCACGTCTCCCTCTCCCTTCTTCTGTTCTGTCCTTGGCACTCAGGTCTGGATTTTAATATTACACACTCATCCACCCACTCATGCTTTCAATGTGGATGTGCGGCAGTAATTGCATCATGCGTGCTGACATTTGGACGGCTCTGTGGAACAGGGACAGTATCTGTGCTGGGGGGTTTCCACCTGATGTTAGGGGCAGTTCTCAATGAAAGAAATGGAAGCAGTGAAAAAATGTTGGCACCAGAGTTCTGGGAGGCTTCATAGAGCTGCACGTGTGTTGCTGATTTGGGATGATCATGGCAA
This sequence comes from Varanus komodoensis, assembly GCF_004798865.1. Taxonomy (NCBI): domain Eukaryota; kingdom Metazoa; phylum Chordata; class Lepidosauria; order Squamata; family Varanidae; genus Varanus; species Varanus komodoensis. The sequence continues at coordinate 53,733,030 of NW_025335568.1, read as the reverse complement.
ACAGGAGGAGGAGGGAGCAGAGATGGGGAGGGTGGGGAGAACTGTGTGAATGCCCAAGATATTCCCAATATCCTAAGCATGGTTCCATCAGAAATGTGCTGTGTTTTGGTTTGGTCCCTTTCGACTTGAAGTACCATGAAAGCAAAATCTTAGGGAAGTTATTACCCTTCCAACTCTGAAATCCATTGTCTTTATCAGATTTACTTTCATTAAATCTTCCTAGCGGCTGGCAATTATAGGGAAGCCTTGCAAAAACTGAAGTTTGCTAGATCAAACTGAAGTCATCTGCAAAATTGCTTCACTGAGCCAGGGAAATGTCTTTGCAAGAGCTAAGCAAGGAGCTGTGATAGGCACTGAAAAGATCCCAGGTGTAGGTCCACAGGATAACAACTCTTTATTTTAGTGCTCTTCATTGACAATTTTTAAAAAAAATACAATTTTATATGTGCAAGGCTCTAGGGTCTAAGCCTAGTTTCGTTAGTACATCATCTCCCAGCCATTACATATAGAATCACAGAATAGTAGAGTTGGAAGGGGCCATGAAGGCCATCAGGTCCAACCCCTGCTGTTGCAGGACACCATGTTACATCATCCCACTCAGGTGGCTGTCCAGTTTCTTTTTGAATGTCTTTAATGTGAGAGAGCCCACCGCCTTTATAGGCAGCTGGTTCCACTGTCATATTGCTCTGGCAGTGGGAAGCTTTTCCTGATATCTAGCCTGAACCTGGGTTGTTGCAAGTTCTGTGTCCTACACTCTGGCATCAGCAAGAAGAGATCTTGACCTTCCTCTTTGTGACAGCCTTTGAGTTACTTATAGAGAGATATCATGTCCCCCCTCAGTCTTCTCTTCTCAAGGCTGAATATGTCCACTTCTCTCAGTCTCTCTTCACAGTGCAGAGTTTCCGAACCCTGGATGGCAGCCTTGGCTGAGCAGTTGCTGGCACGCTGTGGTCCTCTATCTCAGCCAGACCAAGTCCAGATCCTGTGTACAAACGCCCATTGTGTGTTTCAAAGCAATGGTGCTCCACCTTGCAGTCCTTGACATTCCTGTACTCTGAAACAAGGTAAATACACCTGTCCTGACAGTATTTCTTCCTCTCACCCCCAGTATTGCTCTCATTCTATCCATGCTCCTCAAGAAGCCCCGAGAGTGGCATGTGTCCTGCTTTACCAACAACAGTCAGAGGTTGATCAGAGGACTGCTGTTTGTTTTGAAGGCACCCTTTGTTTTAAGGCCTGTCCTGTCTAAATGCAGCAGTTTGGTTCTTTATATGTCCAGGATAAACACCACCAGAGGGAAGAGCTGGGCCTTGAAGTGCCCGCCAACAACACACAGATGGCTGCTTGGACCAAGTGAACAGCTGGCAGTTTTTTCACACTATGGTCAGAGTCACTGTACTTCTATTTAAATCATGGTACTAATTTATAAATGTGCTACTGCACATAAAGGCAAATACAAACGTTATGAAAAATGGCCTCGTCTTTGTTGGATTATGCATTCCCTCTTGGTGATTCGTGAGTGCTCATCCTGTCTATGCCACTGAAACACAAGTTATTCTTGCTGACCTTAGGCTCACAAGGCCACCCTGTTATTTCCCAAAAGCCCCTCCCATTCCTTCTTGGTGACTCATAATTCCCTGCATCTTCTGCTTCTTGCTCTACCATTTTTATTAGGAACGTGTGCCAGTCCTGCATTAGGGTTGATATACTAACCAATCATTCTTCCCACCTCTAAAAAAAGATTAGGATAAACTCACTTTTGCATTCTTCACTTTTAATCTTTGTCAGTGAGTGATTTTTTCCCATTTTAGCACAGGTTATAATCTACCATATGTGCATGATGCTGCTGCAAAAGATCGCATTTCTGGTTTTTCTCCTTCTCCTCCTGCTCCTGCTCTTCCTGTTCCTGCTCCTCTTCCTCTTCCTCTTCCTCCTCCTCCTCCTCCTCCTCCTCCTCCCATGCAAGAGTGAATGCAGCCATTCCACAATAATTCCCAACTACCAAAAAAAAGAGAACCCAAGCTGCAACTTGCAAACCTGCAAAACACTGTAAAATTACTTTTTTCAAACTCTCTTTTTTATGCTCCACTATGAACAAACAACAAACAAATTAAAATTATCCAAAGTAAAGACTGAATAAAATGTTTCCATAAAAATGAACACTAGGACATACTACCTATAGAAAAATATCTCTGCGATTGTGTTATGTAGAGGAGCATCTATAGATTAAGTAATTGGGATCAATTTTGGCAGCAGAAGAAGGAGAAGAATCAACAAGATATGCTAAGGAGATGCTTTAATTTAACGAGAAGAACTTTTCACTAGACGCTGTTTGCCATGCAGTCCCATACACACCTGCAGAGGTGAGTCCCAGAGGGTTCAGTGAGTAAGTGATTACAAGACAGCACCCTATAGCCACAACTCAACCAACTGCACTCGGTCTCCCGCACCACCATGGCTCTTGCCCTGCGATGCATCTGGACCACCATTTTCAGCTGTGGGCTTGACCAGGAGAGGGAAGGAAGCTGGGGGAATGTTGGAACCAGTGTCGTTCCGCAGCCCCAGCCTTCCGTCTCGCTGCCACGCTCCCTTTTCCCTCGCCGGGTCTCAGGTGCGACTTGGGTGCAGGGGACGCAGCTAGCCCAGTTCCTTCTGCAGTGGCTGCAAGCAGCAGGAAGGGGACGTGGACTTCAAAGGATCCTTTGTTTTCCCAGACAATGCCCCAAAACAACAGGATCGCACCCTTATGGAGTCACACAAATCCTTATGACATTGATGCTAAAACACCTGATCATCAGCACCCAACCAGAAGCCTTGACATCCTGAAGACACTTTCCAATCCCTTTCATTATTCACTGTCGCTGTGCGGCATGTACCATCCATTAACCAGACGGAGGAGACAGCACATGGTCACGACCAGAATGGGCATCTGTCACCTACTCCGAAAATCTATTTCCTGCTTTTGCGCAAGCAGCTCCTAGGAGTCTAGTATCTGTACGACACAGGCTGAAATGCAAGGTCAACAAACACATGGGAATGAATTCGGCAGGGAGCTACGTTGGGAGTGCCTGATACAGGAAGGGATGTGCTTCATTATTCTCTGGTATAAAGGACCACTTTTTCCAATGATTTAGCATTTTGAATTTTTAATACAGCTGGGTGATGCTTGTTAACCAAGAATCGCCTGAACTATGTTTTATTATCTATTTTTTAAAATGCATTAGAGAAAACAGATGGGGGACTAAGAAGGAAGACTGTCTTGATCTCTGCCTGTAAATAAAAGCCTGCAATCAAGGTGATTTTTTTCACTTTGTGCAGCAGGACACAGAGTGGAAAACAATCTGTGAATTTTCATCTGTCCTCATCGAAATAGGGTGCATGTGGCTGCTGGGTTATGCTTACAAGAGGTGAACTCTTTGAGATTGTCATAAAATTAGCCTTGGCAATATCTTTAGAAATTGAAACAGCATTGACAGGGGATAGTAAAGAAGAGTTACTCAACTGAAGGGAAATGAGTACTTCTCTCTTTACCTTTTCATTAGCTATTCAATTAGCTCTTTTGCTCTGTTCACAACAGCTTGGAAAAACTGGCCTAGCCTAGGCTCTCCAGCGCCTTTCCAGCTCGCCCACACAGATGCACCCGAGGCCAATAAAAAACAAGCTTCTCTCAGTCGAGCTTGTTCTGCCAATCTTGCAGAGCTCCCGCAGCTTGAAACAGGCCAGTCCAAAGCCTGGAGGTTCAGAAAGCATGAGGGGAATGCTGCCTCCATCGTTCCCTTTCCAGGCCCATTTGCCAACAAGCAAGCCAAAGCCAAGATCTTAACCCGGTAGTTTATGCCAGAATATGCGGCATTAAAATTGGAATGCCACAACGGTGGCAGTGGCTGATGTGCCTCTGCTGTAGGGTGCAAATGAAATAAAATAACAACACTTTTCAGTTGCATACACTGAAAATGACAAAGAGTAGCACCGAAGGTGTACTGAATTCAGAGCAACTGGTCCCAGGACCTCCCATTTAGCATATCTGCAAAGCACTTTGGAAGTGGATTCAGATTAGTATTGCCAATAGGCAAAGATGATGGGATTTGTAGTTTAAAACATTTAGAGGGTCCCCCTCTGCAGTTTCTTCACATTGTTTTGTTCATGAATACGAACAGTATCTGTTCGTATGTATCCATTATTTGCTCATCATCAACCCCCAGCTCCTGTATATGTGACTCAAAACCTATAAAACACTCTGTATATGTTCTGGAACTTGTAGCTGGTTTGTGCATCTCTTCCCAACCGCACTGTTGTAGGTTTGTCTCTGCAGAGGGCTTTTTCCTGGATGTTCTCACCGATAAAACTGCTGAGGTTCCTAACACAGAGGTTTCCCTGTGGATCTGAGCGCGCATGCTTGCAGAAAGCAAAACTGTGATTCCCTGACAAAAGCAAGATATAGATATAATGAAAATAAATAGCTTTCATGATGCTTTATTTTTATTGGATTTCTTCCCTGCACTATTAGGAGTGACTTATTTTCATTCTATTCCAAGCTTGCTTGATTTTTATTCAATCGCAGAAAGGAGGCATATAAAAATCAAATAATAATAAATAAACATGCTTTTATCCCTTGAGTTGCAAATGAATGCATTATGCACATTTAGATTTTGTCTTTTTAAATATCTCCGTGGCAAGTTGTTGTTGAAACGATATGAGACTATATTTCACATATATTGGCAGGTTGACTAGAAAGACAGAAGTTGCCTGGAGGCGAAATGCATTTCTCTTTGTGGAGAGAGAGTGTGTGAGAGAAATCATGATCAGAAAGAAAGGACAGCCGAAATTGGAACTAGGAGCCTACCAGGAAATTAAAAAGCTTGAGGAAAATAAACCCTTCTGAACTGTACATCTGTCCTCATAGTCTTCATTATAAATTGGTCCATCAGTTAATTCACGGCCCTTCTCGGAGTGGCCTTTTCTTCTGAGGTTCCATGAGTGGCTATTGGACAGGAGGCATTTCCTGTGAAGGTCCTCAGTTTTGGATTCCCTCTTCAGGGAGATTTGCTTGCTATCATCATTACTAACTTCTAGATGCCATCTAACACTTCCTGTTCAGCTAGGCCTTTAGCAGGCATCAGCATCTACTTGCTAACTGTTTATGAGGTTTTGCATTGCTATTTTATTTGAATTTTTAATGTGTTTAGCTTGGCAATAATCTTCCATTATTGACTGATATTGCTTGATATTGCTGTTGTACACCACTTTGGATGCTGTCTTTGGAAGAAAGAATAAAAATGAAGATTGGCTAGTTCAGAGCCAGTTCTGTCATTGTAACTTCAGAAATATAGTTAGAATCTTTGGAAAGAAAACTTCTTTGTCGTACACAACTTATTTGTGTCTTTTAAGCATTCACATCTTGGTTGCTCAAGAATTCTCTCCAGTATTCAAGAAGTTTCATCCTGGACAGCTTGGCATGAGGCTTAGAGACGCTGGAATGCTTAGAAAGAACTGCTCCTGGGGGAGAATGCTGGGGGATGAGGTGGTCAGAGGGTGGGACTGGGACCCGGGAGGGCTGGATTCTATCCCCACTTGGCCACGCAGCTCTTGGAACACTTGCCTGATCTCAGCGTAACCGACCTCACAGCATTTCTGTTAAATGGAGACAAACTGGTTCAAGTGAGCTGCCTTGGCTTCCTTTCAAAAGGAATAGGGGTATAAATGGGGTATAAATGGGGTATAAATGGGGTATAAATGAGGTATAAATGAGATAGATAGATAGATAGATAGATAGATAGATAGATAGATTACATCAGAGTGACTAGCCATGATTAGATTAGCCATCAGGTGGGCTTCCTTGACTCTGCATCTCCCACATGCAGTTCAATACCCTATTTTGCCAGTTCTGGCCTTACCGGTCTCTCCCATCCCCATTTGCTCCTTCTTTTCTTCTTATTCCCCATTTCAGGACTGATGTCCTGCCTCCTCAGCATTCTTAGCTATATATTTGTTTACTGCATCTCTGCGTGTGCTTTGGTACATTGGAACATCCCCACCCAAACGCATGAGCAGAGCCTATCGTCAGTGTTTAGATGACCACGTTTGAAGTCTTGGCTCCAACTGCAGAAACTTTCTCAGCGGTCAGAGCTGGACTCTGAACTCGGAGCACCCTCTGCCCAACCCTTACAGCCTGCATGGAGAGAGCCACACTGGTTGCGTTGCCGAGGTCATGTGAACAACCTCTGGGATGGGCTCTTCTGGGTGTTCCAAGGGTAGGAAAGGAGAGGCCTGCTGGCCTGGTGCCGAAAAGGCAGAGGGCTCAAGCCCACAGGACCAAGAAAACAATACACACCGGACAAAAATACAACAACAAAAGGACCACATTTTCATGTACTATTTTACATATCTTTCAAAGTCTCCCTGTGTGGGCCCTGTCTCAAAGACATCCTTATTTGTAAAAAGTGATATATAGACAGGGGAGAGCAGAACATTTGATTTTTTGGCAGGAGGACTTCAGGCAGAAAGAAGCAAGGCAGGACACGACTAGGTGATGCTCTTGTGGGCAAAAACCAGCTCGCCCAGGGGGATCAGATGCAACTGAGATTCGGTTTTTATATCAGCAAGTCTCCATGGACAGCAAGGTGGTGGGGCAGATGACCTCCCAGAGACAGTCCCCAAATGAAGATTTAGGGCTCTGACCCCCTTAACGTCAGTCCTGAGACAGCACCCCCAGCATAGGCAGTGCTCTGCCATCCCCTCAGCCTCCGCTCTTCATGCCCATGCCGAACACTTAGAGGGAGGGACCACCTCATTTGATTGCATTCTGAGCTTCCCGATGTGGCACAAATGTTCCACCTCACTCCGCATCAGTTTGCTGTTGGTGATATTCAGTCTAGTACCCATGTCAGTGTTGCCAGCTCACTGAAGGGAGATCAGGAGAAAGCACATTGATCATGCTTGTTGGAATGGTGGTGACTGGCATGAAAGACTTCTAGCAGATCTGTAGAATCATGTTTTCCTCCCAGACAAGAAACAGTCTTTTGAAGGATTGTCTCCTCAGAGAAGTGTGAGGATCTTTACTATCTCTTATATTTGTCTCCTCCCGCCTGCCCACAATCTATTTTCTGTCACCTTCTGTCTTCCGTTGGTATGCATCTGGTCAATGGTTCTTTCTACAGCTCAGTGGTACACAGTCTGGGCTAATTTTGGAAAAACGTATTCATAGAGAGACCTCAACTTTGCTTTGTTTCTTTTTTCTGTGACGTTTGTTGAGGCTCCACAGACCCAGCTGGGTTCCCTTCAAGTAGTTCTATCGAACAGAGACTTTGTGCAAAGCACCATGCCAGGTGACAACTGAGTCACAGTCTACAGATAGCTTTGAATGGCATGGACGGTGATAGGATACGTGGACCCATGCAGTGCCTTGAAATGAAAACAAAGACAATTCTCTAAACTGTGTCCTTTTAATCCAGAGTTCTGGATTTCTCCAACCATTCTGTGATGCCCTCTGAGGTGCGGAGGCGAGGAGAGTCATGCTGCTACTTAGCTGGTATCTTCAGGACCACACGCCTCTAGGCACCCATTCCCTGTCCACCAGGTGGGTTGGACAGGCCTTGCTTCTGCATGTCCTGATTCAGTTCCCTTTCTCTCTGTCTGCTGCTACCTCACCCTCTTGGAGACCTTTCACCATCCCTGGACAGAGCCCTGAGTGCAGTGCTGGTCCCCAGGGAAAGTCACCCTCAACGGGCCTCTCCCTGCTTTCTTGCCACCACTGTCCTACTGCTTCTCAACCCCTTGCTCATCTTGCTTGGTTAACCGACGGAGAGCCAGTGATCATGCAGGCAGCTCCTCCTTCCCATGAGCTCTGTCACCTAGCAGGATGCGATGGCCAAGGGAAGGCGCAACTGCAGGGACTCTGCCAGTGGGGCCTCGGCACCAACCGTGCCTGCCCCTGATGCAGGCTCTGCTTCGGAGCCTCCTCCCCTCCAGCCTTTGCTGGCAGCTGTGCCTGTTCACAAGTGAACTCCAGTGCATGGCTGCCGCCTGGGGAGACCTCAGGGGCACCCCGCAGTTAGTTCCTCAGTGGACCAGGTGAGCCGAGGGAGTCAATCTGAAGGGAAGCTGGGAACTGGTAACCTCTCCCCATTCTGCTTAGCTTTCATTTTCCTTTCCTGCTGCCATCTCTTCATGCTTACTTGCTAATTTCTCAAAGTAGCTGACAACTGTTTGGAATGCTAAGTACTAGCAGCCATTCTCTGGCTACCAACTAATGGCAAAATACTGAATGGATCCCATTTGTACATCCCTATTTATCATTTCTAAGGCAGGGTTATCCCAAAGCCATCCAGGTAAGTAGCTGTAAGTCCCAAACAGAAGCCAAATCTTGATCAATCGATGGTCTAGATGTTTAGCAGCAGATTAGCGTCTGTCTGGTCTGGAGTTTGCACAAGTCGCTCTCCACGTGCAGCATCCTACCCATTGCTTCTTGAGCACTTCATGCCCCTTGGCGTCTGCAAAGTGATACGAGGCCAGTGGCAGGCAGCATTCCATGCTTTGATGAAAGTGTTCACCTTGGGCTTTACTGCCTTCTCTAATTTCATTGCAAAATGACGTCTTCTTGCAAGGGAAAATAACGTTCCCCTTGAAACTACTTGTGATGCCAATGAACCAACATGGCAGGGTCCCCTCGCCCCACTAAAATGAATGGTGCCTTCAAAACTTTTTTTTTAAGTCCTGACTTCTGGTTCTGAATCTTCACTGTTAACGTTTATTGTTTGGGATGTCAAAATGGCATCCTAGCCAAATTCAGCACCAAAAGACCTGGTTCTGGTTAGTGCTGTTGAGGAGCTTACAAAGCCTCTGCAGCATGAGCAGGATGAAGGCAACATGAAAACTGCTTGGAAGTGTGGTACCACAATTTCTTTTTATTACAGAACATTTGTAAGGAGATGTCTGTGGCTGTGTGTGTGAGTGAGTGTCCTGAACTTGGTTTCCACCTTCCCAGTTTGCGTGCTTTACTGCCTGGGTCAGCAGGATGTGATCCTACCACAAGACTTGAACAGTGTTTCTTAAGGGTGTTAGTAACACATCAGGCCCACTTACAAACCCAGCACTTAATCAGCTGTCTCCAAGAACACTTAAGAAGCCTCATAGTGAGAGGGCCAGCTGCTTCTCCTGGGGAAAAGGGTTCAGTTACCTAAGGCATGAGCCAGAAGTGCAAACCCTACCATGTAACACTAGGAATCACACCTCTGACCATGGCAAGATACAGATCAGAACAATTGTGCAACTGGTTTTCCCTCCATTTACATTACAGTAGGGCTTACTTTTGAGTAATCATCCACCAGGACACACTGCACAAACCTTTTCCACTAGATTAACTGTAAAGGGCTAATTATATGATTTATGAGAACAGACATTCCAGTTAAATGTAGAAGGCAAGGATCTACCAAGCAACTGAGCATGATTCTGGCCAGTGCAGGTTACACGGAAGCGAGGTGGCTGTTTCTAAATAGCAGTTGTGCATAGAAGATGCTTTGACGAGCGAATTGTTTGGGTTTAATCGAACTTGCTCAGTTGATGGACAGGTGGCTTCAACTGCCAATATGATTATGTAGGAAAGTGATGAAGTGATGAACATGGAAGCTCCGTCAGGACATCAACGTGCAAAGTGAAATGGAAATTAGCCTTTCAAGTCCAGTGTCAGCAGCTCAAAGTTGGCAAGTTACCAAGGTTGGAAAGAAACCCTGAACACCAGTGTGTGTGTGTGTGTGTGTGTGTGTGTGTGTGTGTGAGAGAGAGAGAGAGAGAGAGAGAGAGAGAGAGAGAGAGAGGGAGGGAGGGAGGGAGAGAGAGAGAGAGAGAGAGAGACCTAAGAATGACCTAGGTACACATCTTCCAAAAATCTGGATTTTAAACAAAAGGTACTCTATCTTCAGGAAGCCCATAAGATAATTTATCCTGCACTCAAGAAAACATAAGAAAAGCCACCCTGGATTAGGTCCATGGTCTAGTCCAGCATTCTGGTCACTCAGTGGCCAAGCAGCTGCCCACAGGATCCCACAAACAAGATACGAAAACAACCACCCCTGCCTACCCAACTCGCCTCTGCTACCAGAGGCAGTATGGAGCCATCAAGACCGGCAGGCCTCAGTAGCCTCCTCCTCCGTGGACTTGTCCAGCTCCCTTTTAAGGTCCTGCAAAGGGGTGACCTTGTGCAATTGAATTCCATAGTTTAAGTGTGCACCGTATGGAGAAGGACTCCCTTTAGCCAGGCATTGAGTGCAAACTGCTCAGTAAGGGAAGGTCCCAGGTGATGTGGTGAGTCATGGCAGCGCATAAAATGTATGAAGTTGCATCAGGGACATTCTAGAAAAAAGTTTTAGGCACTAATGTTTAGCATGTGGGGTATTTTGTTACTTTTCCAGATATTTCACATTTGGCTCAGTTTTAGTATTTTATTTGCTCAATTCATTTGCATCCACATACAATATTCATTGTCAATATCGATGAATTGTTTTGAAAGTCAAGAAATATTATACACTGCTCAGTGAAATAAGCTTGCTTTCTTGCCATAAAATTTGCATTTGCTTTCCATGAAGAATATACCTTCAAGTTCCAGAGTAATTCTTGTCTCTCGGGCTACATAGAAAAGTTGTGTGATACTGAATCATGTTTGCCTTGGTTCAGCCTTTCTTCCCATTGCTACTGCTGAATTTCACTGAATTCGAACAGGAAAAGAAATGATAGTTAATTTAATATCAAATCTGAAGACATTAAATTCTTACTTACAAAGAGAGAGATCTTTCCTTTAAGGGCTAAGTTAGGTATTACGTTAAGCACATCAGTGACCTCTCTCCCTCCCTCCCTCCTCCTTCCTTCCTTCCATTTATTAACAGGAGTGAGGAATGCTAGTTGTCATTCAACAAACCCATTCCTACCCTGCAAACATTCCCATCAAGATCTCTCCCAATGATGGCATTGCTGAAGACTTATTGCTGTTCACAGGGGTGAGGGAATGCTTTCTATTAGGAACATAGAAGGGGGAAAATCAACTTTCCCATCCTCCTTCTGTACTCTGAATGCTGCACAGCCCTTCCAGCACTGCCATGGGCAAACCAAAATATTGTGCTCATGTAATTCACACTGTTTTAATTTGGCCTCTTGTTTCTCAACTCTGACTGCAGAGTATGAGATTCCTCATAACTCACAGCCCTGCCCTTCATCTTGTTATCGACAGGATACCCTTCCTGATTTACTCATTTATTAACTGTATTTTATTTGTTCTTTGCAGACACGTTTCAAGCAGCACACATCAATACAGGTGGGAGGAGGCTGTATCCTCACGCAAAGCAAGGCAAGGCGACTGGAAAGAAAAAGTAGAAGCAAGAGATCGGCTGCTGGTCTCCTTCCTCTTCTTTTGCCTTCCAATTCCCTTGCCTTGCCTTATTCTCTGAGCTATCCATGGTGCCGAACCTAGTTTGGGCTATTCTTCAGCACCACAGCAGCTCTTTCAAAGCTTGGGCTAGGATCAGGAGTGGATACACTGTCTCATGGATATTGCAGTCACCAGTTTCCACTGACGATACAGTAACAAGCTAAATAACAACCACAAAAATGGAAATTAAAACTGACCTGCTTGAACAAGATGGCTTCCACCTGCCATTGGAAGACCAGCACAGAGAGGACTAAATCACTCACTAAGTGGATTAGCTTCTGAAAAGAACTTTCCTCATGAGCTCACCGGAAGTGCTTGTGATGTTGGCGAGACATGAGGAAGGGCATCTCCTAAACAAAGCTACTGTGTTGTGCTGGTTACAGTGTTATATTCAGACATTAGCAATTTGGGATCCAGTCTCCATTTTGCCCTGAAACTGTCCAAACAAACAAACAAACCAACCAACCAACCAACCCAAAGCCCTTCTTTGAAAAGGTTAAAATATGCTTTCAAAGTCTGAAATGATTTTACTGTAGATTTTCCTCCAAAGGCTGGCAAGAGCATGTTGGGAGTTGTCCTTTTTTGCGTCTAAACCTAATCTAAAAAGTTTAAAAGATTAAAAAAATCTTTTTAAAAATCCTGAGTATATTTTGTGACAAGGAAAGATGCAGTCATGAAATGCACAGCCATGAAAATTAGGGAGAATAAATACTATTTTGGTTGCACACGTTTATGCCACCTCCCCAGGTAAAGGTTTGTGGAATTGTTCCAAAGTGTTACTTGGACATCAGTGGAGTGGCTGTCCGGCCACAGAATGGGCAAGAAGAACAACAAGGGATTTTGTTGGTGAGTGGCTTGCCTGCTTCTTTCTGCAATGGATGATGGGATTGATCCCTGCCCCTCTTTGGATGTCATGACAACCCGCCACGAACTCAACAAGCCATGGCTTGCTGCCCCACAACTAAGCAACAGCAGGAAGCAATTTGGGTTATGAGGCACGACGGCCCACCATGGCTAGGTTCCCACAATGGGTTGTCATAATCATGCAAACCCAGTCACTATTTCTTTCACTACGGCTCTCCAGCTCCCTTCTGACCAGCAGATGTTTCCTGCAGCTTCTTCCAGTTAAAAGGGGACCACCAGCAGCCTGAAGGTACCTGCAACCACTTATTTAATGATTTGGTATTCAGAACCATTGTTTCCTTTGCCAACCAATCCTTGCCAAGCCAGTCTCCATTAATCCTTCCTTGGCCTGTCTAGTGAGTCCATGATGAGAAGCCAGCAACAGGCACATATCAGACGATAAGCAAAGATGCTGTAGCATCACGATGAAAGAAATCCCAGTACAACTCAGCTAATTATAGCCTGGCTTGTCTCAATTTGTTTCCTGCCATCTGGGAACACTGTTTGCTCTCTTCATACTAATATATTAGCTCGGTATTTCCCAAACATTATATGACCCAGGGTGCAGCTGCTCCTGCCTCATTTATTTGTTTGCAGATTTCTGTTTAGTGATAATTCTCCATCATAAGTTGATCCCAACAGCTGGGCCCCTCAGAACACAACTGGGTCCAGAGGCTGTTGCTTGGTTTAGCTGAAGGAACTGGCAGGAACAAGGTGAGGGCATCACTGATGCACTTCGGGGTTTGGTAAGAACCTCATATTCAATCTAGTTATGCCACCAAGCTGTGAAATTAATCACTTCATACATTGACTCAAGTAGGTTCATAATTCTCAAATGTCTAACAAGTCCTGACTTCATTCCAGCGAACTTTAATTCAAACCAGAATGGATCGTGCCGGCGTGCGTCACTTAAGCAGCTAACTCAGTGACCTTCGTGAAGTTCACTTTTTTGTTGTTACAGCCCCTTTGTTTCAGAAGGAAAGGAAAAAGTGCATTTTCAAAAATGATATTTGGAATGATTTTACTTTAGATGCTTTCCCCCAAAGGCTGCCTAAGGCATGCTGGGAGTTGTTGGCTTTTTGTCTCTGTGTGTCTAAACATGCCTAGGGTTGCACCTGAAAAGTCATATTAGCATATCTTCTCATTGCAACTGTTTTAAATGGCTAGGTATTCATTTTAAACAAGGTGACATTATTGTTATCTTTCTACCCTCTAATGCTAAATGAACAACTTCTCACCTAAGATGTGAAATAACCTATTTGAGGGGTCATTTGACCAATTTTGTATTTTGAAGACCTTGAAAGGGGAATCAGAGAATCTGATAACATGTGTCATGGTATCTTAGAGGTTAGAATGTCAGTGCTATAGTGTGACTTACCTTGTAAGGCCTAAGGGCTTTTGCTGATACAATTTATATGCATGTTTAGGATTCAGTGTTTCTTCTCTGTTATAGTGGAGCTATTCTTTGCAAAAGCTTTGCATGTGAGGAACAGCCTAAGGCCACCCTGCAGAGAGGCTCCCTTCCAGCCCAAGATCTTCAGCTTAGGAACCAGAGCTGGAAAGATGTCTGGTAGAAAAGGCAACGGAGATGATCAAGGACCTGGGGCAAGTCTCCTGAAGGAAAAGTTAGAACATTTGGAGGTGGGGGGCTTAAGGCAAAAGGTACCAGAGCACTCCTATGGCCCCAAGACATTATGTAGCCTTGGGGCAATCAGATTTTGCAGAGTCCCAGCTCCAGTATCTGGACAGGGCATCCCCACTGGAGCAGGGCCAGCATATTCAGAGCGCCCTTTTCACCACTTAGCCTGTGTGGAGAGAAACATGCCCGATGCATCTCTGCGGCTGCAGGAAGGACCTCAGAGGATGGGTTTTGTGGGCGTTCTGAGGGTTGGGGAGGGAAGAGACTGGCACCACGAGAGCATGAGGCATCCTCCTTCTCGCCTTGTCCAAAGCACTGCAGTTAGATGGCAGAAAGCCGCTCTCTGAAGGCTTTGCCAGTCAGGAGCAGCATGGAGGCATCTTTGGCCTCTTCGCTCCTCCTGCCCTGCCTAGGATGCCAGCAATCCTCTTGGTTCAATGGGTTATGGGCAGCCTTGCTGGGCCGCACCCCAAGGGAGTGAGGACAGGCTTAAACGATGTCTATAAAATGATGCGTGTTGCATAGAAAGTGGGCAGGGAGAGCCTTTTCTCCCTCTGAAGGCTCAGAATAGATTAAAAAGTATCTCATACCATGCAGAATGGTGCTATGAAATTCACTACAACAAGACACAGTAATGGCCTCCAACCCAGCTGTGGCCTTAGCAGGGAATTAGACAAATGCATGCAGGATCAAGCCTGCAATGGCTACTAGTCAGCATCACTTCCAACGTCGAAGCTCCATGCCTCTCAGTACCATCATGAGCAAAGGTGTTGCTTCACCCGTGTTCTGCGTGTGTGTATCCCAGGGTCAGCCACTGTGGAAAGTGCTGGGCTGGATGGCCATCAAGTATGGTCCAGTGGGAGTCTGCAGATGCAGAGGAAAACCCATGGCTCTGTCTCCTAGTTGAGAGCAGAAGTCCAAAGACTTATTGCTGCCTGCCACTCTAGACAGTGATGTTGCACTTCTCTTGCAAGGGAATTCTTTGCAGAGTCCTGGTGGGCTCCCTTTGGTAACAGCGAATCCTTGGCAGAAGGCCATTTAAACTCACAACAGCGCCTGAATTTCTCTGGGCCATCAGCGGCTGGCCACGTTGCTACACCACGTGATTGGCTCAAATTCGGGCTTATTGCTGGTGAGCTGCAGCAAAAGAGTGGGACCCCCGCAGCGACCTGAGGGCTCCTGGGCTTGAGTCCAAGCTTGTCTCTCAGGTAGTAGACATGGCTAGGATCGTTTCTCAGACCACGAGAGAGGTGGCAGACTGAGCTGTCACACCACATTGTGTCCAAGGCCACTCCAAGGCCTTAATGGCACAGTGTTCCAAATTTGTTCCCTTTTTGGTAGCACCAATGAGTCATGGAAAGTGGGAAGGTCGGACCTGAAAGGCCTCCAGTCTTAGAAGCAGGGTGCAGCAGGTGTTTTGAGGATCCACTGCCAGTCAGACCAGATGGCACTGGCCGAGGAACCAGTGGCCCTCACCATGACAGGTAACTGCCTAGATGTACTATAAAGTCACCCTTGTCTCCCGTGCCTAGATGAGCACCATCATTTCTTTTAGGAATGGTTATTATTCTACCATTTTCCCCTTCATCAACCCTGAGTACTAAAAATCTTCCCTGATAAAATTTTAATAAACATATGTAATAAATATTTCAATTTTTCATAGGACTAGCTCATCAGGAAAATAGTTTTTTCTGGCTCACTGTTCATAGCAGCAATTTATCTCTCTGTTATAGATACTCTGGAAATAGCTTCTGTAGAGTTCCAGAAGTATGCGAGACTGTGCAAAAGAAAATTCTCTCGCTCTTTCTCACTTGCTCTCATATTATCTGACTTGCTGAATTGTGCAGTTCTTCTTCGTAACTTTGGACCTCCCCAGACACTGAGAAGTTACTGAACAGTCTGGAAAAAAGAGGCAAAGCAGTATGAAGAATCGTCTCCATAATCTTCCATAAGGGAGCTTCCATAGGACAAAACAAAGCCCCATCGAAAACCAGTCTTCATGGTGAAGGGTTCTTGTGTTGCCTTCTCTTTGACATGACATGGTGCTTTGTTTTGAATAGGTAAGCATCTTCTTGTAATGGGAAAACCTGCCCTCATGGGCGTGCCCACCGCAAACCAGTCTGGGGGTTCAGTCCCAGTGCAAACTAGGCATGCACAACGAAGAGGGGGCAGGAATCCACCAGAAGGGTGACTGGAATGTGCTTGAGTGACAGGAGTAGGCATCCTGGGTCCTCCAGATACTTTGGATGAAAATTCTCATTATTCCAGTTGTTACTATAGTAGTATGATTACTACCTCTTGCAAAAGACAAAACAAAACAAAAAACCAAGGTGGTTTATATCATCATCACCTTCTTCTTCATTATCACATTATATTTATACCCCACTTTTGTTCCCCTTGCAAGGAGCCCAAAGTGCTTTACAGAGTTCTCTTCCATTTTATACTCAGAACAAGCACCCTGTGAGGTAGGTTATGCTGAGGGTCTGTGGCTGGTCCACAGTCACCCAGTGAACTTTAGGATCAAGTGGGGGACTAGGACCTGGATCTCCTGAATCCCATCCCAACACTCTAACCACACTGGGCCTCAGTGGTACTCTCTGCAATGGTCCTTCTCATACTCATGGTAGGCACTTCATGAGCGCAGCCAGGGGTCAGACTAGATGGCCCAGGAGACCCCTTCTGACTTGCTCTGTTTCTATGTTTCTCCTCTCCACTTTATCGCCACAACAACCCTGTGAGGTTGATTAGGCTGAGAGTCAGTGACTGACCCAAAGAATGGGAACCAGAGACTGGATCTCCCATGAGCCAGTGGAACACACTAACCTTTACATCACACCAGCTCTTGCTTAAGTCCCAGCCAGCATGGCCAATAGTCAGGAATTATGATCCCTGACTGCTCTTTAGAAGGCCAGATCCTGAAGATGAAACTCAAATACTTTGGCCACCTAATGAGAAGGAAGGACTCCCTGGAGAAGACCCTGATGCTGGGAACAATAGAAGGCAAAAGAAGAAGGGGATGGCAGAGGTTGAGGTGGCTAGATGGAGTCACTGAAGCAGTCAGCGTGAGCTTAGGTGGACTCCGGGGGGAGGTGGAGGACAGGAAGGCCTGGAGGAATGTTGTCCATGGGGTTGCAATAGGTCAGACACAACTTTGCGACTAACAACAACAGTCCAAGAAGAAAAAGTGAGAGAATGAAAAGGAAAGCTTAGCCGTCTATGGAAAGCCTTTTAATATCAGCCAACTCATTTAGGAAAATATGCTTTCCGTCATTAGTGGCTGCAAGTGAAAATGCAAACACACAACGTTACTATTTGGTGTCACTCCAAAATATCTGAAAATAGATAAAGTGCTATACAATTATACAGCTTCCTTTCCATGTTATCTATACAACAACAACCCTGTGAGGTAGGTTTGGTTGCAAGTGAGTGACGGGCCTAAAGTCACACAGTAAACTTTAGGGCTGAGCAGGGACAAGAAACTAGACCTCCTGAGACACTGTTGACTATAAACAAACAATTGTAGCAGTGGTAAGAATAGGACTACCGGACAAGATGGTAGCTAAAGTATATTTGACATTTTATGAACCTGCTAAACTGCAGCTCAAAATCACTTAAAAAAATTAAATTGCTTTTAGTGCAAGGGAGAAACTCAATATGTAGCTTCCTATTTTTACTGGTAATGGTGACAAGGTTATTAAGCCTGGAGGAAAGAAAAAGCTACCTTCAAGAGCAGAGTCAGTTTAAACCTTCATAAAGTACAACTGGTGAGAAGCGGCTGCTTATAAATTCTGCTCCTGATATTTTATTGATTGGCGTAGGCGTTTGAGTGGTGGCTTCCCCCTGCTAGCCCAGCAGAGTTATAACTCAGGAGAGCTTTAAATATTAAATACAACCTGAAGATTTATTTCTGATGTGCAGGAAAATCCCATTGTCTCAGTACACGCAGGTAAGTTTCTTTATTGGTAATGTTATTAAAAGCTGAACTGGAAGGTCAGAATACCATTACAAACTCTCTGAATGGAAAGGGGAAAGCACTGACTGAGTTCATTTCACTACCGTTAGCATCAGCCATCTGTCCAAGTTTGGACTTCCAGTTTATTGTGAGTTTTTTACTGGAAAGAAAATCCACCAGGTCCTAATCTTCCTCAGTCTCCTTTGCACCAGATTGAGGTGCCAAACACCACAATCCAAGGGAGAAAATATTCAGAGAACAGTGCGAAGAGGAGACTCCTTTGAAGTTCTGTCAATGTCCCAGAGAGATGGGCCACTGGTCAATTTTAAAACTGGCTTGCCTCCTCACGAGTAGGACTTACTGAAATCACAACATCAGGAATAAGCAGGGTTCAGAATAGGAGGGGGCTCGGGACCGGTGAACCACTGAACTGTGAACTGCGACATTTGCCTGATTGAGTCTTCTTAAGCTCTGGATCAGCCCCATCCATCTAGGCTGACCATTGGACCCCCTGGACAGGGAGGACCAAACCAGACCTTCTGGTTTGGTCATGCTCTTACCTAAGCAACAAGCTTTTCTTGGCTCTGGTGTGTCCCTCAGCTTAAAGTCTTGCCTATTGCAAGCTACCCTTCATGCTTCCAAACAACAGACCATTCTTTAGCAAAAGCTCTTTCTTCTCCAATGCAAGCACAACAAACCAGGAATGAGTCTCTGGGAAAGCACAGAGCAGTTCTTGAACCCAGTCTAAGCAATTACTTCCAAGCATCTTCCTTCTGAGTACCCCTGGGTCCCTTCTAGGATATGGACAAGCCTCTTCTCTGTCCATCACCCGAGGCTCATGTGATGGGGCAGCATATAAGTTGTTTAAATAAATAAATAAATAAATAAATAAATAAATAAATAAATAAATAAATAGTTGGCTGGCCTGTCTCTCCCAACATCATGTCACGGGGTCCTGAGTTGCACCAGGCTCAGCTGATGTAGGAGCAGCTTCCTGCACCCCCTGCCTGCACTTGTAACTCCCAACCATCCTCAACGTCCCGCCGAACACCTGGGGAGGCTGCCCTTGGGATAAGCCCCTCAGCTTCTTCCATCTCAGCATCTGAAAGTTCTGACTCTGCGGGCCCCTCTTCTTCTGATGAGTCCGAATCTGCCAGCCCTTGGAAAGCACAGCAAGAACAGCTGGCTTCCCATTCCCAACATCCCTTTACTGTTATGGCCCAACCCGGACTATGGAAATCTGTACCGAAATCATAGCCTGAAAGGGTTGCTCTCTATGGCCAGGGTCTGAGTGCCGAAGCTGGAAGAAAGGTAGGAACTGGGATGCTTGGGAACAGAAGCCAGGTGGACAGTCTTTAAGCAAAAAGTTGTCCTCTCTTTAGGGGATGGTTTCCTCTAACATGCCTTATTCTGATTGCTTGACTTTTCTATAGGACCTTCCTCATTCTCTCCAGTCTCGTCTCTGAGGTCTCCAACAGTTTTTTCCAGCATTCAGAATGTGCCAGGTACACAGTAAGATCCCATGGGTTTCGTCAGGGGTCTGAGAACAGCAAAATATGGAGTGAGAAAAACAGGGAACGGCTGAGCGAAGAAGAACCCCATGGAGATTATCTAGATTCTGACCAGTCAAAACCATTCAAGAATGACTAATTTTATTTTACAACTAGCCTCTCTCCCAAATTAATAGCAGACTGTTCTACAGATGCTGTCATTATGATGACCCTGAAGTCATTATGCTGATGAAACATTTGATTCCCCAGCAAAAACATAAAAGTAAGTGGGTTGCATATCTGTCAAAAGGGTTTTTGTTATTGATGTACAGCAGCCAAGTGTGTTTCCTTTTCTCACTGGAATTGTTTATTCACTCAGGGGATCAAAAACTGCTTGAAGAGGACAGAAAAGACACCAACACTAATTAAGGAGCATCTCTATCTGCCTGGTCCAGTTCAAAAGGTGGCAAAGGTAGAGGCTGAGAAGACAGAGAAGTCATCTACAGAGTTTATTCCAAAGTATACCAGGAACATAACCAGATGGTCTATTGGGTAGAAACTAGGATTTAGGGGACCGGGGTGCATAGCCCACTCAGCTGTGAAACTCACAGGCTGACCATCATTGACCTCCTCCAAAAGAACTTCGTGAGTATCAAAAGGAGCACCATATGTGCTGATTTTCTTGGATGGAAAGTGGGTATAGAGAGCTGCCTTGTGTTCCTCACAAGGGGAAAGCAGGTGGGATATAAATGCAAGGTAACCACAAGCATAACATAAGTGATCTTGGGGAACCTGGATCAAGTTTCCCCGTGGCCAAGAAACTAACTGGGTAACTTTGGACGAGTCACTGACTCCCAAGCTACCCTGCCTAGCTTGTTATGAGGATAAAGTGGAGACGATGAAGAGGACGGTGTAAGCTACTTTGGGCCCTTGCAGAAAAATGGTGGGAAACAAACAAACAAACAATCAAACAAAATGTAAAGAAAGGTTTTCTTCCATTTTGGAAGATTAAAGCAGCCTTTCCTTTCCTGGTCTCCTCTAGACGTGTTGGACTACAACACCTATCATTCCCAGCCAGCCTATCCTATCCTATCCTATCCTTCCAGAGGGCACCAAGCTGGCTTAGAGAAGATCCTGGCATTACTGGTGTGCTCTTAACTGACAACACGTTGCGTGAGCGTTGGCCTGGGATGCTGATGTGCTTTGGCTGGGTGCACATGAACCCCTCCACGTGGGAACTGCCAGCCAGACAGATGAACAGCTGGGCCCCCTTGGCCCCCACTTCCCAAACAGATTCTCCCAGCATCAGAGATAGTCACTGAACCTTCGGGAGCCCTTTGCAGTAATTCTTTGTCAGAAAAGCATCCTATACTAAGTGTACTGAGGCAGAATTCAATTTTCTCATGCCTTTAAGGAAGTGTCATTACACTGTGTTTGAGAAACGACTAGGTCAGGGGGTCACAACTGTTGTTTTGCTCACATTATGGCTTTGGCTTGCCCTTGACGCGTCTTCCTCCACCCCCACCGTGCATGTTAGGTGTTAACAGTGCAACCAGGAACAAATCTTTTATGGATACAGTTTAGAAGGAAAGCATGTAGAGCCGTACAAGGGCACTTCAGAGCCAGGAAAGCCGGAGCAACAGATCAAGGCGCTTCTTGGAAATGCCAGCCTAGGAAGAGCTACTGGGGTTTATCGATTTGTTTTAGGAATGCCTAACCGACCCTTCATCCTCACAGATGCTGGGGAGATGTAGAAAAGCAATGCAGCACAACACATCCAGCCTTCATCCAATGGCAAAGCTAAGAGGCAACAAGGCTTTCAGAAGTACTGGGCAGAACCGAAACGGTAAGACCAATAAAAAATGCCTAGGCTAACAGAAACCTTTAGTTTATTGATTGATTTATAAAATGGAGGAAAACAATGACTAGAATGAGAGTAATATCTGCTAGACATCCTTAGTGAAGCTGTTGAAGATGTGGGTGGCCACCACAAAGAAGGCCCTCTCTGTTCTACAGATATGATCCACATCCCCAATGGCAGTGCTTAGAGAACAGCTTGAGACGGATAGTATGAAAGCAGTGATTCATAAATATGTGGGTCTTCACCCTTTTAGACATTTTTGAAGTAAGTAATAGGTAGCTGGGAACCCCTCCTCCACTAAAAGAAGCAATAATCATCTCGTTGACCCACCATGTCAAGAGTACAGTTGGGTAGCCACACTTCTGCATCCACCTTCTCTACATCCTCAGGTGCCATTAACTGAAGGTGTTCCCATATAACCAGAGCAGAGGGCACCCTGAATACCTCCTTATGAACTGTGTCAACCCGGCAGTCAAGATCTGAGTGGACAAGAGTAACCTCAAAGAGCGACTTCAGCCTCAAAGTTATTTGCATTATCATAGGAGGCCTCTAACTGTTCCAATATATATTTTTTCAGGGTCTAAGACGTAATAGTCCATCATTGGCACAGTGGGTTAAACCGCTGAGCCGCTGGGCTGGTTGATTGAAAGCTTGACAGTTCGAATCTGCAGATGGGGTGAGTTCCCGTTGCTCTGTCCCAGCTCCTGTCAACCTTGCAGTTCAAAAGCATACAAAGGCGAGTAGATGAAAAGGTACCAATTTGATGGGCAGGTAACAGCGTTCTGTGTACTTCGGTCTTTAGTCATGCCGGCCACATGACCATGGAGACTGTCTGCGGACAAACGCTGGCTCCCTCAGCTAGGAAACGAAGATGAGCACTGCCCCCTAGAGTCAGGCATGACTGGACTCTAATGTCATAGGGAAACCTTTACCTTTACGAGGACATATTCTTGAAGCACTTGAAGATGGGAAAAGAATACATTGTTCTCTCATAACCATGACTCTCCAAGATAGATCTATAGGTAAATATTTACAGTGTATATGTTCTATGATCATATTTAAATACAGAGTGGGGGGTTTTTGTGTTAGCTTGGACTAAGGGGCTATGGCCTTTGGAAGATTCTGACCTCCAAAATTTCCACAGGAAACCCCAGAACAATAGCCCAGAGTCTCTGGACACTCTCCCATGTTCATAGATTTTGCTTTTATCAGTGCGAGACAGCACTGATGTGTGTCATTTGGAATTACATAATCCAAAAGGCTAATATTGTAAATTAAATATTTGACAAATTGACAGACTGCATTGTGCACTCGCATAAATTTTCTTTTATCATACTGTGGTGATACACACAATAAATTTAATCTATTTAGGCCATGACAAAAGAACTCAGATGCCATCCAGCTACAAGGAGACTGAGCAACAGTACTAGAAACTTTCTGGGATGAAGTTGATATGAATAGTGTTGCTTTGGGTTTGAGTGCTAGTGACAAATGCTTCATGCACTTTCTGTCCTATAATGGATCAACTTAGCATTGGAATGGACAGCTGGCAACCAGCGTGCACCACACTGAATGAAAGGTTTTATTTCTGCTGGACAACTATGGGACAAAAGCAATTATCTTCACTTGCACAACTCTCAACTGAGAATGAGCTTTTGCAAAAAATGAAAACTAATGATGTCCAACAAAAAGAGACACTAATTTATTGTTTGATTTTCATTTATTTAAAACATGTTGTATCTGTACATCATTTGTAGTGTAACAACTGAGTGAGCTGCTAAATGAAATCATTTAATTGAACTGACTTTTTGTAGGGCCAAAGTGTTTTATGGGTCCCACACACTATGCCTGGTTTTCCCAGTTGCAATGTATGGCTGTGAAAGTTGGACCATAAGGAAGACTGAGTGCCGAAGAATTGAGGTCTCTGGATTGTGGTGCTGGAGAAGATAGAGTCCCTTAGACTACAAAGAGATCAAACAAGTCAATCTTAAAGGAAATCAACCCTGACTGCTCTTTAGAAGGCCAGGTACTGAAGATGAAACTCAAATACTTTGGCCACCTAATGAGAAGGAAGGACTCTCTGGGGAAGAGCCTAATGCTGGGAACAATAGATGGCAAAAGAAGGAGGAGGTGGCAGAGGATGAGGTGGCTAGATGGAGTCACTGAAGCAGTTAGTGTGAGCTTAGGTGGACTCTGGGGGATGGTGGAGGACAGGAAGGCCTGGAGGAATGTGGTCCATGGGGTCGCGATGGGTCAGGCACGACTTTGTGACTAACAACAACATGCCATGCCTACTGTGCCCAGTGGATGATCCATCCCTGCTTGAAGATGCAACAGTGCTGGAGAAGTGAGATTGCTTTATCTGTGCCCCTGACAAAGAGCAGGTGCAATGCTGTGCTCTTGCTCAGGTCCAGCCATGCTCACAGTGAGAATTGTGCTATCTTACTTCAAGTTGCTGTTCAGACCCCTTCCTTACCTTCAACTTCCTGCTATAATAGCAGGTTGGTTGGCCTAGGCAGCCCAGGAGAGGATGCTTGGGAGTAACCATGTCTGTATTTGTCATCACCTGTCATGGACCAGGACTGCTTTGGGGAGTTCAAAAGAATTCTCCTGGCCAGGCTATGAAATCCTGAGAGTTGTTCCTGGCCAGTACAGTTTTACTTCAGCTGCAGGTTTGCTAGCCATGGTCCTGAAGCCAAGCCAATAATCTCTGGGTTGGCACTTTCAATACTGTCCAATTGGAATAGTGGAAGTAGTTTTGTTCAGAGCACTGATTGGCTGGACCCTATGACTATGACAAAGGCATCTTCCTCCTATCCCCCTATCAGTGCAGAGTTGCTGGCATTGCTGGTAACCATGAAGCCTCTCTTTCACACACACGCACCCACCTTTCTTCATAGCAATGTTTCAAGTTAAAAATGGATTAAAAAGGTAAAGGTTTCCCCTTGATGTTAAGTCCAGCCATGTCTGACTCTAGTGTGTCCACAGACAGTTTCCCTGGACATGTGGCTGGTATGCCTAAACACCGAGGTACACGGAACGCTGTTACCTGCCCACCGAAGTGGTACTTTTTCATATACTTGCCTTTGCATGCTTTCGAACTGCAAGGTTGGCAGGAGCTGGGACGGAGCAACGGGAACTCACCCCCTTGTGCAGATTCGAACTGGAGACCTTTCGATCAACCAGCCCAGCGGCTCAGCCGTTTAAACCACTGCGCCACCTGCATTTCCAAAAATGGATTAGGACTCAACAAAAGCTCTGTCATTATTTGATCAGCATAAATGGAAAAGATGTAGACAAACATTGTGTTTGCTGCTTGACTTACTATGAAAGAGGTAAACAAGGGCAATCGTCATGGAGGCCTGTAGCTGTTGTTTGTAAATCACTGGCACTCAAACATTCAGAATAACGTGCAACCATACTTATTGCATTCTTTGTTATAGAGGCATTTAATATAAGGCATCTGATGTTCCTGCCTAATCTAGGAAGCTAAACAGGGTGGGACTTGGTTGAAATCTGGATGGGTGACTTAAATGTTGTGAACTGCTTGGACAGCTTCAGCTATGGGCAGCATAGAAATGTCATTAAAGATACATATATCTTTATAGATTATTTGTACATCTTAAAAAACTGGCCTCTTTTTGTTGCGTGGCATTAAGTCATCTCTGACTTGTGGCTGTTTTGAAAGACCTCCAAAACGTCCTGTCCATGACAGCAATGCTCAGCTGTTCAAGGCTGCTGGCTTCCTTCATAGTTTCATATGCGGTCTTTCTTTTCTTCTTCTGCCTTTGACTTTCCCTAGCATGATGGACTTCTGGGCCTTTTGCCTTCTCACAATGAGCTCAAAGGATGATAGCCTCAGTTGTGTCATTCTGGCTTCCAGGGAAAGCTTGTTTGTCTCTTTGTCAGTCCAGGGTATTCGTGAAGTTCTCCTCCAGCATCATGTTTTGAATGCACCCATTTCTTCACTGTCCAGCTTTCACACTCATACACAGTGACTGGAATAGAGTGGTGTGGATGATATTGACCTTGGTCTCCAGTGAAATGTCCTTACACTTGATTATCTTTTCTAATTCCTTCATTGCTGTCTTCCAAGTCTCAGTCTTCACTTTTTTTGGCAACAGTAAAGGTTGAAGGGTGCAATTCTATGCACGTCAGACAGAAAGGACTTTTCTCTCTCCAGACATGCACAGGATTGCATGCTAAACAGACAAACGTTCCAAGACCAGGGTGAAAGGATATGCTGGGCTTGGAGCGAGGTGTGTGGGTGAGTACAGGAGGGAAGGTAGGGAGAAGCAGATCTCATCTGTAGCATAAACTCCATTTCCGTTTTCTGGAGGGAGATACTGTTTTCTTCGCCATGATATACTCATCTGCTCCATCTACTTTGATAACTCCAGGCTATTTGTCACAAAATATCCTGCCATTTAGAAACTCTTAGTGTTATCATTTCTGCAGCACAGGATATTTTTACAGACTTAATTTAATTATTTTCAAAAATTAAAATTAACATCTTGTCCTGAAAAGATAAACATTTTAAAACCTCATTAGCTGGAGTATTGGAGAGAGTTATCTGAAGTGCTTGCTTTAAATGATCAGATTGCATTCTCTTTCCGTGGAGCATCTTACTCTTGAAATAAAATCCATTTCAATGGAGCTTGCTGACTCCCCGGAGATAATGAGGCCACCTTTGCAAAACATTAGCAAGGCTTGTGCAATAGACTCTAACATTTCCATCTGAACTTTATCTCTTGAAATGACTCACTTTCTTCTTTTGTCTACCCAATAATTTGTTTGAATTATTTCCCCCCCATTATTATGGATCTTTGGTTATCTACAAGCTGGCCAAGCAACGATTTGGGCATATAACGTGAATTATGGACATTTATTCTATTTCACATGTATTTATAGGCTGCCTATAACTGCCAAGGCCTTCCTTTATGGGTTTATTGGTACATTTGGTATATTTACAATATTTTGATACTGCTTAAAATATTAAAATTCCTCATGGTTTGCATTAAAATACATGACAATATGAAAATAAGGTTAAAATATTAAAAAATTGAAAAAAAATCAAACTCTGGAAACATCATCCTTGGGGCAGCAAGATTATTAACATGAATTGGCCAGGATGGTCCTATTAACCCTGTCTTTTCCATCTGCACTAGCTGCCAGTCTGAGTCTGTGCCCAATCCAAAGTGCTGGTATTCACCTTCAAACCCCAAATGGCTTGGGGCAGGTTGCCTGAGGGCTCTTCTCCCATATCTACCTGTCCAGACTGTAAGATCCTCCTTCTGAGGGATGCTTGCAAGGGAAGTCAGGTAGGTGGCTATGAAGAAAAGAGCCTGGGATGGAAGAACTTCCCAAGGAAGCTTGCCCAGCCCCTACATTGTACCCTTTCCAGCACCAGATGGAGACCCTATTTTCCCAGGAAGCCTTCCAGCCATTTTAGTCTGTTTGAAATTCTGTATTCTGTTTAAAATCTTTGCACTGCTGCCAGGCCTTACTCTAATTTTTACTTTTTATTTTATACTGTGGTCTTAAGTATTTAACTTTTTATACTGTATTTTATATTTTAAATTGTTGCAAACCATCTAGAGACCTTTGGCATTGGGCAGTATATACCTGGAATAAACAAACAAACATGACTTAAAGAGTTTCTCTAATGTTAATATGAAGAAGAGAAGTGCAGCAAAAGAGATCCCCTGATAATGTATAAGTCAACAGCATGGGTGGAAATGGCCAATTTAGTTCAGCCACTGTAGAGACAAAAGGGCTTGTGCAGCAGGGGCCGTAGGGTTTCAGCTCTGGCTATCTGAGCTCTTTGTTTCTGCAGCTTGGGAGAAGGAACTGCTGGCATTCTAGTTGCTGCAGATAATCCTCCTTCTGATCTAGAAAGGCATGTGATGCTGTCTGAAAGCCCAGTCAGAAGCTATCAGAAATAAGGAGCTTAGTGGATCTGTGTGCTTTCCTTTATCTGGCGGACTTGTTGCTGCGAAAATGACTGTCCCACTTGCTCTGAGTATCACCAGCTACAGCTTCCCAAAGGTTGTTTCTCCCCTGCTTCTAGTCTAGCTGTCCACAATCCATTGGTCCTTTCCCCTCTGCAACACTGCTGTCCATTGCTTGTGGGTCTGACAAACCAAACTGCCCCAAGAATACTCAGGGTTGGGAGGAGGGTTGGGGGGATGAGGGCAAGCTATACAAAGAGGCATTTTTGCTGTACTGTTGGTCACACTGACGCACCTGAACCATCTGACTGGGATGGTGTAACTTGGTGTCCTGCAACAGCAGGGGGTTGGACTTGATGGCCTTCATGGCCCCTTCCAACTCTACTATTCTATGATTCTATGACCTACTCCATTCTAGCATACTAAAATGTGGAACAGGTTCTGTCCAGATTTTTCCTTAAGATGAAGCCTGTCTGTCAAACCCCCTCTCTTCCCCTTCTGGGCACACAGCAGCCTGCCATAAATGGGTGACCCTCTTATTTCATAGAGCACTGGAGGGTCGCCCAATGTAAGGATAAAAGTCCATAAGAAGAGAAACAGGAGACTTGAAGTTGCTGTTCAACAGTGGTGCCTCCTCCTGTAGTTGAACACCTCACCTGCTCACTGTCTTCTTTACTACAGCACTTTGTAGTAATTATTTCTAAAATTGTACCCGTACTTCTAAATTAGCATAGACACATTTTCTGCAGAGCCGCATCCTCTTCTGAGTCAAGGGATTTCCACTCTTTTGGCTATATAACTGAGCAGAGATGGTTTCATGTGAGCTTTACTCTGAACCAAGCATGGGCAACGTGTGGCCCACAGGCCTCAGACACCCCCGGCCCCTCGTGCAGCCCTTACCACCCTCCCAGCAGCAAAAGGGCAGCAACCATTTCCCCCAGAATTCGGAACCTTAGATGGATCACATTTTACTTCTTTTCAAACCACCAAATATTTATTTTTGTTTTTTCTTTCAGCAAATTAACAGGTGCAGAAATGTAGCCCAAGGGGGGTACATGCATGTGTATGTAGCCCCCAAACCACCTGTAGTTGCCCACTTTAACTCCATTTTAATTTAAAAAAATACTTGAAGACTGTACTCTGAAGTTCTCTATACAACCTTGCAGTCTTCTTGGTTTTTGGATCTGCGCAGAGCATGGAATGTGTTCGTTGAATGGGCTGCGGTCTGCCTCAGATTCAAAGATATGTTGACCATATGATCACTTCTGCACTTTTAAAAAAACGAAATAGTTGACGCATGGGTAGTTGTGCTAACACAAGTCTGGAGCATTGTGTGGGGCCTTTTCATATCATCCTATTTTTTTCTACTGAAAATCTCCCCCACCCAGTTTCAAATAGTAGTTTGTAGGGATGGGGTGATAGAATTAAAATACCCCTAATACAATAATTTGGACTTCTATCACCACTACCCACAAATATTTCTTCTTTAAATTCCTACACAAATGGGGAATCTTGTGGTAAACAAAATCATTTGACTCTGAGGGAATGGAAATGTTTCCACAGCTAAGTCCAAAAGAAAAGGAGGGAGAGAACACCCCTTTTAGTTGACTGTCCTGTTTAGACTGTCCTTTCCTAAATATTTATACAGGATAGAGAAGACAGCTTGAAGAAGTAAAATATCGAAAGACCTGGATGGATTTTTCAGGAGGTTCCTTGAAAAATCATATACTCTTGATATGGCAACACAAACACTATGTTGGATTTGGGATGCATCTAGTACACTTTAGCTATTTTAAATAATGTAAAAATCCATGATAATGTATGAATATGGACAGACCCAGCTCTGTGGGAATAAATCATGACCTGAATATCCTAAATGACTGCTAATGTTGATACCTATGCAGTTTTCAGAGCTAGGCCTTTGCAGAAACAAGACAGAAGATGCAAACATCAGAATGAGGCAAATTTACACAGTCCAGGATTCCTTTTATAACTGTGGGCTCTTATGGCAGCTCCATTAATCACATGGCAGAATTCCAGAACTTTCCAAGTAGAAATAGAATGATTCTCTGTTATACGTTCTGTTCTTAATAGGAGAAATGTGTCACTGTAAGAACTGAAGAAGCTGGAAGAGAGCTGTCAAATTCATCATATATTTGGACAAAGAACTGTTGGTCTCAAAAGGGGCATACAATTGTGAATTGGCTTCCACACTCCCATTTTATATCAGAATACATTACGTGCCTGCTTAGTTCTTGGCTCAAGTATGCCGCACCTGAGAGCACAGTCTCATTTGCACAATTATTCTAAAAAAGTCAGAGCTTCTTGAGCTTGTATTCCTACACACTTACCAGGGAGTAAGTCTCACTGAAGTAAATGGGGCTCACTTCCAAGTGGCATGTATGGGGTTATACTGTATAAGACTCATAATTCAATTTGATTTATTGCACTGTTTTCAAAGCTTAAATTTTGTTTTATGTTTTAACTGGACATCACTGGGGCTCCTATTT
This sequence comes from Varanus komodoensis, assembly GCF_004798865.1. Taxonomy (NCBI): domain Eukaryota; kingdom Metazoa; phylum Chordata; class Lepidosauria; order Squamata; family Varanidae; genus Varanus; species Varanus komodoensis. The sequence continues at coordinate 53,703,308 of NW_025335568.1, read as the reverse complement.
GGATTGAAAGAAGACTCATCCATTTAAATAAAAATTTCTCCCTGAAAATAAGTCCCACTGAGCAACATGGAATTTACTGTTCAGTAAACAAGCGCAGGATTGGGCTGAATATGGTGAACCGGGAAGTTCAGTCCAGATGCCTCCTTTGCTTTGAATTCATGAGGCAGCTTGAGACAATATGTGATGCTAACTTTCTCCAACTGGGCACCCTCCAGATGGACTACAACTGGAGGACTACAACTCCCATCAATCAATGACATTGACCATGTTGGCTGGGACCAATGGTGAGGAATGCTGGGATTTGGATTGCTTTGGGGATAGGTGCCTGTAGTGTGGTGTAATAATATTGGTCTACCTTTTGGGGTTCTTACAAGGTGTCATGGTTTAATTTGTATGCAAACTCTTTTAACAATTATGCATTTACATTTGTATGCCCCTTAGGTAATAACATGCCTAAAGTGCTATATAGATAATTATTGTTATTGAACTTTATAACATGGGGGTCACATAACTCCTGTATATTATGGTAACATTAGTAAAACTATCTTAGTTTTAAAAAGTCTAAGATTTAATAATGAAACCACTCATTCTTAGATACTTCATCTGTTAGATTTAGCATAATTTGATTTGAATGTGCTTAGGTTGGACCATACGAACACTGATGTACGATGATACCCAGTATTAGATGTATGATGATACCCAGTATTAGAACAGACATTCACAGCTGCTAATTTATCACTCTTGCATAATACATCCTAGTACGTGACGTAAGCTACAAGTTTGCTCATCTTTAGCAAAGGTCCAGGCGAACCAGCTTCAGCGTCAGTCCTGGAGGGGAAGTTTCTTTTATTCAAGTACACAGCAATTGTTGAGGTGGAGGGAACCATTCCACCTGCTGGGCTTGACTCTCTACCCTCTGCTTCTACCTGGCACCTTTCCTCACAGTGAACATTTCCAGTAGCAAAGCTCATAGTGAGCATGAGAAGCTGTGAAGATTGTGTGAAGATTGAACATCTTCCTTGTTGCTCTTAAAACAAGCTCTTGCTTGGAAGCAAACCCACATTTACAGGGAACTTTTCATGCTTCTTCCAAAGTGTATTTTTATAATATTCCATTTATATTAACTCTTATTTATTAACATTAATGTGAACGTTGAATGACTGCTATGATCTCTTTTGATCTTTTATATCTTGTGAACACATGCTCTGAAAAAAGAGCCAAGAAAATAATTATAGTTCTTACAAATGTGATGATTATAATATAATGGTTTCTAGTGGACTTACATGGTACAACCCTATTCATTAGTCTTCCAAAATGCGATGCAGTTGACTTAGAAAATGAATGTATTCAAACATGATGCCAAAGGTTGCTAATTAAATAAAGATTTTTCTTTTAAATTTCTTAGAGGCTGTTCCCACCCACTGAACAGCCATTTCCACTGAACAAGAAATGGAAAATTATGGTCATGCCTAAAAAATATATTATTTGTAATTAAATGGTTTTAATAACAGATCACATGTTTCTTGGCACTTAGTCATTAAAATGTATACACAAACTGTACATTAATACAAGTCTGCATCTGATTCATAACAGCTCAGAGATTCTGAGGGCCAAAAGATACATAATTTTGAATGTGTCAAAACTTTTTCATTCTTACTCTGGCATAGGTACAGTGGCCTGATCTGGACTGGGACCTTATCATGGACATAGATTAGAAGAAAAATGGGGAAAGGAGAGAAGAATAGGTGCTAGGTATAATGTCATAGCAATGCCTGTTTTGGTCCTAACATTGTAATGTACTTGCTGTTGTTGAACAACCAGAGGTTGGAGGTTGCTGATCTACTCACCCCCTAAAGAGGCCAAGTTGGCTGGTACTTAAGACAAGACCTCTATGCTAGTGACGCTCTGTTTGTGGAATGCTTTCCCAAAGGAATTGAGATGGGCTCCCTTCTTGTTCTGGCTTAGAGGGCCAGTAAGGAAGGTTCTGTTCCCTCCAGCTTTTAATGTTTAATATTCTTGCTGTGCTTTCACTTTAATGCCTCTTATTCAACTTATTGTGTCATTTTCTCCCTTGTGTTCTAGTTGTGCTTTAATGTGTTTGTTGTACAGTGGCCCAGAGGTAGGTAGTAGGCACAATTTTATGAAAATAATAGTAATCCTACTCCAAGACACCCAGATTTCAGTCTACATTCTGCTCACCCCTAGTTTAGACCATGGAGAAGCGTTAGCAATCCTCTTCCAGTTCTTGCTTTCATAACATTAAAATGTTATTAAAAGCCATGCTCGTAACTGCTGAACAAATCGATTTCAGCATGTAGCTCTCCCTCAGGGATAGCTGCACAAATAGATTGAGCTTGATAGGGGTCACAGGTGCTGGAATGTGAGGTCACTGATAGCTCTAATTGCCTTTGCTGAGCGTACACATTCAGATTTCCCCCTCCTTATAAGCCCTCTCCAGTCACATGGAAACAGGTGTATTCTGACAACTTCAGTCAGTCCTTAAAGGAAAAGGGGGCATGTTTCTAAATAGGATCTTGTCTACAGGATCTGGATGTGATGCTAATCTCTCTTGCAAAAGAAAATGCATTAAAGCATTATAGAAAATAGCTTACGTAAATGTAGCTTTTCATCCCCCTTCTCCCTTCCTCAGAGCTTTGCTACAACAAAGCCCTCTTATATTGAATTCCAAGTTATAGAATTATAAATTATATGAATTACTATTCTAAATGAATTTCAGAAAGAAAGGCATTTTTTTCTAGTAGTTTTGGTCTGGTAAGTGGAAATAATAACGACAAACATGCACTTACTGGTTCATTTTTAAGGGTGATGAAACCAATTTTCAGATGTTTTACAGTGTGGAGGATACACCAGACATGTTTAAACCTGGCACAGGATCTGGTTAAAAGCTTGGTGCAGATCAAATGCATTGCATCAGTATCACTTTGAATTGCATATGTGAAAATCCATTAAAACCAGGCTGAAACATAAATAAATGACAAATGGATGAACGATAAATGGCAAATAAATAAACTGTGAAAAACATCATGGAACTTGTTCAGATCATCTTCTCACTGACTGGATGACCCACAGTTTCCATACATTACAATGGTGGCAAAGAGCCAAACCACAGTGAGCTGCCTGCTTTTTGTTTTTTTACAGCTATCACTTGCTTGCTGAACTTCACCTGATGTGTCACACATGCTGGACTTCTGGAAAAAGCACAGAAGGAGTTCAGTTTTAAAAAAAGAGGGAGGCAAGCTTGATAAAGGTTAAAGTAATGTCAAAAAGAACCAAATGAAAAAGTTGAAAATGACAGGAGAGCAGTGAAAACTCCAGAGTGAAATCCGACATGTTCGGTTGCGATGTGGATCTCAGCTGGGCCTGTATTTAGCAGCTTTCCTGAGATGCTTTTCTTCAGAAAATGCAGCACTCCTGTTTGTGAGAGATCAAAACCATGTCTAAGCCCAAGGTCACCCTTATACCTCTCATGCAGCTGGGAAGTTATTTTGATATGGAGAACTGAAAGCTTAATTTCCCACTGCAGTTTTTTTAGAGAAGAAGCAGGCAAATTATGTGTCAATGGACATTCAGCCTATATGAAAAACAAGCATTTTGCAAATACAATAAAATAACATCTTCCCATAATAATTGCACCCCTAATATTTAAAGTGCTTTCTGGGGCTTTCCTGGATTAGGTCATTGTACAGAGTGGGCCAAAAGCAGCTATTCTGCACTGATCGGGTCATGGAGGGCCTCACACAGTGGATGGAGTGAAGTTCTTCTTGCAAGCATTTGTTGGCATTGGTACTCACTGGAATTTGTGCCACTCTGTCAGAGGCAGATTGCAGGGATGCTGCCATGGTGATGGAGGACATTTTGAGCACCTGAGACTAAACATGAACCAATCCATACCATATACCTCCTTTTGGCCCATGCCACATATCTTAGGCACACTACCTGGAAACGTGCATGCCTGGATCCACATTCCCCAAGGTCATGCCCTCAAGATATTTTAGACTATAACGCCCAGCATTCCTGACCACCGGCTACGGCTGGTTGGAGCTAATGGGAACTGAAATCCAAAGCATCAGAAGGGTACTATTTTGAGGAAGTCTGGCCCAGCTCCAGAACTATGAATCCATAGGCTGCAACAGAGTCTCACGTATTGCATACACAGAGACACACACCTTATCCATTCGCTTTGTTCCTTCCTGGAATGGGTTGCAACAAAAAGAGTTTCATTGGAGGAACAGCAGTGTGGAGCATCTGCTCCTCTTTTTCTTGATAGGTATATTTATGTGTTTATTTAAAATATTTGTATACCATTCAATAGCCAACAGAAAAGATGGTTCTTTTCAGTTCGAAACCATCTGCTCACTTCTCTTCTGCAGGCTGCCTTATCCCAGTAAATCATGACCAATATATTCTGCGGTCTGAGGCGAAGGGCAAGATGCTCCTCCCTGCGCTTGCCGCCAGCATTCACGATACAGCAGCTGACGTTACTGGCATCCCCGCTGCACCAGAGGGCAGCACAGGTCGCAGGGCCAGCCCTAGCACAAGCCGGCAGGTTACACGGATCGGGCGGCAGACCGGGAAGGGCGGCAGTTCATGGCCCGGCCTGCCACCCATGCAGCTACTCATCACTTCCCAGGACTGTAACTTTTTCCCCCCAAAGGTGGAATATCGGACTCGTCGATCCTACTTTATCCAAAACACGGCATGTCTGCGAGATTATATCTCCATCTATAGCCATGCAAAGCTGTTCTTTCTCCTTTGAATGTCTGCTGTCACCATAACATTTAACACAAAGCTTTATTCCCTTAAGATACCATGAATCATACAATAGAGGGTGACAGGATGCAGACATGGGAGGAACAGAAATGAGATGTATTTAAGTAAGGATTACAGAACTTTAGTGTCCACAGTGAAAAACATGGAACTTGGGAAAGATTTTGCACAGCTTGCTCAATCAAGAAATCAAAGGAAGACAGCAACCAAGACGTTCAAAGAAGAGTGAGACTTGGAAGGGTGGTTACCCTTCGCTTCCTTTTCTCCCAGTTGCTCTCCTGAAATGAGAGGGAAAGGCCTGGAGTTCTTCCCCCATTCAAGGATACAGTATTGAGCAAAGTCTTTCAGCTGCCTCTTCAGTGGATGCCCAGCTTCTTGAGACAAGATCATCAAGTGCAAGGGGGCTTCAGTTGCGGTCAAGGCCAAGACCACTCATACTATTGTATTCCTGAGAACTCTGTATGGTGTGAAAGCCGGACAGTGAAGAAGGCTGGTAGAAAGAAAATGGAAGCATTTGAAACATGGTGCTGGAGGGAAACTTTGCAGACACCCAGCACCAACAGAAAGATGAACAAGTGGGTCTCAGAGCAAATCAAGTGAGAATGTGCCCAGGAAGCAAAAATGATGAAACCGGACTGTTGTACTTTGGGGAGAACATGAGATGGCAAGACTCCCTGGAGAAGACAATCATGCTGGGGAAAGTCAAAGGCAGAAGAAAAGAAAGGCTGAATATGAGATGGATTGATTCTGTAAAGGAAGCTGCAGTCTTGAGCGTACAGATCTGAGCAGGGTTGTCAAGGACAACCCTTCCAACCCTTCCAAGACATCTTGGAAGACATCTGTTGATAGGGTCACCATTAGTCAGAGGTGACTTGATGGCAGGTAGCAACAGCAAATTTACATTTTATTGTAACATGTATTTAGATTGCTATAAATCTTATGTGCATATGATGAAATTTAACCACATATAAAACTAAATGTTATCACTATAATTGACCAGTTTCCTGTTTATATTAGTTCTGATTCTTTAAAGAAACTGCTACAACCTTATCCATGTTCACTTTTCTGATGAAAACTCATTTCCACTTCCCTTTTTCTTGCCCTCACCCAAGTTACACTCCTGGAATAACTCAGTGGGAAAGACCTGGAGTTCCACCTCCATTCAACGATGCAGCATTGAGCAAAGCCAGTCAGCTGCCTCTTCGGTGGACTCCCAGCTGCTTGAGACAAGTTTTAACTAGCAGGCTTCCTCCAACTTATCCTGGAGTCAAATGCCAGTGATTCCTCAGTTCCCTTCTCCAAAGTCTTTTTGATCCCTGAGGCTAATTTTCTTCTCCTGCTGCTTTCCCTTTTCTCAAGTTCTCCTCTCCATAAACTGACCATACTGGGTTGAGGTGATTCCACCAATGCTGCTACTATAGACTCTGCATCAGGCCTTATGACAAAGGACTTTCTACCATCTGCCAACCTACTGCCCTATATTTATGAGCCCTTGGTGGTTGTAGAACATTAATTAAAGGCAGAGTCCTATGCATGTTTGGGCACTGGAAAGTCCTACAACTTCCAGCCCACCCAAGCCAGGAACATTGTATGGAAGTGCTGGAACTGTAGAACTTCATCCTATTCCAACGGTCATAGGATTGCACCCCACGCATGTTTAGGATCGCACCCTAGCTGACCTGTCACAGCTTGAGCTCCTTATTCTTCACTCCAGTAAACATGCTGACAGGCTTAATGGGAACCACTGAGGCCTAGAAATAGTTTTCCTGGGTATCGTAACAACCTCACTGCCTATAGTGAGCCTCACAGACAAAGTAATAGTTAGACTTCCATTAAAGATAATTTTTCAACTGTTGCTCTTAACCAATATCACATTCAAGAATGCATATTTTTTGTCCTCATTGTTTTTACACTTATCTAACCTTTGGATACAATTTTAGCTCAGATTTCTTGCTTGTCTACAACACCCAATGTGAATGTGCAACCAGAACATTATACCCGAACTGGAACAGCAATTGTCTAGCTTTAATGATTCCAGAAATGCTACCTTGGAAAAAAGAACCATCTGCCCAAGATGAATAGTAGCCTGTGATGTGCCTTGGGGCAGATCATATGAGCAGAAAGGAGACTTATTACTGAGCAGTGAAATCTCCAAAAGGAGGGAGATCTGCAAATAACACGTTTATGTTTCAAATAACCCAGCCAGACCTCAGGCTTTCCTTGACAAAACCCCACTGTTTTCAACATGATTTTATCCCAACATGCAGCACTGTTATAAAATTTAAGGGAGAGAAGACCGTATAGCATGACTGTATTTGTGCTTCCTCAAAGGGGCATCCAAGGATGACCTCCTGCTTTGGTGACGCAGGTGTAGAGATATATCCTTAGGGCACGATCCTCTACATTAGCTGTCCTGATTGCTCTGGGCTAATGAATGAGATGGAAGACCCTAAATTAACACATAAATACTTAGACAGAAAAATATCCTACAGCTCCCAGGAAACTTCAGCCTGCTTCTGTTTAAACTTGCAAAGGACTGTGCCATTAAAGACTTTTGTGCTATGATCCCATATACCCTAAAGTCTTGTTGGACTTCATTCTGGGCAAAGTTGCTGATAAAATCATACTTTTCTGTATTTCCATTTATAGATCAGGCTTTAAAATGTTTAGGAAACAAAGAAAAGTTCACTCAGCTGGTTGTCCAATGAGTGAGCAGGCTCCTGGCAAGGTAGGCTTTGGTCTGACTCAGCACAGCTCTGCTTATGTTCTTTTCCTTTCACCCAAATCACATCACAAAGAGGAAGGTCAAGATCTCTTCCTGCTGATACGAGAGTGTAGGACACAGAATAATCATTTCAAGCTGCAGCAACCCAGATTCAGGCTGGACATCAGGAAAAAGTTCCTCACTGTCAGAGCAATGCGACAGTGGAACCAGCTGCCTGGAGAGGCGGTGGGCTCTCCCACACTGGAGACATTCAAAAAGAAACTGGGAAGCCATCTGAGTGGGATGGTGCAACATGGTCTCCTGCAACAGCAGGGGGTTGGACCTGATGGCCTTCATGGCCCCTTCCAACTCTACTACTCTGATTCTATGAAGGTCACTGAGCTTAGACTCTAAAATCATTTAACTGGAACAAAATTTAAGCACCACAAAGAAAGAGTCATCAGTGGAAAGGACCTGTACCTGCCAATCTAAGATATTATATCCTATGTTTTTTATTTGGAAAGCAGGAAGTAGTTCATATGAGACCTCCAGAAGTTTGTTTACCAAGAAGAGATGAGATCCATAGCCACTGGACTGTAACAACCATACAACAACAACATTTTCCAGAATCTACACTGGATATGTACATTGTGAACATTTGTGCTTCCCTAAAACAGCACTAGAATATTGTTACCTTGCTTTATTGTTGATTTTTATAATAATGTGTATGATTTAAATTGTATAACTCCCTGAGAGCCCCGTGGGCAGCACAGAAATGCAATAAATAACTAAAAAAAATGTTTCTTGCCAAATGGCTTGAAGTGCTGACATGAAGGGGTTTTTAAGTGTTCCATTTAAAGGCTGCCACAGTTTCCTGCCTCTATTACATGTACATCATAATGCATATTGGGGTCCAGGATAGGGAAGGAAAGTCAGGATATAAATGCAAAATAATAACAACAATAGGAATAATTGTAGTAATTCATTTCATTTGAACCAGATTGCATTTTTGAAGCATGCAATATGAAAAACTTCAAGCTTAGTGGAAGCTGAACCCTTGGGATAAATCACTAGAACATAAAGATGTGTCAGCACTCATCTGGCTTCAGCTTTATAATATCTACATTAGGAAAGAGAAGCTTCCAAAGTCACTTGTAAAATATTTATCTGATTTGGCATGTTAGATGGAGAGAGCCTGTGCAAAACCAAATCAAAACAAGAAAATTACCACTTTCCCTTTGCTCATATACTGTCTGACCTCTAGTGGTAACAGAGCTAAATTATACTGTGAATGTGCAGAGGAAAATTGCATTCCTAAATACAGAGATGGGTGAAACCGTCCCTTCTGCTTTCTTTTATGCTGAATTTTTAAAAACCCGACACTCTTCCTCTCCCAGATATAAAGCGCTGTACAAATTATGGTGAATATTTCTCAAAATAGATTGCAGCAAAGTTCTCTCTCCTCTGTGCTAGTGAAATGCAAAGGCAGAGTTCTTCTTGCTTTCACAGACAGGGCCAGGATGCATCTGCCTGCTGCAAAGCTGCAGCCCCAATCCAGCACTAATGCGAATGAACACACGGGCATTCAGATCTATCTTTTGAAGAGGTAAGTGCTCCGAGGCCTGAGCCTGGACATAGCGATTTTTATGTGTGATTTCTTGCACATCTGGATTAAAAAAAAAACCTCAGGATTTGTGTTTTGGTCCTGAATCTGGAGAACTTTGCAAATTTTGCTAAGTTCTTATTACAAATGGTCCCCCATTGCTGTGTGGGTTGGGCAAAGTGTTTCTGGTGTAGCGTTTATAAGCAGAGTTGCATGGATGATTTGTGCTGTGATGGCCACTCTGCTACTTGTGCAACACAGTTGCATCCCTATTGCATTGCCTGGTGATTTCCCCTGTGCATGAGGCAGGCTTTTGCTGAGAGAGAGAGAGAGAGATGGTGTGGATCCATTCTGTGCATATACCTTCATCCATCCCATCCAAGATGAGCAACAGCCTGTTTTGGTAACTTTTTGCACTCCAAGGAGCTTACAATGCTGTCAGAAATACATCTATTCAGATGTAAGCTCCATTGGTTTCAATGGGGTTTATTGTCAGATAAGTGTGTGCAAAATTATAGCCTAAGAGATGATACAATCTTCTGCAAGAGCTCAGAAGCATCATGGGGGAGCCCTTGTTTAGAAGTCCTTCATGAGAAAATCTCTGCACCCACAGAAAGCAAACAAATCAGCAAAAGAAAAAAAAAAAAAGAGCTAGGTGAGACACCTCCTCCTGGCCCTTTTCCTGACAGGTAGACCTTGACACATTCTGACATGGTATGGGTCAGACCATGAGAGGGCTGTTCCACATGTTTTCCTCCCACTTTAAAGCTGCCTGGGGTTTATCTTGACACTATAACACTAACACAGGGACTCAGTGCCCTAGGAAGCACAATAAAACAGGGAATACAGCAAGTTCCCAGGTTACAAACGAATTCCATTGATTAAGTTGAATTTGTATGTAAGTTGGATCATGTACATAGGAGTCGTACTTATCATGAGTAAGCCAAATATTTGTCTTAATATATGTATATATTTTACCTTTCTATGCATATAAAACACTTAAACAATTCCATATGCAGTCAGCTCTCCACATTTGCAGAGATTAGGGGCGCAGAACCCCCACAAAAGTGGAAAAACGGCAAGTATTTCTAGCCCCCGCAAATCTTAACTCTTACTACTGTTGGCCATACGTGTCCTGGATTGCTTCTCTCTCTTTACCTCAGCCCTTGGTCTGATCGAGCAGGGCTCCTCTTCTTCATTCATTACATTTTTATGTTCATTCCCCTGCCCTCCCTTTCACTCACCGGCACCTCCTCTTTGCACCAAGGAAATGCCAGAGCAAATGCCTGGTGGGGAAAGAAGGCCTGCTGTGGAGACCTCCCTCTCTACTCTTCTGCCTTCTCCTTCTTCATGCTGGTGACAATTTTCTGCAGTAGGCTGCTAAACTTCAAGATTTCCTGTGTTCGTTACTATGAACCTTTTGACTTTAACTCAAATTTTTAGATTAATGGGCTCCATGACAGTTCATTCATGCACGCAGATGCTCATAACTTGGACTTTTGTAGCCCAGAGACTTGAATCAGAAGGTGCTTACGGCTGGAAAGCTTCAAGTGCTACCACTTCAAATGTACAAAGGAATAGCTGGCATGACTGGATGCAGTTGCAAAGAGGAATATTTCTTGCACATGGAAAATCACCAGGGCTGTCAGACCGAAGGTTGACTGGATACTTCTTATTCACGCGGTAGTTTTCTACATGTGGTATTCATATATTCAAAAATGCAACATTGACACCTGCACCTTGATGTGGCACAACCTAAGAATGCCTTTGCCCCAGTAAGAAGGCCTAACTCATCCTTGGGGAAGAATGCTGAGCAACTCCTGCACCTTCAGGAGCGATGCCAGATGCCTCTTCTCTGCCACAAAGCAGGGTGCAGTGATGGGGGATCCCCAGCCCCACTGCAAATTGTGAAGGGGGAGCCCAGGACGTGTGGTGACCTGTCCTGAAGGACCAAACGATCCTTCTCCCATTCCCTGGACAAAAAGCCAACTACATTGGCTGATGCTGGTAAGGGGACAGTATCCATCCCTGCCCCTGAAGGCAGCAGGCTCATTTTTGGGGTGCAGAGCAGAGCACAGCTTGTGCTGCCACCTCCTCCAGCATCTTGTTGCTGCCTTCAGCTTTTGCCGTCGGGATGCTTTGCTCTGCCTAATGGTTCGGCCAGCAGGTGTGCTTGCAAAGCAGTGCTGGACTCCCTAAAGGAGTCAGGAGCAGAGCCAAGGATTCCCCAGTCAGCATCTGTGGCTGAAAGTGGAGTGCAGCCCTGAGGGCTGGTGCAGCCGGGACATGCTGCCCCCAACTCCCTGCCCCGACGCACACGCTACAAGTGCACTCCGAAGAATGCAGAAAGTTTGCTCTTGTTCCAATACTAGATTGCTTTTAAGGAGTTGGGAAGATAGCAAAAGTCACACTTTGGGGTGAGGGATATGGAAGCTAGTTCAACTTAGCACCATCTGTGACTTTGTGACTCTGACATTCCCTTTCAGGAGCTTAATGTAGACTTTATTTTTGTCAGATCCATCTGTTCTACAACAACAACAAGAGCAGAGAGGGCTAAAAGACAAACACAACTCTTCGCTCTTTCAATCTACACTGGATCTTTTCTCGTTCAGGATGATCCATCTCAAAACCACAGTCCATACGGAGGTCAACAAATTTGCCCTGCAGCTACTCCAAAGACCTGTCCACGTTCTGTCAGCGTCTGCCACCTATCAGCCCTGAAACTCCTCCAGAAACTTATCAGCACCCTCCCCGCATGCATCCCTGCAGGTTCCAATACCTAGAGAGATTCAAAAGAAAGAAAGAAACTCTTTGGATTTGGTAGCATATGGCACTTGACAACTCTGGCTGAGCAGAGGTTTGCAGCAGCATCTGGACAGCTATGATTAAAATAATAAAGGGTAAAATACAGAATATAAATAAGCCAACATTAAAGAAGCCCCAACTCTTCAACTTTTCTGAGCAAAACAAACTTGAGTTTATTAAGAGGTTTTAGAACAGATGTTGCTGTGTCTCTATTTATCACAGAGTTGGGGACAAACATCCTAATTTTTTTTTATTCTAAATAAAGGCCTTTTTGGCTCTGGCCTCTTGGCAGAGCGGCAGAGCAGCAAAGGCATAGGCTGGGGGAGAGTGCTGAGTGGCCAGGGGACTGGCGAAGGCAAGGGAGGCGCAGGGAGGGGAGCAGAGGGCCAGGAGCAGCGGAGAGGAAGGGGGCGGGGCCAGAGAGGCTAGAGGGGCCAGGAGGGAGCAGACAGGTGGGGCCACCGGCCGGAGGGACAGCTAAGGCCGCACTCAGCCACTGCCAGCCCTTTTGGCTCTGGCCTCTTGGCAGAGCAGCAGAGGCACAGGCTGGGAGAGAGGGCTGAGTGGCCAGGGGACTGGCGAAGGCAAGGGAGGCGCTGGGAGGGGAGCAGAGGGCCAGGAGCAGTGGAGAGGAAGGGGGCGGGGCCAGAGAGGCTAGAGCGGCCAGGAGGAAGCGGACAGACGGGGCCACTGGCCTGAGGACTGATAAGGCGTCCTCCCTTGTCTGCGTCCCTTGGCTGCGGCCCGGGCTGTCCAGAGACTCCCTTCCCTGAGACAGAGTTTTGATTGTTCGTTCGTTTGTTTTTGTCTGTTTGTGCTGTGCTGTGCTTTGCTTTGTTTTTCTTCCAATTTAAATTTAAGTTTATTTTATCCTTGTGTGTGTGTGCGAGTGGGTTTTTGTCTGGGAGAACTGGGCGAGTGAGAGGAACTGCAGGACAAACAAGGCAGGGGACCAAGGTAAGGTCTCGGAAGGGATCCCAATGGCAGACCAGGAGATGGCCTTGGCGGGAGTCACGGGTGTTGCTGTCCGCTGCAAGAGCTGCGACATGTTCGCCCTTCTCCCCCAGGAGAGGCAGGAATACACTTGCCCTTGGTGCAAGATGGTGACCCTGCTAGAAGAGGAGGTGAGGTGCCTGAGGGCCGAGAGAGCTCTCCAGGCCCCCCCGGAGCAGCCTCCCTCTGGATAGAGGGTTGAGGGAGAGACCACGGGAGGAGCAGCCGCGGAGACATGGAGGTATGTCACCCACAGGAGGAGGAGGCCAGCACGGCCTCCTCCTTCTCCTGGCACCAAACTGGAGCTGGGAAACAGGTTCTCTCCACTTGGGGAGGCTGGGGCTGATGAGGCCTCGGGGGACCAGCAGGACCCCCAGCCTGGAAAGTCAGGCAGCAAGAGGGTTGCTGCGGGAGAGGCGAGGGCCAGGGCACGGCTGCCCAACAGCACCAGGAAGGTATGGCGGCGGGTGATTGTTGTTGGGGACTCCCTGCTGAGGGGCACTGAGGTGGCAGTGTGCCGCCCCAACCTGGAGACAAGGGAGGTTTGCTGCCTGCCGGGCGCACGCATCCGGCATGTGAAGGACAGAGTGGAGCGTCTTGTTCGCTCCGGGGGTCACCAGCTGCTCCTGGTGATCCATGTGGGCACAAACGATGTGGCCAGGCAGGGTGTGGTTGGGACAACCAGGGACTTTGAGGCCTTGGGGAAGAAACTCAGGGAGCTGAAGGCCCAAGTGGCCTTCTCATCAATCTTACCTGTCTGGGGATTTGGGCCAGGAAGGGACACGAGGGCCTCCGAGCTGAACGGCTGGCTTAGGGTGTGGTGCCAGAAGGAACGCTTCGGGTTCCTCAACCATGGCACTCGTTTTCTTGCCAATAGACTTCTGGCAAGGGACGAGTTACACCTCACGAGGATGGGGAAAAGGTCCCTTGGAGATGCTCTAGCGAGCTTCGTCCGGAGGACTTTAACTGAGTCGGGAGGGGGGCTCAGACCCCCCAGTAACTTGTCTGCACTGGACAAGTGTGGCTCTGGATGCGAGTGATCACTTCATCCTTTGCTTTGAGATCAGGGGACTGGGGATGGGCAGCAGGTCGAGCGCTAGAAGCTGGGACTTCAAGAGGGCCAACTTTGGCCAACTGAAGGCCAGGCTGGGCAAAGTCTCCTGGGATAGGTTAATGGAAGGTAAGCGAGTTGAGGAGGGGTGGATGGCACTCAAAAGGGAGGTTTTGGAGGCGCAAGCCTTGACGATACCTCTAGTCAGTAAGGTGGGTAGGCAGAGGAGAGTGCCACCATGGATGCGAAAGGAGGTGGTTAGAGGGATTAGACAAAAGAGGAACCTCCATAGGAAATGGGTACTGGGGGAAATAGACAAAAGGGTATACTGGGAGGAGGAGGCCTGTTGCAGAAGGATTCTTCACAAGGCTAAGGCTGATTATGAGTTGAGACTTGCCAAGAAAATCAAGAGCAACAAAAAGGGCTTCTTTCAGCATGTAACTAGGAAGAGGAAGGGGAAACAAGTGGTGGGACCACTAAATAAGGAGGAAGGAGATCCAGTGACTGATATGAGGGAACAGGCACAGATGCTAAATGACTATTTTGCCTCTGTGTTCTCCCCAAAGCAGGATGGAGGATATCCGCACAGGAGATTAGATGAGGCTGGGGTCTTAGGGGCACAGATTAGAGTCACCCTCCTTGAAGTCGAGGGGCTCCTCAGGGCATTGGACATTACAAAGGTGCCAGGCTCTGATGGGCTACACCCGAGAGTTGGCAGGGATTCTCTCATGCCCGCTGGCCTCCATTTTTGAGACCTCGTGGAGAACGGGTGAAGTTCCAGAGGACTGGAGGGTGGTATCAGTGGTCCCAATTTCCAAAAAGGGTAGTAGAAAGGACATGGGGAATTATAGACCGGTTACCCTTATGTCCATTGTAGGAAAAACAATGGAAAGGCTCATAATAGAGAGAGATCTAGTGATGCTAGATAGGGAAGGGAGGCTGACAGCCACACAACACGGCTTCCGCAAAAACAGGTCCTGCCAGACAAACCTTGTGGAATTCTATGACAAGGTTTCAAGATGGCTAGATGGAGGGGATGCAGTGGATGTGGTATACCTGGATTTCAGCAAGGCCTTTGACAAAGTGCCCCATGATATCCTGGTGGAGAAACTGAGGAGTTTTGGGATACACCAAGGCACTGTCCGGTGGATTAGGGCATGGTTGACTGACCGAAAGCAGAAGGTAACCATTAGCGGGGAATCATCGGGATGGCGGCCAGTGACAAGCGGGGTCCCCCAGGGCTCTGTCTTGGGGCCGATCCTGTTTAATCTTTTCATTAATGACATGGAAGAAAGGGTGAACAGTCTGCTGATCAAATTCGCAGACGACACTAAAACTAGAGCAGTAGCCACAACTGAGGAGCAGGTACTCCTGATCCAAAAGATCTGGACAGACTATGGAAGTGGGCAGGAGACAACAGGATGGCGTTCAGTGTGGATAAGTGCAAGGTCTTGCACTTGGGGCATAGGAATAGCTGTCATAAGTGCAGGTTAGGTGACAAGTGGCTAGAAAGCAACACTTGTGAAAGGGACCTCGGGGTACTGGTTGACTGCAGGCTAAACATGAGTCAGCAGTGTGATGCAGTGGTCAAGAGGGTGAACACCACCCTTGGTTGCATAGCCAGAAGTTTGGCTTCTAGCTTGAGAGAGGTATTACTGCCACTCTATATTACTGGTGCTCCCGCAACTGGAATATTGTGCTCAGTTTTGGGCCCCTCATTACAGAAAGGATATAGTCAGGTTAGAGTCAGTGCAGCGTAGGGCCACAAGGTTGGTGGCCAGTTTGCAGGGGATGGGGTATGAGGCGAGACTGAGGGAATTCGGTCTCTTCAGCCTGGAGAAGAGGAGACTCAGAGGGGATATGTTGGCGACATACAGGTATGTGAGGGGATGTCACATGGAGATGGGTAGAGACCTGTTCTCCCCTGCAGAGGAAGGCAGGACGCACTCCAACGGAGCAAAGCTCAGGGAGCCAAGGTTCCATTTGGATGCCAGGAAGCATTTCCTAACAGTTAGGACCCCGAGGGTGTGGAATGGGCTTCCACGAGAGGTCGTTGAGGCCCCATCGGTGCGGGTGTTCAAGGATAGGCTGGGCATGGACATGGTGGGCATGTCGTGAGTGGAGCCGGCTGGTGCCGGAGGTCAGACTAGATGGCCCGGGAGACCCCTTCTGACTCGCTCTGTTTCTATGTTTCTATTTCAGTCAGTTGCTTGTGTTGCATTACAGACTCCTCCATGACAGATCAGGAGCTTTCTGTGCACCTGGGAATATTTATTTATTTATTTATTATTGAATTTCTATTCTTCTAACTAGTAGCCCTGCAAGATTCTCTACATGTATTTAAATGTATTTATTTATTTGTTATACTGGCATGCCACCCCATAGTTTGGGGGCTCTCTGGACAGCTCACAGGAAAATAGGAACAACAACATGATAGAAACATAATAAAAAGAACTGTAATATCCAAAACCACATAAAAACCAAATAATATAAGGTATGAAACAGGAAGACAATGTCATCAACAATAAAAACAGCAGTGAGAATAGCATAAGAAAACCTTTATTGTAAAAGCAAGTACTAAATTAAAACATCTTTACCTGGAGGTGAAAATGAATCAGAAGGGTGCCAGTCACACCTCTTTAGGAAGAGAATTCGAGAGATGAGAAGTGAACGTAGGAGAGCAACCTAATAATTTTTGCTCTGATGTAGCAGATGTACCTTGTCTATTTTTACAAACAGTTGTACCAATCCAAAATTTTTCTAGCTCAATATTTATCCTTGCTTCTACACACCGGATGCAAACAATCAGAACTTATATCAAAAAGTAGTTTTAATCCAATGATTTGTTTTAATGGCTATGTGTTGTCAGTTGTTAAAATTGTGGATTCTGTGGACAATATTAAGTAATGCAACTTAACATATGTGTTTAGGTTCTCTAAAATATTGCAAAATGTTAGAATGATAAGGTGTTATTTGGAATTTAAATTGTAGCCCATGAGGAAGCGTATTTCTTTTCAAAATATATCAGGGAGAAGAAACAGTTTTTTCAGTACCTGCAAACATTTTCTTTTCTATTTTGGGAAACATAAGTGTCTGCTTTTCTTGCTGCTTGTCTATCATTGAAACTAAAAATATGAGTTTAACTCATGATGAAACTGTATTTCTAAAGAATGGAAGTGGTGGCAGTAGATGGTTCACTATTTATTTATTTATTTAAAGCATTTTTATGCCACCCCCTTTGCAACAAGCCTCGGGGCGGCTTACAAAGCAAATAAACAAATATTGAATAAAGTTTAAAAATCCAGATACATCTCAGCAGAGCTATAAAAACCCAATAAATAAAAACAACAATTAACAGTTAAAATATCATTTAAATAAAATCCACAATCAAAGGCTTAGCTGTAGTCTATAACGCATAACAGATCTTTTTCTGAAATTCTTTGGTGAATTCCAATAGCCAACATATATTTGCAAAATGATTTCAAATGTCTCCTTCCTTTTCAAAGCCAGCTTGAATGTCAGGCATTTTGTGCTACACAGAGGGTAATATTCTTTGTTGCAACCCCTCAAGAATCACTTTGCTTGCATGGAAAATGAGTGCAGTTGCTACACTCTTTTGCATCTCCTTTCTTCAGCACTGGAATGTGTATTGAATGTTTTCCGTCTGTGGGCCATTGCTTTGTTTTCCATATGTGTTGGCACAGCGTTAGGATTTGGACTGATTCAATTTCTTTTATTCAGCTATGAAACAGAAGTAGGCAACTTGCAGCCTTCCACATGTTTTGCAAGTAGGCTCCTTTCAGTCCCAGCCATCACAGCCAGTGGTGAACCATGGCAGGTTGTGTCCTTCCAGATAATTCGGCCTAAAAGTTTGCCACTCTTTCTGTAGAAGCATGTCGGGTGGTGCTGGCCAAAAGTATGATTTTCTTTCCTGGAAAGAGGAAAGATAAGGCAGAAAAGTTATAGAATCATAGAATAGCAGAGTTGGAAGGGGCCATGAAAGCCATCAGGTCCAACCCCCTGCTGTTGCAGGACACCCAGTTACACCACCCCTCTCAAATGGCTGTCCAGTTTCTTTCTGAGTGTCTCTGGTGTGGGGGAGCCCACCACCTCTCCAGGCAGCTGGTTCTACTGTCCTATTGCTCTGACAGTGAGGAGGCTTTTCCTGATGTCCAGCCTGAATCTGGGTTGTCACAACTTGAATGGATTACTCCTTGTCCTACACTCTGGTATCAGCAAGAAGAGATCTTGACCTTCCTCTTTGTGAGAGCCTTTGAGGTACTTATATCATGTCCCCCCTCAGTCTTCTCTTCTCAAGGACGAGCACGCCCAGTTCCCTCAGTCTTTCCTCATAGGACAGTGTTTCCAAACCCTGGATCGTTTTTGTTGTCCTCTTCTGGACCCTTTCTAATTTTTCTGCATCTTTCTTAAATCTTGATGCCCTGAACTGGACGCAGTATTCCAGATGAGGTCTAACTAGTGAAGAGTATAGGGAAACGATTACTTCTCATTATTTGGAAGTAATACTTCGGTTAATGCATCCCAAAATAGCATTTGCCCTTTTGGCAGCTGCACCACATTGTTGGATCACATTTAGCCTATTGTCCACAATTATTTATTTATTTATTTATTTTTCAATTTATATCCTGCCTTTTTCCTACAAAGGACTCAAGGCAGCTTACATCATTTTCCTCCTCCATCTTATCCCCATAACAACAACCCTGTGAGGTAGGTTGGGCTGAGAGTCTATGACTGGCCCAAAGTCACCCAGTGGGCTCCATGGCTGAGCGGGGACTCGAACCCAGATCCTCTGAGTCCCAGTCCCATGCTCTTAACCACCACACCGGCTCTCCATTACTCTGAGATCTTTTTCTTTTTCACTTCCACTGAGCCACATGTTCCCCATCTTGTATCTGTGCATTTGGTTTCTCTTTTCTAGGTGGAGGACTTGGCATTCGTCCTTATTGATCTCATTCTGTTGCTTTCAGCTGAAGTGTTCAATTTTATCAAGATCACCCTGGATCTTCATTCTGTCTTCTAGGGTGTTTGCTATTCCACCCAGTTTTGTATCATCTGAAAATCTGATTATCTTTCCTTGTACTTCCTCATCCAAATAATTAATAACAATGTTGAAGAGCAAAGTCAGAACATTACATGAAGGCCAAGGGGAAAGAGATCACAGATGTAGTTAGCATACTGTCTCTTCCTAGTTCCAAACAGCAGTTGAATCCACTTCTTATCTGAATGTGTTTAAGAAGGGAATGTGACTTTCACTATATATATTGGTATTTATTTGTTTAACTTTTTAAAATGTTATTTCAAATATCACTTAATAGTAAGAAAAATAGGATATATAAATAGGATATATAAATTGTTTCCATATAAATGTTAAAATCACATTAAAATATAGTTTTAAGAACAATACAACACAGTTACAACAATAGCATCAATAAAGATAATGAGTAATAACAATGTATATTCGACTCTTCAGCAAAGCTTCCAGGTCAGTGTATAATTGCTCTTGTTGATAACAGCCGACCTACAAGGGGGCTTCCAAGGATTAAGCCCACAACAAACACCTGAAATAAATATAGCTTACAAACAAGGTACCAAACAATAACAGCCTACAGATATAATCAGTGAAAAAAGGAGGTGGCAGGACTGCGCTCGGAAACTCAGGCATTTCCCAAAGGCTTGATTTTAAAAAGCACCATGTTTTAACGTGGCAACTTAACGCTAAGAGAGAGGAAGCAAGCCAAGGCTCTGCAGAGCCGGTACTGGGCATCCTTGTGGCCTAGGAAGATGAATCCTGCAGTCTCGAAGGCACGATTGAGGAGGCCTCATCCAGTGGAACACCTCACCTAAATCCACAGGGCAAGCAGGAGTGGACCACCTGCAGCAACGAGGCCACATCTCAAGCTCTCCTCTGCATGCAGTCAGCTCGGACTTCCGTCTTATGTGGGTGCTCTCTTTTGTACTCACCAGAGAGAGAACTAGCTGTGTGGAAATCAGTCTCCTGGTTTCCGTCTGAGCTCTATTAAGGCTTTCCCCCTGTGAATCATGCCATCAGGCATTCCAGCGTATGGGCTACCAATTTCTTCCTGGCCACTGTGACAGAGAAATAGTTTAATGAGCTACCAGAAAGATGGATTCTTTCATGCAGTCAGGTGCCCAGCACATGATAGCAGAACCCGAGGGATGTCATAGCGTCCAGTGGCTGCAAAAAGCATGCGGTTAAGCAGGGATTGATCAGAGAGCAGATGCACAAATACATTCCAGCGGAGTCATAATTTTAAAAATGAGACATGTTTAGCAATAATTCCAAATGTGAAACATTAAAAACTATACTATGGATACAGCTACAATTACATAAAGCATAATTGTTTATGACCAGCAATACAGCTATATCAGGTTGGTAGGTTTGCAATTTCACCTTAATTGGCTTATATTAGAGATATTTTGCTCACATTTACTTCTCTCTATAGCATCCTTCAGCTCAAAGCCTTCTGAAGACATGAATGAACACCAAGATTTAAAGATTATCGTATCAGTTTCTTAATCAATGCATCGAGATAATGTTGGTATTGTGGGTTGAACTTCAGTTTCTACCATGTTACCCATTTAAACGCAACTGTACACATTTCCTGGGAGCAGTTCCCATTGCATTCATCAGTAGTTACTTCTCAGTAGAGATGCATAGGATTCCAATGTTAGATTACCCTCTCCTTGATCCCATTCCTTGGGCAGGCTGTGTTCCATTTTTTTCATTTTAATTGGGTTTAACTAGTGTAAAAGTTAACACACACATACATACAAACAGTGAGGTCAGAAGATTGAAACACCTTAGACCAGTCTTCCTGATCATAGTACCCTCATATATTTTGTAGTTCAACTCCAATCATCCTCAGCTTGCAAGTCCAGTGGTCTGGAAAAATGGGAATTATACACAATAACTTACGGAGGACACCTTGTTCAAAAGAACAATTTACTTTCTTACTATAAGATAATGTGTAGAATGCAAGTAAACTAAAGGAAAACACTTTACATAATTTTGTAACACTTGGGGTCAATTTTATGCCCATTTGATATATAAAATGGGTATAAACGATAATACAAAACACATGAAAGTTAAAATCCTATGTTACATCTTCCATCAAACTATGACAACAGTGACCTGAAAGACCAATGAACAATTGCCATGCAACTCTCTAGATCAAGGGTATAGTTCTCCAGATGTTTTGGTTTTCAACAATTCATAGTTCTTCAGATGTTTTGGTCTTCAACAATTCAAAGTTATCCAGATGTTTTGGTCTTCAACTCCTATCAGTACTAATAAGCATTGCCAATGGTGAGGGATGAAAGAAGTTATAAGCCAAAGCGTTTGGAAGGCTAGTAGGCCATCCCTGCTTTCGATGGAAGCAACTGTATTCTTCTTCTCTAGCCTGGATATGCGTCTTATATTATTTATGATGAATTGCATTTATATCCCAATTTTCCTTCAAGAAGTATATCCATGGTGCCTCTTTCAAAGCATCCTACAAGGTGCCTTGGACTGAGAGACAGTGCCTGGCCTGAAGTCACCTTGCAGACTTCCTGGCTGAGTGTGGATTTGAACCTGAGACCCACCAGGCTTAGTCAAACATTCCAACCACTGCATCACACCAGCTTTCATCACTAGCATGGGTGATAGAAATTCTTGAGCTTCATGGAATGACAAATCCATTAAGTAAAACATTCTTAAATTGTCAAGAAAATGGTGCTTCCAGTGGCAACTAGTATAAGTAGCACTGGACATACACGCTAGTGAAAATAAACACTAGCACAACTGGGAACTAGCACTTACTAACATGATCCCAGAAGATACTCAGATTAATACTTTCAGACCGGGGAAAGTCCGTGGATGCCCCTTAAGGGAGTTCTGCCAGCTTGCCCCTTTCCAGAGGCGCTAGTCTGAGCTAGGTCCCTATTGCACTAACTTCCTATTGTTCTAACTCTTATTTCTGCTAGTACTTCAGCAGTATTGGCTACTGTCCACTCTACCTTAATATCCACTGTTTCACACACACACATATACCCAAGGTGTACCATCATATATTCTAACCCATGACCCGTGTACACAGACATTTACAAGTGGTACTTTAATTCCTGTTCTTGGCCAAATTTATATGAAGCTCACTTGGAGCCCTTGCGTTCATGTTGCAGACATGTTTTGGAATTCAGCATGACAAGGAGCGAAATCTTTCCAGTGACGCTTTTGCCACTGAGCATTTGCACAGGATGGGGGTACGTGACAGATCGGTGCTATTTTCCATGCAACTGTGTTCCTTGCTATTGGAAATGAGTGTGAAGGAGATTTGACCCTTGGCTTTTAAAAGATTCTCTCCTTATTGCTCTCAAATGTTGGTGTGATTTAAAAAGGAGTTTTGCATATGAATAATTTCAAAGCCACTTTCAAAGATCTGCTTGCAAAGTAATGCCAGCTTTTGCAAAAGCATAGCCTAAGAATAAAACAATTAGAGATTTAAGTTCTAGGTTCAATTTGGATTACTTACCTAAGTGTACAAATATATATCCAGGCACAATTCCAATTGCATTAAGCTAAATGGACACTTAAAAACCCTTTCACAAATATTGGACCCAGGCTAGTAATCTATGGCATGTCCCCGAGCCCCTCCCATATCTGCCATTAGGCATTTGGGCCTCTCCTGGTGCAGACCTCTCTCCCTGTCATCAGACCCCCCATGAACGGGGAGCAGAGGACATGGTCCAGGGTTCAGACCCTCACCGTGGCACTAGCTACGTCACCCTCCCCCAAACTCGTGCCTTCTTGATAATCAGCATCCTCTGATCACTCCTCCTGTTCTATGTATTGTCCTCTCTTCACAAAAATGCAGACCACAATGCTGGATAAATGAAGAGATAACAGAACATCACCAACACACAGCATTCAAAACAACCGCATCGATGACAGGGAGATGCTGGACCTGATGAAAGCAGCTGACATCAGTGCCCCATCATGGCCATCAGAAATGGACAGTGTTAACCGGGTGCTGAAAAGATGGCAGTGCTGGGCCCAGGAGGACCTGGGTGGGAAGCAGGTCCCACGAAGATGGAGACGCCCCCACACCCCTGTTGCCACCTTGTAAGCTTCTGTCAGAGGAGACATTTCGAGGAGTGAACAGGTATTGGCAGCAGTGACTGGGCAGGTTCAGGTGGGGAGAAGCTGATTTGATTTGAGGTAAATTAATTTAGGGCACCGTCCTCTCACCTCCAGCAGAGACGCACATGGGTGAATTCAGAGGCCTGAGTGCATCCAGTGGGTGGGCTGAGGCACAGCACTGGTGGCTTCTACTGCCACCACGCCTCACCTTATGCATTTTTCCTAAATAGCCATTTTGTCAGCAGTCCAGGTTCCTCAACTGAGTGTTCAAAAGCCACAGACTGCTTTCCTTGCAAAGAATTCCTTGTTCATGCAAAAGTACAAATCACCCAGAATGAATCTCTGAGCATGCACAGAGAGATTTGATGAACCCAATCTGGTATTCACCTCCAGGAACTCTCCTTTTGAGCATGCCTGAGCCCCACACCTTCAGGAGTCCTCTGAAAGCAAGCGGGGCTCCTCTCTGCCCACCAAGCCTGCGGTATACCTTAATTATTCCCAGGAACTTTGTGGAGTTTGGCCTTGAGAGCAGCATCTCCACTTTTCTCATCTCTTTTGGCATGGCCCATACTCCCTCCCATTTTGCTTCACACCCTGATCCTGATCCTGAGGAATCCCAGCCAGCAGTCCTTGGGAATGAGCACCCAAAGCAGCCTTCCAAACTCCCAACAAATTTCTGGCCATCTCAATAAAACACTGGTGCCCCTGGGGGGTCGGTTGATGGCCCCAGCCTCCTTGCTTCCCTGCCCCCAGCGTGCTACTCCTGCCCTTTCAGCAGCCTTGGTTCTTCCCTGGTTCCTTCTGCAAAGGAGTTCAGCCCTGGAGAACTTGGGGCTGGAACTCTGAGGAATTCTGTGCCCCCTTCCCTGCTCCAGATAATGTTGGGGGATCATTATCCTTGGGGGATTGCACAGTTACTGCATATACCACCCAATGGACAAAGCTCTCTGGGCAAATTAGAAACCTTAAAATACAGTATTGCACAATATAAAACCATTTGCAAATATATAACAGCTTCCACACCCCTCCACAATTTTAATCATCAACAATAAGAAATCCCAGGATCCAATTAAAAACTTTAACTCCCAACAATGCAGACCAAAGGCCATGTTAGCTGGGACCGATGGGAGCTGATATCCAAAACATTTTGAGGGCCACAAAATGGGGAAGGCTGAGCAAGATGGTGAAATGAGATTTCTCAGATGGTAATTTTTAGATAAAAGTTTCATTTTTCTTGCAGTGAAGCACATTAATTTTGGGAAAAGATATTTAGCCACTCCAAAATACTCCTGGGGAAATTACGCACATTAGAGCTGCATATGCCAGCCTGGCAAGTGGCTTTCACAATTTCAAAAAATGAAAGGGGTGGGGAAGTGGGGAGAAAAGCCACAGTGGCCCAGGAGGCCCTGGGTCACAGCATTCGGTCATCTAATTCAGAGTTGCCTGGGCAAGCTGCCATTTCATTATCGCAGTTGTTAAAAAGCACGAGGTCAGAAATCCTGGATAATTTACTGGGAATCACCAAGAGATCTACTCCATCAAAGGCCACCAAAAGTTGAATGTGTATAGTTTCACTTGCTCCAATTTGCATTAAATCACATTTAACTGGGTCAGATGACACTGCTTTTGTGAAACTAAGGAATAGTAACAATACTAAAGACATAGTGGCGGGGAGACTGAAATGCCTCAGGGGAACTGGCCCCTTGTTGGAGGATAATCAGTGGAACAAAATGTTGTACACTTTAGGAGTACATGATATTTTACATTTTTTGGTGCCCTTTGAGGCAGATTATGACCCAAAGTGTGCAGGAGAACTAAGCAGTGGCAGCAGCAACAACTGAACTATTTTTCCTGCTGGGAAAAGCGATGTTGCATTATTAATTTGAATATTATCTGTATGCCTGCATATTAATCTTGCTTGCATTCCCCAAAGCTAGACCTTCACTTAGTTGCGTGAAGGCAGATGAAGGGAGAAATATTATCAGGTTAAAATTGAAAGCATTAATTTTAATCAAAGGGGGCTTGTTGGATTTTGTCTTCTCAGTAGGGAAAAAAGGCCTTTTTATTCCTTCATTATATGAATTCTTAAAGGGAGGCCTTATAAAACTCACTTATTTTTCTTCCATCATCCAGGCCTCCTTCCATGTGTGACTGACTTTTGAGGAGGTATGGATAACTGCATCATTTATTGGATGCAATGTGCTGTCTGTTGTCGTTGTTATGATTGCTTTGTTTTTGTTTTTCTGTGTTTTGTAAGCTGTCCAGAGACTTTTAGTATTGGGACGGCATATAAAAATTTTAAATACATAAATGAAATGAATTCCCAAGGTCCAGTGAAGTCATCTATCACTTTCCAAGCATGTGATCTGCTATCCCCAGGACAAAACCCTTCACAAAAAGGCACACAGGTCCTGGTTGCAACCTATGCATAAAATCTCAGGTTTGCTTTGGAAAATCAGCTTCTGTCCCAAGCAATGGAGAGCAACTTTAACTCACAGAAATACAGGAAGAAGGAAGACGTATTTCTGGAAAGGCACAGATGCCTTTGTGTGAGGTCTCATCCTCACCTGTGCAAGTCTGTGTTGGATTAGAGGAGAAGAAACCCTTTCCAAGTGAGTCACACCTCCTTTTCTCAAGGTGGTCCGTTGATTTTGCACGAGCTTGAAGAATGGAAGTGTGTGAACAGGTGGAAGAAAGACGGCTTGGAGATCGACAGAGGAGGATGGAGAAGGGAATAAGCTTCTCAAGCTCCAAATGGCATTGTCAGGACAGGTCAGGTTGTGGTTTGCTTCAGAGCTCTGCTTAGATTAGATCAAATTATTTTCTTAGCCTTTGTGTGGGCAGGAGAAAGAGTTCTGCTTTTTGATTCTAAGCTAGATAGGGTGAGGTTGTGCCTCCAGTAATTTCCAATACTTTATCAAATTACTATTTCCAGATTTTGGTGAAGGGGGCTGGAGAAAAGCCATGGCAGCTGAGAAGTTTAAAGCAAAGATATTCCCCTATTATCTCGGCAGTCTGTAAGAATTTGGTACATGAACAGCTGGGGCTTTGCAGCTAATCGTTGAATTGGCAGCTTCTCACAACAAAGCAGCTGTCAAGTTGTTACAAATATCTTCACAAAGATCTTCCCATTAATTTATTCTGGAGACAGAGTAATTTTTGTAGGCAATCCCTTCAAATACATTATCATGCAGAGACTATAATCCTGCCCATCTCCTTCCATAAGTCAGCTTCACTGAGTTCAGCAAAGCTTATTTTCATGTAACTGCATCTAGCAGGGCTGGGAAATTTGCAGCTCTTGGCTTGATTTCAAAAGTCCTCTGCAAGTCATCCATTCAGATCTCTGGCAAAAGCAAGTTTCTCTTCTTCTGGAAACTTGCTAGATAGGGAAGAAGATGAACTGAGTCAGAAATTCAAACAGAGGGGAAAATGCGGGGTGGGGGAGACAATGAGGGAGAAGGGATGTTCTGGAGCTAATTTCCATTAGCTTCAACCACATCCACTGCCCACCTGAGGCTGCCAAAGCAACATCCTCAGGAGAACATAAACAAAAAACATTTTCCTAACCTGGAATACAGGATTACTTGGTTTTAGCAAGGAAGAAGATGGGGGGGGGCGGGGGGATTGAGAGAGAAAAATGGGAGACCAGGTATGTTCTTTCCATCTTGGTTGCTTCAAACTGTTTCTGGGTGATACTCAACATATCTTTCAGGGCTATCCACTTAAGTTCTTAGAACAAAAGAACAAAAGAGAGACTTTGCTCCACATTTTTAACCCAGTGCTCACTGGCTTGCTCTTTCTTTCTTTCTTTCTTTCTTTCTTTCTTTCTTTCTTTCTTTCTTTCGGCCACTTGGAGATAATTTTTCCTCAGGCCAAGCAGGAAAGAAGACTGGCATTCTGTTATCACCGTGCCACGTATCATATGTATGTTTGGAATAATTCCACTGTACAGAAGGGATTGATTAAGCTTATATTATAATATAATTATCATCTGATTATAATATATTTCAGTCTATTGTAGGCAGAGCTGGAGAGCCAGCCAATGTTTTCAGACGGCGGTTTCCTCAAGAATCATTGTATACACTTTCTCTGACAATGGAAACATGTTATCATCTGGCTTTATATTGTGTATGGATCCCGGCCATCTTAATAATTATTCACAGTGTGATTATAAATCACACACAAGAAAAAGACAGACTGTCTTATTTTTCCTTTCTGCTCCAATATCTCTGTAAATCAGGAGTAGAGATTTATTACCCCGCAGCCCTGGCCACAACGGCCGGGGCTGATGTGAGCTGCGGTTCAACGAGACACGGGAAGACACGCATTCCCTGTCCTTGTGGAAAATTGATGTCCACAGCAGCAGCACCTGAAATCTCCAAGAACAGCCCAAATAACAGTGGGCAACCTGTGCTCTCTCAGGTCACAAAGCTATCACTACCAAGCAGGTGACCGTCAGCTTCAACAGTTCAGGGTAACTTTAGAGAGGAAAGATGCCTGGAATGAGTCCCATCCTCACTTAGCAAGCAGGAGGCAAAACCGAAAGCATGGACTCTCTGTTTGACGATGCCCTTGTGCCTCAAATCTAGGAAATCTCTCACACTGGAGGCATTCAAGATGCAACTGGACAGCCATCTGAGAGGTGTGGTTCAACTTGAAGCCCTGCGATGAGCAGGGAGTTGGTGCCAGGGGTAGGTGCCTGGCTCTGCAGGGAACAGCTGAGGAGCAATTATGCAGTGCAGCCGGAAGCCCTGGAGACCAGCATTCTGTCACTTTCTGTCGCTGGCTTTCTGTCACTGCTCTTCTGTGCCACAGCAACCCAGGTTGTCTTGGTGATGCTGTGTGCTCTGCTCCCTGCATCTCTGAGCCCGTCCTGGGTTGTTCGCTCCTTGCTGAACATCTCCTCCAGCTTTGACCTTGGACTGGTAACTCATGCTTGCCTGCTGGTCGCACAGGTGCCCTGGTCTGGGCATTCCACCTGCCCCAGCTGTGCCAACATCCCAGCCCCTAGAGTCAGACCCGATGGCCCTCTGGCTCCTTCCAACTGCACACTTCCATGGTGATAGGGTTCTGGGGAAGGCCACCATGCTCACAGTGCCAGCTCCTGATGGCATCTCCCACCAGCCCCAGCCACCATCTCCGACGGCCAGAAATGCAAAGGAGCATTGTCGTTCAGCAGCAATGGAAAGCACCAGGCTGGGGAAGGCTGTCTCCTACCCCAAAGTGTAAGTACCTCCCAGAATGTTTCTAGTGGAAAATTATGAAAATTCATATTCCAAAATGCACAAAGACGTCAGTTTCCTCCTCATTTATTTTTACAAATGCACAAAATACGTCCAACAGCACATTAGAATCAACCATTCATGGTGGCCAAAGCATCCTATGCACTTGGGGTGCTTCTCTTATTCTGCGAGAAACTTCAACAGTGTTTGAACTAATTTACTGAATGTTATAACGTAATTCTATTTTACTTTCTTTATCTAATCCTACCATTTTCTCTAATTTAATCTTCAACTTATCTTACAGTTTCTAGTAATTTGCTTTGCACTCGGCAGTAATAAATTTAGTTCCTATTCATCGATAATGCCCCCCAATGGGTTCATAGCCTTCAGCATCGTAAAGGATTCTCAGAAAGGATCAGCTAAAATGGGACTTTTGCTGTTTGTTAAGAGGAACCCTCTTTCATCTTTTTGGTCGTTTAATCAAAATGCAGATCAACCTTCACTGAAAAGAAGCCCTTATTTATTAGATGAAAACAAATGAACAAAACAGGCATTGCTGCCAGCAAACTCTGCTTGACTTATCCTTTTAAAAAATAAATCTAAAGCTAATGAGTAGTTATTATTCACATGTAATAAAATCTCTAGTTTGGCACTTGTTACTTACCAAAGCATTTAATATTCTTTGCTGGGAGTTTTCTAAATTTTACTTTCATTATTCAGAGTTGCTTACTAGAATTCAACACTGACAGGAGACTGAGGGATCAGGGCTTCGGTGTTTAAGGACAGAGGCATTTTGAATCTCAATGTTTGTTGTTTTGTCATCAGGTTCTAAAGAACTACATACAAAGGTTCACACAGGAGGTGGAATCAAGCACTGCAAGCTGAATGGGGGGGATGGGGTCGGATCCTGTTGGCTTCACCCCAAGAGAGATGATACAGCTCCTTCTCCGTGGTTTTTGTGAGGGCTCAGGAAGGGCTGCCAATTCACCCCCCCCCCCCCAAAGCTATCTCCTTTCCTTCACTCCTGCGCATAGCCAAATAGGCTAAACAAATACAAAAACAAATGAAACTTGAAGGGAAGTTTCCCTGAACATTTCCCCTTTCCGGCTCCTCCAATTTTTCCCACAGCTGCATTCGTGTGTAAGGCAAGCCCACATGTTCAGCTCAGTGAAAGCTGCCACACTCAGTAGCATGTGCCCCAGCACTGGTAAATACATAATTTACATCGAAAATAAAAAATAAATAATTGCATAAATACCAGGATGACATTTCCTGAAAACCAGCAGCTGCACTGTAGATCTGCCCCAGTTCCTTGCTCAAAACATGACTTTTCATAGAAGCTGTAACCCAGTTCATATCTTCAAAACTGCTGCTTGTTTAGACTGGTTTCTGTGTTGCTTTATCTATCTTGTCCTATATTGGATCTGCTTTGTTCATTAGGCAGTCTTTTCTTTAATGGACTAAGCATGAAATAAAAATATATATAAGGAATAATGGCCTTTTTGTTGGCTGTCAGTACACTCCATGTGTTAGGTATGTGTGTATCACACATGCAATGAAGATGGGTATCCTCCCGGAGCCCTTAGAACAAACTGGGCTGTATATAGAATAAAAACTATCTCATATTTTACAGTATGGTGATTGGAATGCTGTATCAGTGAGCATTTGACCAAACCCAGCAGGATCTGACAGCTGACCACTCTTGAGAATTGATCTCTGTCATCCATCAAACAAGAGAGTTGTACAATTCTATTTCACCTGTGACAGATGCTCCTTAACCCTCCAGACCTTCTAACCCTCCAGGCTAGACATGCACATGGTGGGCATGCCATGAGCGGAGTCGGCTGGATCCGGGGGTCAGACTAGATGGCCCAGGAGGCCCCACCTGACTTGCTCTGTTTCTATGTCTGCAAGTATCCCATGGCAGGATGAAGCATGATGGTAGTGATCTCTTCCACCACTACTTCTCACACCCATATTTTCTCTAGACAGCCCTCTAGATTTGGCACTGCAGTTTGGGGGAAAACGAGGCTGGGGGACCGACTGGAATCAGCACAACTGCTCAGCGTAACTCTTAATTTACAGCACAATTCTAGCACAGTCCCTTTAAGACCCCACTGCAACCTTGTGGAGTTTGGCAGCCAGCATAGTCCTCTCCATGCTGCCTGCAAGGGGCTTGGTGCGCCTCGGTCTTCAGACCCCCAGCTTCAAGATGGCAGGGACTTGGAGCTGAAACTCCCAAGGATCCAAAAGATGTCAAAAGGCCAGAGGACTGGGCGCTAATGCACTTTATTTTCCATTAGAAAATCCAATATCACATCTGGATGTTTAGATTTGGAAAATGTGCATCCAAAAATGGAAGTGGTGAGAAAAGACTGGATATTTATTTCCACTACAGTGCACAATATTCTTGCAAGATGGAATCCTATCTTTGGATCCTGGCCCGTGTTTGTAGTCGCATAAACAAAAAAGATGGAAAAGATCTGCTCCACCCATGAGATATATAAACTCCAGATCTGCATAGACACACTAGGGGGAAAATTAGATTATTTGAGGTCCATTGAACACTGAAGTATATATCTCTGTGAGGTTCATCACCTTTAATCATGAAAAACAAAAGCCAAGGCATCATTTTTATTTTTTAAATTACAGGATGTGCTTTACAATTCATTCCACAATCTTTATACATATTCAATGGGACTCTGATGGGGAAGCAACAGGGGAATGTTAATTCCCTCCCATGAAATGGAAGCCATCACCAGTCAGCCTGGCAGCCTCCAGATGAGTTTGACTAACATGTCCCGTCCATGGGAATGATAGGTGTTATAGTTGTTCCACTTTGAGTAAAAATACTGTAGGCAATCCCTATCCAAATCATAAAACTAGTAAATCCTTATCTGGAAAACATTCAAGTCCTACAAAATTACACTGACGAAACATTCAGCTCCTTGTCAGGAATACAAATTTGTCCTGCTCACAATGCTTAGGTGTATTGTGAACTGAGTGTCATTTCCTTGAGAAATTATTCTTCAGCTGGAATGTAAAAATCTGTGCCAGTATTCTGAGCCAGGGAGGAAACTCTCAGAAAAAAGACTTTTCTTGAACTCGTGCTAAAAAAAACGAAGCCAAGTCTACATCAAGCCAAGGGGAGTTTTGGACTTTGCTCAACTCACAGCTTCAGCATACAGCTCCTGATGTCTCTCGGTTAAAACGGGATGCTCAAGCTGTCTCCTACAACTGGGCTTTGAACACGAGAAGGAGGAGGAGGAACGGCTGAGTGCACTGCATACGCTTAGCCTGGGGGAGAGAAGATGAAGGGGGAGACAGGGTAGCAGCTCTTAAATATCTTGAAGGTTGACCTGCAAAGGAGGAGCAGATTTGTTCTCAGGGGCACCAGAGGGCAGGGCTGCAACAAAGGAAGTTCCAGGGAACAAGATGCTGGCCATACGCGAGGAGGACGTTCTTGTCTGTGATGGAACAGGCTATCCCTTTGTTGGAGGTCTTTCAGGAGAAGGTGAATGGCCATCTGCCAGGGATGCTGTAGCTGCACCTGCCATGCTGAGCCCGTATTGAGCAGTGGGCTGGGCCAGTGGACTCTCCAAATCCTTTCGATTTTATGGGAACTGGAAATGCTGTGCTTCCTGCTGCTCAACCACTCCATTATGTCTGAAGCACGGCGTCTTCATTTCCCCACCTGTGAGACGTCCAAGTGCATAACTCAGTGCTGTTGCATCCGAAGCCGCTCTTGGTTCCCCCATGCCTGTGCATCAGCCAATGAATGAAAAATTCAGTTTGCATGGACAGTTGGAGATAATAGGACACTCTGTGTATCACTGCAAATGCAGTGCCTTCTGGATCCAGTTCACACCTTCCATTGCCTGTCACCAAGGTAATCAGGTTAAATCGGCTGAGGTGTAAGGGTCTGTATGCATCAGGCCTTCCTGGAAAACTCTGAGAATCTTGCAGCTCATTCAGAATTGTACTCTGCATAGTACTCTGGTTAGAAGTGGGAGAGCGCAGCAGTGGGACAGCAAGTTCTCCTCTGTTACTCATGGAACAGTGAAACGACTGCTTAGAAACACAGAGATGGAGACACATTCCTGCTCTACCTGTACACTCAGGGGAAAGAGCCTCTAGCCCTTGCACCCAGAGCCTTTGCATCCAGGGAAAAGAGCCCTCAAGAGTACTTGCGTCCATCGCTGGTTCGTTGCCCAGTAGAGAAGTAGCAAGTCTAGGAAAGCAGAGTCACATCTAATCCGATTGAGATGAGCAAATACAGAAAGGTCAGGACCCTGGACAGCACGTGGCAGGAGAGACTGCCTGGAGTGTTTTCTCCAGGGAAAACATTTATTTATTTATTTAGGGAGCTTCTATGCCGCCCCATTCGCCGAAGCCTCTGGGTGGCTCACAATAAATAAGTAATCATAATATAAAAACAATATAATTTGAGACGACCTGGCCAGAGATATATAAAAAAATAATATTAACAATTAAAATGACGTTTAAATAAAAAGGTCTTCACCTGGCGCCGAAAAACAAATCACGATGGCACCAGGCAGACCTCTCTGGGGAATCTGCCCAGCAAAGAACTACAGGTAACTTATTCATAAATAATTTGGAATTGGGAGTGAGTACCAAACTGGCCAGGTTTGCTGATGATGCCAAATTATTTAGGGTGCTGAAAGCAAAAAAACAAGAAGCTACGGAAGGACCTCTCCAAACTAAGGGAATGGGCATCAAAATGGCAAATGCAATTCAATGTCCATGTGAAGTGATGAATGAATGATGAGACAAAACATTCCAAATTCAAGATAGGATCTCAGTTAGTGGTGAATGATCAAGAAAGAGATCTTGGGATTATGGTGGGCAAAGTATTGATCCCACTCAAGGTGGCTGTGAAAAAGGCAAACTTCATCCTAGGTGGGGATAAGATGGAGGAGGAGAATGATGTAAGCTGCCTTGAACCCTTTGTAGGAAAAAGGCAGGATATAAACCAATAAATAAATAAATAAATAAATAAATAAATAAATAAATAAATAAATAAATAGACAATCTACTGAAAATAAAACCAAACATCATACGATT
This sequence comes from Varanus komodoensis, assembly GCF_004798865.1. Classification (NCBI taxonomy): domain Eukaryota; kingdom Metazoa; phylum Chordata; class Lepidosauria; order Squamata; family Varanidae; genus Varanus; species Varanus komodoensis. Next base: position 53,669,897 of record NW_025335568.1, on the reverse strand, counting down.
TCGAATGAATGCCCTTTCCTGTGTGGCCTAAGTGACTATGAAGAGGGGGGTATGTGAGGTCTCGTGACATTTAAGAATCGTCCAGATGAATTCTCTGTAGAGCAAATTTCTCTTTCTAAGGAATTCCACCTGGGCACTTGATGAATGAATCAGGTGAACCAGATGTTGCAACTCACTGCTCTGAGAAATTATGGGCAGATCAGAAATACAACCTGACTGGCAAAAGTTTGAGAATCTAGTTTGTTCATCACCTGCCCATCTGAAAATTAAACTGCACAAATTCCAGTGAGGAAGCCAAGTTAGCCTGTACTCAAATAGAGGGAGCACATTTCAACTTCCCAGAGGTCTCTCTTATTTTTTTAAAGTGGCAAGTCCTGAGCAAATTATATTCAAAGGGAGATTCCAGCATGAAACTGCAGAAGTGTAAAGCATTGTAAATTCCATTTTATTACCTGTGCCCTGACTAGAGATAATGGGATTTTATCACACTACATGAATTAATTTGCTTTATTTAATTAGTGCTGAGATGCCTGTGTTAACATCAACATTGCTTTGTGAATGGCCATGAAATGATTTTACATATAGTGATCTATAATGTAATTGTCAGAGTCTGACCTTGGTACATTTCATTCTGGTCTGCTCAGAATTCCACCCCCTTAGATATACACTCCCCAACCATGTGTAGGTGTACCTACCAACTTAGGATAACATTTCACAGAATCATAAAACCATAGAATAATAGAGTTGGAAGGGGCCAGAGGGCATTGAGTCCAACCCCTTCCCCATTGCTGGACTCCAGGTTAAGCCATCCTTCTCAGAGGGCTGTCCGGTTGCATCTTGAATGCCTCCTGTGTGGGAGAGCCCACCACCTCCCTAAGTCACTGGTTCCATTGGTGTACTGCTGTAATAGCCATTTCTTCCTGATGTTCAGCTGGAACCTGGCTTCCTCTCACTTAAGCCCGTTATTCCATCACCTCCACTCTGGGATGATTGAGAAGAGATGCTGGCCTTCCTCTTTGGGACAACCTTTCAAGTACTTACAGAGTACTTTTCTCTGCTCAGTCCTCTCTTCTCATGGCTAAACATGCCCAGTTCTTGCACTCTCTCCTCACAGGGCTTTGTTTCCAGTCCCTGGATCATCCTTGTTGCCCTCCAGCTTGTCTGCATCTTTCTTACAATATGGTGTCCAGAACTAGACACTCTACTCCAGCTGAGACCTAACCAATGCTAGTACTTCACAGGATTTAGAAGTGATACTTCTATCAGTGCAGCCTAAAATAGCATCTGCTCTTTTTGTAGCCACATCACATTGTTGACTCACATTCAACTTGTGATCTATAACAATTCCAAAATCTTTCTCACTTGCAGTATGGTTGAGCCAAGTGTTCCCCATCTTGTAAGTTGACTCATTCATTGTTTTAATATTTGATGAACTCTGGGTTCTGAGATCATCCTTGTTATTTGTTGCTGCTATTTGCAAATCGTCCCCAACCCATGGTGACCCTGTTCATGATTGTCTTCCATACTCTGTGTGAATGGTGTGCTCTGTAGAACATTCGTTGAACCATTCTGCAATGCATGTGGGGCTACATCACAGAATATGTAGGAAAGAAGGAAAGAAAGAGGTGAAGACATTGTGTGAGCTGCTCTGAGAAACTTTTGTTGCAGAGCAGCACAGAAAATAAACGACTAGAACAATTGAAATGTCTGGACAATGGGAAGCCACTTCATCTTTCCTGTAAGCTCTGTCTCTGCTGACCTTTCCTAAAGGCCAAGGGAGGTGGATCTATTAAGGAAGACCTGCAATATCACAACCAAAAAACTGTGCTATACTTGTGGTCAGACTGGGATGCCTAAAGATTCGTGAATGCAAACAGTAAAGTAAGCTTCCCTTGAAAGATTAGAAGAAGATTAATACCTTCAAAATGCAATTTCTTCATCATGGCATGACAACCCCTGCAGTTCCATTTGCAGCTCCTAATCTCTAATGTTACCATCACTCTTAATGCTTTGCCTCAGTGATGCAGAAGACATCAATTATGTCATTATGTGTAAAACTATTTAAAACTGAAAAGGCATTTTCTTTTTGTTTTGTTTTGCTTTATGAAGAAAAATGCTAAAGCGATTTAAGCAAAATGTTCAAATGCTTGTTAAAAAGAACAGTCTTAGGCCGGTTTTGAGCAATAATAAAAGAACAATGCAAACTATTTAGGCCCATGTGTGATGTGGAAATGTTATTTCATATTACTATTATTGTGTTATATTTATATCTCACCTTTTCCCCCTTGCAAGGACCCGGAGGCAGCAGGAATCAGAACCTGATCTGAGTCCCAGCCCAACTTCTACCCTGCACCTTCCAACTAAGTTTTCCTTTGCTAAAAGTAGCCAGTAGGTGTGAGGAAGGAATTGTTTTGGAGGCAGACGAGAATCTTGCAACCCTTTCACTTTGGCTGACCCTGATCCAATTCACCCCCAGCCCCAGTTGTTATTAACTGTTCGAGGGGGACTGTACAGGCGGAATTTGAGTGACTGTTAGAAAAGTAAAAGCATGGAAAAAAACCAAGTCCTGGTGAAATACATCTTCCAGAAATCCATAAGATGGGCATAATAGAAAAATGCTTTCTCCACACTACTTTTGTGGGGTTTCCTCATTTTCTTCTGAGTATTTTCATTCTTTAGCTTGTATTTTCTTTAACCTTGAGCTGATACTAGCTTCAGGGCAAAAGATGTAAAGTGGAGCCGTGGTATGGGGGAAAAAGATTTGAGGCCCCTCACCCGCAGGCATGACAGGTTTTGAGGAAACAGCCACGATGTTGTGATGTTTGGAGATGCATTCATGTACCTTCCCCTTCAGTTTTTGTTTGGGCCTCAGATTCTTTTAAAATAGAGATAGAAGACAGATGCTGTTGGGATTATGCTAGTACCATAAATACTTTGCTTAGAGCTTTGTTTTCAAAAGAGGCATGGTGTTCCCCTCTATCCAAGATGTAGGAAGAAGAAATAACAATTGACAAAAGATAACAGATGCCCAATCCACAGTAAGCATACCAAAATCTTTAAACCGACTGATAGAATTCATTATGAGAGTTCTCTGCAATCAGAATTCTCTGTCTGACTGGATTCGGACAACATAATAACCTGCATTTCAGCAGCAATCTATGATTCAATGGCAATCCACAATCAACCCATACTCAGTAATTTCAGTGTGATTTATTGTGCTGTCTGAACCCGGCTGAAGTTTAGTTTGAGCTTCACTTTGCCTTATGATAGAAATGGCCCTGCCAAGATCTACTTAAGCTTTAGCAATCCCAAAACACTTTATTTTCCACTGCAGCCAATGGGATCACTCCTGATTTTTTAAAAAAGAATACCAATAATATGCAGTCTGAGTGAGGCAATTTACTTCTTTTCCATTCCAGGTAATGCATCCTGGTTTCTTTAATGTTCTCCTTGACCTGCGTGACTTTCCCTTGGATACAAGCCATGTGTCTATTGCACCAAATGCACAATACTTCACGCACAACAAGATAATTACACTAGAGTTTATAGAAGCTTGGAAGAAAGCTTTCCAGAGCATGGATTCTCTCTTGACATTTCTTTTTAAATGTCCATTATGAGCTGCCTTGTCCAATTACCTCTTTTAAAGCAGTATTGAGAAGATGATAAATAATTTAGGACTCAAGAGGCTTGCAAACTCCCATTCCTTCCTTCCACGGACAGACGTGTGCCGCGTGCTGATTTTCTTCCACTCCCAGGATCATTAGCCTTTGAAATCAGCAAAACCAAAGGATTCCCTCCCCCACTGCTGCAAGATGGGGGCCTCCTTCTAAATTAGCACTGCAACTTCTCATGGAGAGCATGTTGGGTCACAACTTGAACCTCACAAAAAAGATTTTGCAAGCTTTTGGGTTCTCCTGAACTTTTCATTGCACTAGATGGTATAAGAAGCTGGGAATGCGGAAACAAACAGAACTTTTCAAAAATTCAGCCAGATTCAGTCAACATGAGATCTGCAGGGTACTTTTTTTGAAGAATGATTTCAGACTAAATTAATTCCTTGTAGCAAAGCTCAGGGAACCCAGGTTCAATTTAGATGCCAGGAAGCACTTCCTGACAGTTAGGGCCCTGAGAGTATGGAATGGGCTTCCACATGAGGTGGTTGTGGCCCCATCGGTGAGGGTTTTCAAAGATAGGCTAGACATGCACATGGTAGGCGTGTCATAAGTGGAACCCGCTGGAGCTGGGGGTCAGACTAGATGGCCCAGGAGACCCCTTCTGACTCATTTGTTTTTATGTATGCAGGTACCAGATCAAACCTAGTATTCTGGAGCAAAGAAGCAATGTTGTTGCTAGTTGTGAAGTCATGTCCAACCCATCGTGACTCCATGGACAACATTCCTCCAGGCCTTCCTGTCCTCCACCAGCCCCCGGAGTCCACTCAAGCTCACGCCGACTGCTCCAGTGACTCCATCCAGCCACCTCATCCTCTGCCTTCCCCTTCTTTTGCCGTCAATCATTCCCAGCATTAGGCTCTTCTCCAGGGAGTCCTTCCTTCTCATTAGGTGGCCAAAGTATTTGAGTTTCCTCTTCAGGATCTGGCCTTCTAAAGAGCAGTCAGAAACAATAGGTGAGTCCTATTTCCGAAAATTGGCTCCAAGAAGAGCCCAACGTTCAGGCTGTTGATTAGTTGAGTTGTTACGTGCATATAGTTCATTGCTGCATTGGGAGATTTGCCATCATTTCTTCTGACCTGAACAGGGTTCCCATGGTAAATTTTGAAGTGCAGGTGCTCCAGCTGACAGACCTCCACAAAGGGAGATCAAAACTTTAGCTTCCCTGCTGATCTTGATCAACAAACTGGTCCTGGCAGTTCCATCTCTATCAGGAACAGCTCTTTTATAAAGTCAATGGGTCTTCATTAACCATTCAAGACCAACCCTTTCCAAAATACCTTGCATTTCAACAGGGATACCTCATAGTAGTACACTGTTACTGAGAGTGTCCACCTCTCCCCCAAGGATTGTGAAGATTACAGCTAAGCTCAGAGGAAGTCCTGGGTGGCAAGGATGGCAAATGCCATCCCTGTCTCTGTAATTGTCCCAGTTTCACTACGAGGACTTGAATTGTGACGAATTCTACATGACATTAATTTTACGGGTGACTTGTTTGAAATGAGCATTTGCTGCAGAAAGTGGTAAATGTACCAGGCTGTGACAAGAATTAGAGCAGCATCAAGGTGAGCTCAACGTTCTGGAAGAAACCTGATATTTCTTACATGCTGTTTACACTCCTCTCTCACAGCTGTCACCGACTGCCCCCTTCCTCTTCTCCAAAGAGTGAAGGACTCACCCTGGCATGCCAGGACAGGAGAGCAAAGGCAGAGGGCTGCCGTGAAGAAGGGAGAGGCCTTTCTCCTCCTTCCCCTGGCAGTTTGGAACCCACTTTTGCCATGATCCAAAGAGCAAAGGGCCATGCCCCTCCAGGCACTACATCTTCACTCAAGGTACAGCTGATGGGAAAGCCTGACAGCGATATCCCATCCATGAGGACATCTGCTCAAATGCCCTGGATTGCAGGGTGGTGAGCACTTTACCAGGCACAAATCCCACCAGGCTAATCTGATTTCATGTTTTGATTGGGGAACCTCCCTTGCAGGTTGCGGGGAAGTTGCGGATGCAATGTATCTTAACTTCAGGAAAGCTTTTGACAAAGTGCCACATTAGCACCCTAGCTAAAAGTGGGCTAAATGTAACAACTATCAGGGGGATCCACAGTTGGCTACACAATCCTACTCAAAGAGGGCTCATCAATGGCAACTTCTCAAACTGGGGAGAGGCACTAAGTGGGGTACTGCTGAGACAGTCCTGGGTCCAGTGCTCTTCAGAATGTACATTAATGACTTGGGCGAGGAAGTGCAGGCAATGATTATCTGATTTTCATATGACACAAAACTGGGTGGGAGAGCTAATACCTGGAAGACAGAAAGAAGATTCAAGCCGATTTTGATAGGTTGGAGTGCTGGGTGGAAAAAAACAGAATAGAATTTAGTAGGAAGAAATGCCAAGTTCTGCACCTAGGAAAAAGAAACCAAAAGCATCATACAATTTGGCCCAACAATACTGTAAGTGAGAAGGATCTTGAAATTGTAGATCACAAGCTGAACGCAAGTCAACAAAGCAGTGCAAGTGGAAAAAGGGCAAACAGCCTCTTAGGCTACATTGAAGAAGCATCATGCCTTAATCCTTTGACGTTTCCAATGAGCAGTTTGATACCGGCAGCAGTATAATTCCTTATACTGCCACAAGTACAAGGACAGAAGCCTATTTTTTGGACTGGAAAGCTGAGAATTCACTGGGAGGAGGGATCAGGGAGGGGTCCCATAGCTACAGCCCTGGGAATAACCTGAAGGCACATGAGACAACAACCTCAGTAAAATTAAGAAGGTCCAAACAGGAAATTCTTTGGAAAAAGGGCTTGGACCCCAAGGAAGAGCAGGTTCCAAATACAAGATATACAACGATCATTGTCACTGTCCACTTCATGCATCACAAGCAACCTCATGTCACAATAAATCTCTTACCCTGTAAGATGATACTCTGCTGGTTTTAGATTTTACTGCCCAAAGTGAAAGGTCAGATGGCAGAATCCCATTCCATGGATAGAAACTGATGGGGCTCTCAGCTGAGCTTTGCTGGAACGCTTGTGCTGGGTTCCATTGCACCTGATGGAACAGGCTGGCTTAGATGGTGCAGTGGAGGCCATGTGATACACATATCTATTTATATTTATATCCCACCTTGCTTCCTTTCAAGGAACTCAAGGCAACCTACTTAATTCTCCTCCATTTCTCTTATGCTCACCACAGCTCTGTGAGGGAGGTTGGGCTGAAAGTCTGTGACTGGCCAGAGTCACTCAATGAATTCCATGGACAAAGAGGGGAGTAGAACCCACATCTCCTGAGTCCCAGTCCAAAGCTGTTAACTGCTCTCAGCCCTGTTCCTCAGCAGTCCACTTCCGATGTGTCCACCTCAATCTGCCATTTTGTAGGGCTGACCCTACACCTACACTTTTTGGTACAAAGTGTGAGTATAACTCAAATACTTGAAGGCACCATGATTTTGCCTGGATTAAACCAAACTCCTTTGTTCAGCAATTGATCTTCTGCCATGAGAGAGAAAAACAGATAGGAGTTCCCCAAAATATTCACTCATAGGATAACCGTAAGTCAGAGACAACTTGATGGCACATAGCAACAACAACATAAAGGCTTTTGGTCATGACTGCTTCAGAATTCCAAGTTTTAGTGTCGACCTTTGCTTCCACTCCATACTCCTCTCCTGTGTCCTTCCTTTGCCCCCTGCCTCCCACTTTATCTTCACTGAAAATGACACTCCTTCCTTCTTTCCTTCCTTCCTTCCTTCCTTCCTTCCTTCCTTCCTTCCTTCCTTCCTTCCTTCCTTTCTCTCTTTCGAACTATAATGAAAGGTGTTTTGGTATTAACTTGCTCAAGACATAATTTCTTCTGCTTTTAAGATGAAAATAATAAAGACATTCCTTTGTGTACACTTTTGGCACAATAGACAATTATAATAAGTATTATGTTAGAGTTTTCTGTGCAAAACAAAAGAAAAAAAATTAGAAAATGGATTGATTGGTCTGCATCATTTTACAAGCACCTGGGAACGGCTTGATTGAAACAAACAAACAACTGGAAACTGTGCCAAGGGAAATTTGTGCAGAAAGCCAAACCCATTAATTTAGAAAGATGGTTGGCACAGGCACACATTTATATATTTATTTATATATTTATTTATTTAATGAACTGCACCAACAGTCATATATAGGACTCGCTGGGTGGTGAACAATGCAAAGTTATAAAAACAGAGAAAATACAAAAACATAGAATACAAAAAGAATACAGTTTGGACAACTACATAGATCATTAACTAAAATTATTTTAAGCAAGTATAACAGGATATATCATTAGTTAATTGATTAATTAGTTGCCTAACTGGTCCAGGGCAAAAGGACACCTCTTGATAGCTCTCCACCCTTCATCTCTTGCTGCTAGGAATGTGTCTCCTGCATTATCTATGAGGTGCCACTTCTACCTCCTCCAATCCCTCCTCAAAATCCACTTTTTCTTTTCAGCCCTTTCTGCAGCCCTGTCACTCCACATCATACTGCACCTCGGCCTGGAACTAAGTCTACGCATATGCAGCTGAAGCGACTGGATCTTCCCTCCCACACCTTCATTCCTGCCTCCGTTTTCTCTGTGCACTCGGCCCTTTTCTGTGTCAAATTTTGGACTGGAGGCTCTTCGCAGCAGGGTCGGCTGTCTTATTGCAATTCTGGAACGAGCAAGCAGCCTTTCCACCTCTAATTCCCAGAAGGTATCGGACAACAGCATCAACCAACTATTGGCCATGCTGCCTGAGGATGATGGGACCAGTAATCCAGTCCACTAAGACTCCAAAGAAGGGCCATTGGTGCGTGTCTTGCTTTATCCCTTGCTGATGGCAGGAAGTAGAGATTTAGTCGCTGCCTAGGCAAAGCCTTGGGCTCGAAACCATACGGACTGCTCCTGGGGCAGCCTCTCGAGGTGTCCCTGCACTTCATGCCTTAAGCTGTGAAGCAGCTCACACGTGTAGCCTGGACATATGCAGAGTGGGACTGGGCGATGCGTGCTTGGAATCCAGCGAGGTGGGAGCAGGTGTAGGTAGAGCTTCCGTGGTGTTTCCTAAAAATATATTTCTGAATGTCAGCTTTAAATTTCATCTATTCAGTCGGGAAGATAATCATGGAAATCGCTGTATTTATCGACCCCTCCCCCCTCCCCCCACACACACAATTCCCTTTAAGATGAGACCCATTCTTTGGTTATGGTAAAGTACAGCACTGGAAGCACAGATCTTTTGATAAGATGTCCTCAATTTTTAACTCCAATTCCTGCCTGCTACTCTCGTGTGTAGATAATCCAAGGGCAATTGTGACCTACATGGCATAATCATTCTGGAGAATTCTTTGCAGTGCCCTCACTTTAAGTTCAAATCCTTTACTGATTACAAGACAGTTCTGAAAGTTATCAAGGACTTAAATGTAATCTTCAGGAAAGAGTTGTTGTCGAGAGATTCAGAACCCTTTTGCTCAAAAGGTTCTCCTCCCAAGTGCAGCAGAGAAACAGCTCAAGACTATCATGTGTTCATTTTAGTGCCTGTTGTAGTTTTTTGGTTCATTACACACATATCAGAAAGCCATTTAACACAGAAATAAATTTACTTCTTTATTGTTTGTGGCAGGGATTTTAGCATTGCTCTTCAGTAATGTTTCTAGGGTGGCGTACAGTAAAACAGTTAATGCCAATAAGCAGAATAGACTGAAAGGGATGCAAGATCACAAAATTGGCATAGCATCAATTAAAAAGCTGATGCTAAAATGCTGGGGAAGATAGATAGGCACAAAACGGGCCAGAGAAGATTGAGGCCGAGGGAGCCTGGGGGCCATTTTCACTCCCGGATCCTGTCGAAGGCTCCGTTCCTGCTTCCGGGCAACACTACAGAAAAAATGGCCATTTTACAGAGGGCAAGAAGGTAGCACTTCATCGGGGTTCGCTGCCAGTTATTGGTGACATATGGGGTTTTTTGCGGGGGGTGGGTTATTGCAGTGGCAGGATCTGCAGTGGAGGGTGGGAAAGCAGGACTAACAGCAGGATATGGGCTTCATGCTGCTCTCCCTGCACAAGGCCTTCTTCTCAGGACGTTTCATAATCCACGGGGACACCCGGGGCTATCAGGAACCACACGGAGCTTCTTGCCTCTGTTGGTGGATTGTCACCCTACCGCCTGCTGAACCTCCATGCCGTGCAGGCCCCCCATCACGCCGCCCAGGCCCACCTGCTGTGCCCACCAATTTGACTCCTACTGCTGGCCGTGCCCCACTGAGGCATTCTGCGGGCAGGCTCAGCAAGACCCAGGGCTCTGTGCGCTTCTCGTGGTGGTGGAGGGCAGGTGCTGCAGCCTGAGGCTAGTGCTGCGTGGCCGGAGCAGCTTCCCCTGGGCCTGAACCTAGAAGGCAGCAGGTGGGTTGTTTCCTCTTCCGAGTTAAGTGCAGCCTGTTGTGAGCCAGGCATCGCTTCCCAACGAGGGCAACCACTCCAGCAGTTGCTAAAAGAGTACTTATTCCAAATAGCTACCAAGTATTCACAAACTCCAAAAGTCCACTCAAGGTAGAAAGTTGACCTCTCGCTCCGACGAACATCACCCCTAACTTTGCTTATGAACCCTTCGGGGCCGGTCTCTGGAGGGAGGTGCGCTCTGGACACACCCTTGCTGCTGCTCCTCCAATCACGATTCCAGTTGCCCCAGTCTACAAGTGCACCTGCACGACTGAGCTTCCCAAACTCACGCGGAACTCTCACCAGCCTGTTTCCTATCGGCTTCTTTCCCACAATCCGGAATAATAGGGGACGCCACGCTTGTCCTTGAAGTGCTTTGATCCTCTGCTGACTCAGGCCTGGCCGGGCAGCACCTGAAACACGGCTGCCCACAGACAGAAGCTGAGTCATGGGGGGAGAGGCCTTATCTAGGACTCCCCCAAGGCTAGCCTTAAACATTGTGAACATCTTGTGTTTTTCAGCCACAGACCAGGCAAAGCCTTGTGAGACTTTGGGCAACTTCTCTGCATTGCTGGACTAGTGGTCTTAGCTCTGCTTCAGGCAAGAAAATGTCTTAGGCCAGCCTTGACAAGGAGGTTGCCACCAGGAAGATCTTCGCTCTGGTAGTCACTTGCATCATCTCAGACTTCGGATGCCAGGAACACCTGCAGGTGGCTTTCTGGTGAAGATGAGCCTCTTGTTCCCTCCCATGGCTGAGCCATCGTAGAAGACATTGTACACTTTTAATTCTCGACTCTTCATTGTTCACAGGTTCTTTAGATGATGATGTGACCTCTCGTTTTGCTTCTGTATTTTTTAAAAGAGCTCTTTCTGGTTTTTTGGGCTTTTTTTCTTTAGAATGAAGATAGAAAACTGTGTAACTGTTTTATTCTACAGCGCACCATCTCTATTGGTTATGTAGCAGAAAAGGAGAACAGAAAAGTTTTTGTGCAAAGGTCAGATCTCAATGCTGCTAAAAAAAACCAAAAGTAGATACTGCAGATTAACACTCTCATATAAAAAGCTTGCTGTGTGTACATAACTGAATAGTAATCTTGACCCTGCCTTGGAAATAATATAGCCATTTATGTATGATCAATAAAGTGGAGAAAAGACATAGACTTGTAAAATGTGTGTGTTCTAATTAAAATTCATAGCTGCATATTTAGAAATAATAAGTACCATTTAAATAGACATACAGAACTTCTCACCACAGTGAGGAATTCTGTGACAAAGTGACCTGTGAGCCTAGTTCCTTTGCTACCTGGATGTTAAGTATTTATGGACAACATCAAGGTCCCTCCACTGCCTTTTTACGATTCTTTATACTGGACATGCACTGGGCAGCCCTCCATAGAGAAGGCGACCTCAGTTTGGGGACAGCCCTTCAAACAGATGACTGCCCTTTGTAATGTAATGCAGAATTCGAGGTGTGTTCACTCAGCACCATAGTTCTACTGCATTGGATAGGTCTTACTCCATAGCAGGGAAAACAAGAATTCCATTGTAACAATGCAGTCCTGAACATGAATGAAAGCTGGGTCCTTCCTTCCTTCCTTCCTTCCTTCCTTCCTTCCTTCCTTCTTTGAGAAATTTCTGAAAATTCCTGAATTTGCAAGCTTATTTCAAAGCACAGGGTGAAGCGCTTCAAGAGGTGCTTCAAGAAGAAGTGGATCCAATAAGTGGATTTCGGATACTGACTCAGAGGAGGCACCACCAAGGCCTCAGCCATTGGAATCAGCTGGGAGCAGAGCTGATGGTCCAGCAGGCCATTCTGGAACTGTGGGCATGCTGGCCAGAGCAAGGAGGAGAAAGAGAGGGGCTACAGGTGAAGGATCCCAGGTTAGATATCACGTGAGGACAGGGGGTGTACAGGGTAGCATGCGGGTCGAAGCGAGCCGTTGCCCAAGGCACTGCTCAAGGACAGAACCTTCCCCGAAAGTGTGGATTTGTTGGTAGGTCCAGCCTGAATGGGAGGGTTGTAATAATACATCAACAGCTCGGCATCATCTTTCTTGAGTCCCCCCACCTTAGATTAAGAAGCTGACTTCTGCAGCTGCTAAAATAGTTATATAGCCGTGGTTTCTAAAATGTCCTATTACAGTCTGAAGCAAGACTGGTTCATAATACAATCTTATTGCTTAAAATTACAAATCAGAGACTTATCTTCAAGGGAGGCAGGGTGGCCTGGGAACTGAAAATGTATATTTTTGAGAAAATGTATATTTTTGGTGCAATGCACATACATTCCTGCCCTCCACCCCCCACAACACACATTTTCATACTTTAATCAATGGAGGCATCTGAACAAGTAAAAACTATGCAGGGCATAAAGAGAGAACTTTGCTAGTCCTTCTTTAGTAGAGCTAGTCATTTCCTCATATCAAGTCAGTCTAGCCCAATACTATCCACCCCAACGGAAAGCATTTCCTTTCAAATTGCTCATTTTTCTCATTCAAGTGAACCAGAAAACAGATTTCAGCAGTGGATAAGATCAGAGCAAAAGAGGGAGCCACGGGGCCAAAGAGGGAAGAGCCTGCCGAGTGGGCAGGGTTTGGAAAGTAGACCGGTCCAGCCACTGGGCCATGGATCCCCTGTTCCTCTATCCTGGTGAGCACACAGAGGCTGGCAGTCAAGTTTGCCCTGTCTGGGATTTTCAAAAGCTGGTGGTCTGAAGGAACTTTTGCAACACAGCCTGACTCAGAGTGGCAGACCACCAAAACTCACATGACCTAACGTTTTCAGCCCCTATTCAGCAGGGGAGAGTAACACGCAGATTAGCCGAAGGAGTCCGTTTTCTCTTACCCTGCTCGGCTCTCTCAGCTTGTGCTGCATCACAGCAGTTCGCTGCCAAAGGGGATCAAAGGGTTTTGGCACTGAAAAACCATTCAGGGTAATAAGCGGATCAACAAGTACACCGTGAGTCATGCTGATTTATGTTCAACGCATGTTTGTTTTTGCAGACTATTAAGCAAAGGAAAAATGATAACAGGGTACAGTACATCTATCACTGTACGGGAGTGCACACAATGGCAAGCACGTGATAGTCGGCGCCATTTATCATCGCCGCTGGAGCATTCACAAAATGTGAATTAAGTTCTCAAACGCAGGCCTCTCTTGTGTCTTTGGACTTGAAAGTATGTGTCTCCTCTCTTTTTTTAAGATGACACATTCTTGCAGAGCATTTAAAGCCATGGTTCTAGATAAATGAAACCGCGGGAATTGGCTGAGGGTTATGAAATAAGTCTCCCGGATTGTCTCTTCCAGGTTTGTCTCTATTATCAGTCCAGTGTTATTGCAAGATTTCACCTACTGGCTGAGAGCTCTTCTATCATTACTGCAGGCAAAATGTTATGGGGTAAAATGCACCCTGTTCAGGATTCCAGACATATTTTTCCCCCACATCCCCATTTTTCTGCTCCCCAGTATCAGAAAACTGAGGCCACTGAGCAAATTTGGGCCTAGCTAGGCTGTTTATGACTTCCCCCCTTTAACTCCCTACCTTTTCTCTTAACTGAGAACTCCCTCATGTGTGAGCGTGTGTTTGTGTGTGGGACACCATTCTGGCTCCATATGAAATGGCACTCATCACCTACACTTTGGAAATAGAGGCAGTAATTTCCAAAATTTTGCCAGTCTCAGGGCAAGGAAACAGAAGAAAAGGGTTTTTTTTCTCAGAACAGAAGGCTGTGAACAGTGGATTCCCCAAGGATCTATATTTGGTCTGGCCCTTATCAACTTGTTCCAAATGTTTTGGAGCAATGAGGTGGCCAAGAGTACTGATTGCACCAAATTAATTTGAGGGGTTTAAATTAAAAAAGGGGGTTGCAAAGGTTTCTCTCTGGGCTAGGGGAGCAGGCATTAAAGTGGCAAATGGAGTTCTGTATAAGCAAGTGTGAAACGATGAACACTGGGGGGAAATGATAATTTCGCATATTTGCTGGTGGGATCTGAGCTCACAGGGACTGACCCAACAAGGGAACGTGAGAGTGTGTGTATAGCTCAATGCAAAAGTCAACCCACTCTGAAAAAGAAAAGTTCCCTGCTGGACAGAGTAAGAGAATTTTGCAAGTCCTTGTTGAAGAGAGCTAGGAAGCTTCCTTATATCCAGCTCTCCAGGGTCTCAGACAGAGAAAGATCTTTCACATCACTCGGTGGGACTGTTAAATGTTGGTGGAGCCTCTTCTGATGATGGCAATATTTATCTCTTCATGGTGCGGCAAGTCAGCCCTGCTGCATTCGGGGCCCCTCTGGCCGGTTCGGCGAAGTGGGGCTCTGTGCCTCTGCCCCAAAGCCTGCCCCAGTGACATTACCTGGCTGCCTGACCTGCCACCTGACCCTTTTAACAGGAGGGAGCTGACCTGGAAGTTGCACGCAACACTCTCTCTGTCACTGAGCGATGGTAGGCTGCGGGCTGCTTATGCATTTACTTAACACGACAGCTGCTGCAAATCTGCTCCTGTAAAGCGCACTCATCTGTGTAGTGGTGGCTTGGTTGTATTTCGCCAGGGGCCATCTCCACAAAATAAATGTGCAGACTAGGGTAAGGGGAATGGGTTCAGCTAAGCATTCGCCTCATGCGTGGCTGTGTGCTTCCCATGGCCCTTCCCGTGGAGTGAGAAGCTCCAGAAGTGACACTTACCTGGTCTGGGCTTCGTTGGAGAAGAGGTCACTGGAGACGTGAGACATTCATGCCGTGTAAACACTACAGTTGGATACTTATCATTGGCTCTTTAGCAAAAGATACCAGAGCTTTGCTCTTCAGGTTTAGGTCCTCATATGAGAGAGGAACATGGGCGAGAGCAGCTGGCTGATGTTTCCCCCATATCAGATCCCCTCAGAGATCCCCCTCAAGGTGCTCTGCCTCCCACACTAACCTGGTTTTGTCTATTCCACAGAGCCAGACCAAGGTTACATCATCCCGACGTGAGGTGAGGGTGGGTATGTGCCTCCTTACTCCTTGCAGAATTACCGAGGAAAGTCTGGTTACTTCTTGGTTATTGAGGAAGCCCCTGTCAGCCAGGACTAGCCACTTTGGCTCATCATGCAATCCATTTTCCTGTCAAAGTTTCTGGCTGACACACCCCTAAGGGCTGGGGATGGGGATGGGGCTAATCAAATTGTTCCACAAATTGTTCATGCCCTTCTGATTCATTCTGGTAAAAATCTTATAATGAAACAGTGTTCTGTATAGTGGGTTGAATCCAAAGCACAATTTGTAGCCAGTTCCTGAGTTTCTGTCACACTTTAGTGTTCCCCTTCAAAGTGCCAGGAGAACAAAAGAAGAAACTGAGGGTGTATGTTGTCCAGAATGCTGCCTCCCACAAGTGTTTTGGTGAAAATGTTCCATTAAGAATTCAGGAAGAAGCATGACCTAGGAAAGAGGATGGTCAGAGCTGAGGCGCAAAGCAATTTGAGGCGCAAAGCCATCCTGAGATATTTATATAATAGGACGGCATATAAAAGCTTTTAATAAATAATAATAATAAATAATAGGTCCTTTACAGAGGAAGTCAGTTTCAGTGCACAAGCACTAAGCAGTCCAAGGTAGCAAAGCAGTGCAAAGGACAAACAGACAGGGAAAATCCTGCCTGAGTAGCACAGGCCAGTGCTAAGCTGCCAGTCTGGTTCCTTGAAGACCCACGGTGTCTCCTGGGACCTTTATCATTTCTCCCCATCCTCTTGGTTGGGGGAAAACTATCCCCGAATGCCTATACTGTAGAAACCTTGGACAATCTCTTCAAGTATCTGCCTCAAGCTCCCTTACTTCCTGGGAGACTTGTCCTGGCACCTGCACTGGAAAAGAACCCTCCCCCGCGAACCCCGGCCAACTGGAGTATCTCCTCTGGTCTTCCCCCCTTCCCTTGGCCGGTTGGAGACTTTAGAGAAACCTCCTGTTTGTGTGCCCACTGACTTTCTGAAAATGGCTCATCCCAGCTCAGAGAAGCTCTCTAGGAGGTTCCCAGTGTCCTCCTGCTATTGAACAGATTGGCTAAGTGGTGGGGCAAACATGAACGCATGCTAAGGCAACATCATCAGAGCTTGTCAAAGCAGAGATTTGCTACCCGAGTTCAGTGCTGCTGCCAGAGTTTGGCCACAGACCCCCTTTGCTCCACCAACCACTGAAGATGTGACATCCGTGTTGGTGCACACGCACCACATCATGAGAGCGACCTCTGGGATACTATCCAGAGGACCTCACTGTACAAATTTTGCTATAAATAAAGCAGCCAAAAATGATTATAGCTTTTAATTGTAGATTAGGTTTAAAGTAGACCAATTATTTCCATTCCACCATCATTCTGTTGCAAATGTACACAAAGCGCCTACAGATCATAGACTTCTACTGCCTTGCCTTCTGTAGCAAAATGCCACAATCCTGCATAGGTTCAGTAGTGAGGGAGACCAGTTTTACAGGAGAAATGGAAAAAAGCCTTTGGGGATAGCCTTCAGATCTCACACGGTAGTATAAGAGGGAAGTTATATTTAGATTATTGAGCGTATCGAATCTGGAAACAAAGCCCTGTGCCAGCTAATTCCAAAAAGCTTGCCGTCCAGTGTGGGCTGCCGAGATGAAGACCCTAGGCAGGCCGAGCAAGTGGAGCTGCCAGATATTCCAGGCCACTAATAGCCTTATAAAATTAAGGCAGATTATGGTACAGAATTGTGAATACAAACAGCTGCTTGGGAAGAGAAAGCAAATTGCTCTAGACAGTTATGGGCCAATTTGGAAATTGTAGCAGCAGCTGGGCATAGTGAAGCTTTCCACACTTGTCTTGTGTGGTAGACGGAAACTGGCAACAAGGAAGGCTGGCGATCGCAGAGATATTCTTCTTTCCCCAGGCTTTCTAATAGCAAAGGTGGCTCCTGAGCAAGCTGGGAACCATCCATGGCCAGTGTGAAGTGGAGTTTTTCAGTGTGCCAGGAGGAGTTGGAAACAACCGTTTCCAGATTCACAGGCATCCACTGCTGTGAGGCATGTTCTGCATCCCCCGCCCTCGGTCCTAAGGTAAATCCGGAAAAGAGGCGGCTTGGTGTCAGATGAGCTTCTCGCAAAGCAGGGAAGGCCAGATAGTCAGCTTCAGTTTCTCCCGCATTTGAATATGAAGAACGTTTTGGTGAGATCTTATCCAAAAGAAAGTAAGCAAAATTCTTATGCATCTGCATCAACTACATGCAGCAAGTACTCCTGGCAAGCATGCCAGGGACAAAGGTGGACCTCCCAGCCATGGAGCAGTTAGAATCACCTTGAGCTCCATTTTCTGGGTGGAAAGGTGAGGCTTACATCAAATAGAGAAGCCAGGTAAAGAGGAGAAGCGAGCCCAGAAAGGGAGTGGGGGGAGAGTTAGCAACCATCATTAAGCAATACCATGGGATTCAAGCTGGATATTTAGGAGCTAAAGGCTCAAAGCCTTCAGCCTGGATGGATGAATCTTCCCATTTTGGTTTCTCCCACTTTCATCTTCATCTCAAGTCATTTTTCTGAATATGGAGACATTTGTGAGTGTTGGTAAATTCCTGTCAGAGTGAAGCTGAAATGAAATTCTCATCCATCCTGATAAATGATCCCAAGCTCAGAGGAGGTGGGTATACTGGGTTCAGATAGCAATGATGATAATTATTTGAATAGATGCATCTATGTTTACATGATTAAAATGATATATATTTAATAGGCTTGGGATGCCCTCCTGGTGTTTTGCCATTGAAATCTCCACACTTTTTATGTCCTCACTCTAGAAGGAGCTAGTGCCAAATTAGCTGAGAAGGGTACATTATGGGATCATAGGATCACAGAACAGTAGAGTTGGAAGGGGCCAGAGGGCCATCAGGTCCAGCTCAGTGCAGGACTCCAAGTTCAACCATCCCTCTCAGGTGGCTGCCCAGTTGTGTCTTGAATGCCTCCAGTGTGGGAGAGCCCACAACCTCCCTAGGTCATTGGCTCCATCGCCGTACTGCTCTAATAGGATTTTTTTCCTGATTCCTAGCAAGAATCTGCATTTCTTCTATGGCAGGCTGCCTTCCAGTCTCATCCTTGAATAACAGTTAAGGGTTCTACTGCTTCCACCAATGCAGAGCATCTTCTAGTTCTTCTGCACCTAACTGCCACCTTTTCCCAGGGAGTTTCCTCCCCATTTTCCCTTCCCGCAGGATTCTCTTCTTCTGCCTCTCTTGCTGTTGCACTTCTGGTTTCTTGACTGCTCTTAGCTGTTGCAGTTCCACTGCTCTAAGAATGCTGTGCCTTCTTTTATTACCTTGAGGATGGACACGCGCTGCTCCAGTGCTCTCACCTGTTCTGCAAAGGCACTGCTTGCTTATACTTGTAGCACAGGTAGGTCATGCTGCCTTCAGGCACGGAAACAAACATAGCACAGGCGCTGCAGGTCAACACCACTGGGAAGTCTTCTCAGTCCATTCTTCCTGCTGCCTTTTTGAGTCCAGCTTGCTGGGCCTGTTATATGAACCAGTGCTTCTCCATCTTCAGTAAAGGTTAACAACACAGTCCTACTAGTAAATAGGAGTGTGTTACAAGGAAGAAATCAAAGGGGTGGTGGGAGAGAAAGAAAAAATTAACCTTGACCTCCTGCACTGAACTCCGCCGGCAAGCTCCTGTTCACTCTTCCTGTCCGCTCATTCACTGAGAGCTTGGCTGCTTGTATCCCAGAATCCCTCGACCAGCTGTGGCAGCTTCCTCTGATCTGCTGAGCTAGGAGTCAGGAACCAGATGCTCTTACAGTGTTTGAAACATGGGAAGCTTTGATCAAGCTTCTAATGTCAGACCCATGAGGGGGAAGGTGAAATTTCACATTCAAATTGTAATCTTCAAATTGGAAGACAACATCTGAAGTAACCCCTTCAGCAGAAAAATAGCAATTAAAAGGGTCTAAGTGTCTAACCAGAAGTAAGCTCAACTAAATTCAGTGGGCCTTAATGCCCAAGAAACTAAGTGCAGAATTGCAGCTTCAGCTTGCCTGTGGTGGTGATGGAAAGGACACTAAGATAGGATTATATTGATATTTTTCTGTATACATGGGGAGATTTCTGTTTGCAGAAGTGTTTGTTAACATTCAACCTTTGCTAAGGTTGAATGCTTATCTTACCAGCTTCAATATTCAAAAGAGGAAACAAACTATAACCTAGAGATAATCACCAAATATATGTGATTTATGAGTAGAAGGGAAAAGTGGGCAGGTCTAAACTTCCATGATACTGACCAACGTGCTGGCTTCAGTTGAGGTATGAGCCTGCTGGTTCAATGTTTGTTAGTTATTTCATACTTAAATTTGGCAAGACTTCTAAGAGATTTTCTTAGGCACTCTTTGGTTTTTAGAACCATAAAATAGAAGAGATGGAAGCGGCCAGAGGACCATCAGGTTCAACTCACTGCAGGACTCCAAGTTAAGCCATCCTTCCCCATGTCATGAGCGAAGCCAGCTGGAGCTGGAGGTCAGACTAGATGGCCCGGGAGGTCCCTTCTGACTCGCTCAGTTTCTAAGTTTCTCTCAGCTGGCTGTCCAGTTGTGCCTTGAATGCCTCCAGTGCCTCCAGAGCCCACAACCTCCCTGGGTCATTGTTGTACTGCTCTAACAGTCAGAAAGTTCTTCTGATGTTCAGCTGGAACCTGGCTTCCTTTTACTTGAGCCCATTATTCCACATCCTGAACTCTGGAATGATTGAAAAGAGATCCTGGCCTTCCTCTTTGCGACAACCTTTCAAGTACTTGTAGAGTACTATCATCTCCCTCTCTCAGTCTTCTCTTCTTGAGGCTGAACACCTCCAGTTCTTCTGTCTTGACTCATAAGGATTTGTTTCCAGTCCCTGGATTATCCTTGTTGTCATCCTCTGAACCCTTTCCAGCTTGTCTGCATCTATTTTCAATTGTGGAGCCCAGAACAGGGCACAGTACTCCAGATGAGGCTAACCAATGCTGAGTAAAGGAAAACTAGTACTTCACTTGATTTGGAAGTGATACTTCTATTAATGCAGCCTAAAATAGCATTTGTGCTTTTTGCAGCCACATAACATTGTCGACTCACATTCAGCTTGTGATCTACAACAATCCCAAATTCCTTTTCACCTGCAGTATTGTCAAGTCACGCATTCCCCAACTTGTAATGATGAATTTGGTTTCTTCTTCCCAGGTGCAGAACGTGGCCTCTGTCCCTACTGAATGTCATTCTGTTGTTTTCAGCCCAGTGCTCTGATCTATCACCTTGAATCTTTTTCTGTCTTCCTGGGTATTAGCTCTCCCACCCAGTTTCATGTCATCTGCACAAAGAACAACTGAAGAACAACCTTTTCACAGAATCAGTTGCAATAAATTGTAGCTGAAGTTATGTATGCTAAACATCATCATCATCATCATCATCTGACAGGGGTCTGAAAGCTTCCTTTTGGGCCAATCCAAACTATAGGTAGTGTAAGACAAGGATGCCTTCCTATTTCCTCTTTATTTAATCCGTATGACAATGACAGTCCCACAATCTCCAGTCTCAGTTATGTCATTTCAGCTGTTTAAGGAGAGTGGAGAACCTTGGGGCCTTGAGCTGAATCCTGCCCTTCAAACCAACCCTCTGGGTTTCCCCAGAGGGCCACCCTGTGCCTGGGCACCAACACGTTTCCCCCAGTGGCAGATGGTTTGGTGGTGTCCTGACTTTAGTCCAGGATAAAAGGTTGATTTTTCATTTGTCGCATTTCTATCTTGCCCAACAGCACAAGCACTCTGGGTAGATTCGATACATGATAGAAACCATGTGCTGTACACACAAGCATCTCACCCTACAGCCCAGAAAGAAACGCGTATATCCAAATCAGCTTTAAAGCATTCCATTCTCACAGCTGGGCACCGATTTAGCCCATTCATTGCTGGAGATGAAAAGGAAAGGAAGAGATGATGGCAGAACCCTCTGGAACTCTGGATGGCCCTGCTCAACCGCTTCACATAGCTGTTAAACAGCACAGGGACAAAATCAGCCCCGTGTGGAGAATCTGTGAGGCTGGGCATCAGGGACACTTGCGACCAGCGGCCTCCCCACTTGGCCCAAAATCCTTCCTTCCAGCCACCTAACCAGATTCGAAGAGGAGCACCCACCCACCCACCCAGTCACACTCACAATGGAGGAACCGTGAAGTCCAATCAACTTGATACTGGCTCCTCTTTTTCTCTGCAGCTCAGCCAAGAGGGGAATCCTCTTGGGTACCTGACACAAACTGGGGGCAGGACCAGAAGTAGGGCTTGGGTCCGCAGGAGGGCCCACCTGCCCTGCCCTGTGGCTTCCAGGGCTAGAAGGAAGATGGGATCCACAAAGGCGCTCAGCACTTTAGGTGGCAGTAAGCTGTGGGGGTGGGAACAGCATCTCTTCTGGTTTTGGCACAGCCCCCTTGGCGGGGGATGAGAAAGATGGCTACTTTGGGGGCACTCCTGGCTGGTCTCCAGGAGAAGAATCAGAAGAAGAAGAAAGAGGAGGAGGAGGAGGAGGAGAGGTTCAGGAGGGGTGCCTGGAAAGTGGGCTATCCCAAGACTCTGAGATGAGAGAAACAGAGTGCTTACCTCAAGGCCAGACTCCCCAGGTGGGCAGGCAGTCTCTGGGCATAACCCAGGTGTGCAGTTGGTATGAAGGGACTCGGAGCAGGAGTTTCTCAGACACAGACGAGGCAGCCCATGATGTGATGTCAGCAGAGGAGGGCAGCCACATTTGAGGATTGTCATGCAGGGAGGAGGTGTGCTCATTCTCAGGAGGCTCCTCCCAAAAGGATGGGGTCAAGTCTACTCCCAAGGAGTGTTTCTGGAGGTGGATACTAGGTTGGGTTCAGCAAATTGCTCTGTGCATGCTCAGAGATTCTTTCTGGGTATCTGTGCTTTGCTCAATAAAGGACACTTTCCAAGACAAGGACTGCAGCTTTGCATGCATGAAGGAGGAACTTCAGCTCCCGACACCCGTTGTGTTTGATCCCCACCAACTACTGGAATATAATCTCCTAGATCTTCTCTGAAATCAAAAAGGCTCCCCCAGACCAAAAGTGTTCCCTGTCAGGCTTCTCTCATTTCCAGGCAGGGCTGACTGTTCAGAGTCTATGGAACAGCTAGACAGAAATTATATTTATCCCAAGTCACAGTATCTTTAGAGCTCAACACAAGTGGACTCTTGAAGGCTTGGAGGTGAAGATGGATTTTTAGGGAAGTGGCTGGAACTTCTGGCTAACTCAGTCTTTCCAGGTTTAAAGGTATGTACTGAAAATCTTTCCCCAACTAATTTATGGAGCCAACATTGGGAAGCTTCCTGAGTCAGAGGAATTTGAAATAATTAGAAAATATCTTTCAAGAATTCTTCTCGATCTTCTTTCTGGAAACTTCCCCACCCCAAATAAAACAGCAGAAGTGGGATGCAAGCCTACTGAAAGCTGGTTTTACTATTTGAAATTGATAAAGATGGAAGCACACAGGTTCCAGAAATGTCTATTGGCTCAGACCAAGAACAAACAGCAGAACAGCTGTGTGACTCGTTGGGAAATCAGAATCCAGTCTTTGGTCTTGATCCTTTATTTCTTAAAAATAAAATAAAATTTATGGAGCCTGGTTCAGGTGCATGAACCTATTAAAAACAGGCTCTGTGTGCTTTATGCCTGCCAGTGTTTGGAATCAATCTGGAAATCATTGTTCTCACACTTTTTTCTGTTTCATCCTCAGCTTTTTCTGTCTCATGAGCTAGAAAACAACTAGTATAATCTGCTCTTGTTCGCTTGCTCTCCCTCAAAAAGGACCTTTTAGCTCAAGTCCAGTGCATAAGAAGGGTCTTGGGTTGGGGGAGGCTGGCAGACAGGATGGAGCAGGAACGTGTCTCCTGGCTTCACCCTGCCATCATGTCATCCTTGGACCACCATCTTCCCCAGGTCACCTAAATGGGATAGCTGTTCTCCTTTGGGTACCCCTGTGAGGCATGCAGGGCCTGGAAAAGCTGTTGGGAGAAGAAAAGGACAGAGTGGATCTATAGTCACCATTTCAATTTCCTGTTCCTAAATCTGGATCTAACATAGCGGACTAGTTTCCAAAAGCTGCACTTGAAACCTGGCCTGCTGGAGTTGTTAGAAAGCGACACCACTCTCGGATTACCCATGGTCTGTTGTAGGATCATTGAGGGTTGTTTCTTCCTCCAACAATTCCTGCCACCTGGCTTCAGACAACATGCCAAATCGTGCCAATCCTCTTCTGGGAGCTGAATTTTGAAGATGGCAGCTGGCATGCTCCATAATCCATGGCGGACTTTGGTGATTATATGAAACGAGTCACTGTCATTTGGCACATTCTCTTCTTTTCAATGAATGATTTATTTCTCCCTGTTGGTAAATTGGAACTCCAATTCTTTTAATCCAATGATGATCTGCATTTGCCAGTGAGGTTTTGCAGATGAACAATGCCTAGTTACTGCTTTTAAAGCTACCAGTTGTCTCATACATCGTCAATATGAATGATCTACAGGGCTGTTCAGTACTTTCTGTGAAACATAGTATTGTTAAAATGAGAAACTCTTTCTGGAAAGTGGTCAGGAGCTACTGGCCAAACAAAAATATTTCCATCTGACATGGTTTCCTTCCTCTCCACCTGAATTTCTAATTCCAGTTCCCTAGCTGTAACCTTCCCCATTGCAACAAATTATTGTTGCACAACTTTGATAGCAGCATGAATAAATGACGGGGCTGCAGAATTACCAAAATGATAGGCTGCTTTGAATTGCAGTGATGAAATATTCGTTCATACTGGCAGTGCAATAAAATGACCTGCAAACCATAAAAATTAGGTATGCCGAGCTCCACGTGGCCTACACGAATGGCAGCATAACCATTTGGGACACTTCATGAGTTGAATGAGGACATCTGCTGAGGAGGCGTGACATGTGAGCTGTACCTCATGTGAAGGCCCAGGTGGGACACCCGGCTGATCTGCGGACCACTCCGCATGGGGTACCGGCTGATGCGTGCTTAGGAAATCCTGTTTCCCCGACCTCACCAGATATAGCCAGTGAAGCTAAGCAGCCATCTTACATCAGAGTTGATGGAGGCAGTGAGGCCTTTCTGTGTGAGAGTGCCCTCTGCTGAGCACATGCATGAAAAGGGCGACCTCTCTTGCAGTGAAATGCCAGTGAAATGGCCAGGTGGGAGTCAGTGCAGCGCAGGGCCACAAGGACGGTGGCTGGGTTGCAGGGAAAGCCATATGAGGCGAGACTGAGGGAGCTGGGTCTCTTCAGCCTGGAGAAGAGGAGACTCCGAGGGGCTCTGTTGGCGACATACAGGTACATGAGGAGATGTCAGATGGAGGTGGGTAGAGGCCTGGTTTTCCCTGCGGAGGAGGGCAGAACATGTTCCAATGGAGCAAAGTCTGGGGAATCAAGGTTCAATTTGGATGCCAGGAAGTCCTTCCTGACAGTTAGGACCCTGAGGGGAAGGAATGGGCTTCCACAGGAAGTGGTTGAGGCCCCATCAGTGAGGGATAGGCTAGACATGCACATGGTAGGCATGTCATGAGCAGAGCTGGCTGGAGCTGGGGCTCAGACTAGATGGCCTGGGAGGTCCCTTCTGACTCACTCAGTTTCTATGTCACAGATCTACGACTTCAAAGAGAGTATCGCTTGTTATTTGTACACTGAATGGACCCAGAGTAATGAATGGGGCTTAAGCCTTCAACTGTTCGGGGCCAAAGTGCTTAAAGGACCACCTTCAGCCATATGAGTTTACCCTCGCCTTTAAAAAAGCAGCAGCAGAGGCCTTCCTCACTTGCTTTCTCATTCTGAGAACAGTTAGCAGGACAAGCTCCTGAGAGACCAGTCACAGGGTTTCCCCCTCCTGGCAAATGCACTGCTGTGGGGACTCCACCAGGCTCCACCACTGCAGACTTTGTAAGGCCCTGAAAACTCTCTTTTTATGTTAGCTGTTCATTGCTTATGTTTCTGTTGCTTCTCAGACTGTTGTTTTTCATAAAATGTACTGGTCTGATTTACTTTTGGAGGAGTCCCTGCCCTGAAGGGTAACCTAGAAATATTCTAAGAATAACAAGTTGTACCTAACTTAAGTCTCATTCATTTTGATAGGTTTACTCTACAAGGATTAACACTGGATAGCACTCATACGGTTAGAGTCAGTTATAGCCATACTTAGAGAAGAACCATTGATTCCAAAGGCTCTTTGGAAAGCAGGAGCCAACTCGGATGCATTTCTTTCTACCATGCACAAATGAAATGAACACTGTATCCATCTCCATTCTAGAAAATCTTATATCACAAAGAAAGTTGTTTCTTCTAAAAATACAACAGGACTTTTTGCAGGCTGGTGAACTGAAATATGAAATAAAATAAAAATGGCAAAGCATTTCGGAAACAGTTGTGGCTGTGATTGATTGTGATTATGACTTAGCAAGATGGTTGTGATGGCAAAGAGAGCTTCTAGCTCAAGCAAGAGCTAACTGAAGGCGCCTTCTGAGCTCTTTTGCAACCCAGCCTTGTTGAGTGAGGAAAGGATTATACACCCTTAGATTATAGCAGAGCTCCATCTAGTGCTGAGTCACCGTGGGAAGTTTGTTTAAAGTTTAGCATGCTGTTGTGGATCATAAGAAAATAAACAAACTATTCTTCTTATCCATGTCACACCAAGCAACCTCCTTGAGGTGCAATTCTAAAGTCCCCTAAATAAATAAATTCTGCACCTGCAAAGAAATCCTATTAATCCATGGGACTTATTTCTGAATATTCGTGCACAGGCTTGCATCATTCAAGTATAACAATGGCCTTTAAGCTTTGGCACAGTGATTGCGTTTTTTCAAAAAACGCTGAGAATGCAGACATATTTGAGTAAGACTATATGACTCTTTCTTGCTTCCCCAAAACAGGCGTATGAAGTAAGTTGAGCTGAATGGCCCTGAACTGCCCCTGTAACCACTACACCGCACTCATAGGCTGCTTTGTATTTAAGCTTAACCTAGAAGTCTGGGGTGTGTGTGGGGGGGTGCCATCTGGAAACCAAAACTACCACCCAACCTTGTAACTTTTCAAACTCAACTTGATAAACATAGATGGAGGTATTTTATGATAGATATCAATGTAATGTTGCTCGATTTACAATAACGTCCCATTCCAGAGTAAGTCCTCTTGCGTTTCAAGGTGTGCGCAGGATGGCAGCTGGGCAGAGCAACCCCAGAAGAGTTGGGAGGGAGAAACCATCGCAGAAGAACCACCAGATCCAGGGTAGGAGCGTGGATGAGAGTAGATGGCTAAGGGGAAAGTAAGTCCACCACTGTAGGGCTGGCATACTTACGCCCCCCCCCCCCGCAATTGTGGGGGCACGTGGTAGCTTCCACAGTCCCCCGTTGCAGCGATTCCAAAGCCTCTTCCAATCTACCACCCAAAATGCCCTTTTTGCCATCATCAGAGGTCCAGTGGCTGCTTGGACAAGGTGGTGGATGCTTCCACACCCTCAATATGGTTTTAAACTCATGGAATTGGGTTGCTGGTTCGCAGTTCAGGCATTGCCACTTTTATCGGCAGGTCTAGCAATGATGTGAGAGAAAAAGCAACTGTGGGGACTTCTTTGGTCCCGCTTTGTTCTCCAAATCCTTCTCATTCACCTACTTCTAAGTGGTACAGACAAAGTTTCTCTGCAGCAGGGCAGCAAATAGAAGTGGGAGTCAGTGAAGGAAAGAACCATGAGAACAGCTGGCGATGGAAGCAAAAGGAGGTCTTGGTTCCTGCTCCATCGCTGGTCATTCAAGGCAATCTCAAGACTACAGACCCAACAACTAGGTCAACAATAACAGCTGTTCCCATGGGTGCATACACGGGCATTTTTCATCAGAAAGAAATGTTTCATCCCCCTACATACACTACTAATATACAACCCTATGATTTATGAAGTTGCATCAGTATGGCATAGTGATGCCTTGTATAAGTATGGCCTAGTGGTTAGAGTGGTGGGCCAGGACTTGGGCGATCTGGGTTTGCTTATTTATCTCCTGCTTTTTTTCCCCCTATAATGAACTCAGCGTGGCTTACATCATTCTCCTCCTGCTGCGCCCGATCTTACCCTCACAGCAACAGCCCTGTGAGGTAGGCTGGGCTGAGAGTCTGTGACTGCCCCAAAGTCACCCAGTTGGCTGCAAGGCTGAGCGGGGACTAGAACCCAGCTCTCCTGAGCCCCAGTCCTACACTCTTAGCCACCACACCATGCTGGGTTCTGCTCTTCCGCTTCCATGAAACATACTAGGTGACTTTGGACCAGTCACTGATTTTCAGCCTGACCTACTTTACAAGGTTGTTATTTTGAAGATAACAAAAAGGAGGAGAACCTTATAAGCTGCCTTGCTGGAAGAAGAAAGACTGGGTAATGTGATCAGATAGCAATAATCTTGAGGCATGCGTATAACATCTCTAAAATAACCAGGATGGTTCACAAAAGAATTTACTGTAAATAAAATTATATCGCTATATTTGAAAAGGGTGAAGAATAGCTGTACAAGGACTGCTGACTGTGAGGGAATAAAGACCTCCATCATGGAGCTCTGGGTGACTTCTCTACTCTCTGAGAGTCCAGGGACATGAGTGCGTGGCTGGCAGCTTTGGGGCAGGTACATTTCAGAAACAAAATGCAGCCTTGTGAACCATGACACTGATTTAATCCATAGCCTACATTACGCATGTCAGGCAGCCAGTCTGAAACAGTTCCACAACGGACTGTTCATTTCGATACCAGAAACTTATTGGGAATGTGTGCGCTGAGTATTGTTCTATGCCAAGGGATGTCTTCTCTTCCTGGGATCAGAGCGTGGGAGGGCAGATGGAAATATCTCATTGTTTTGTTTGTCACAGGCCTGGGGTGGAGGCGAGGAATTAGCGTGAAGTTGCTTGGCCCAACAGTGAGGTTAATCTAGACTGCTATGTGCGCTTTCATAAAAGTCTTTTTTTGGTTTCTGCATTTGAAATATTTAGATTTTCAGGCAATGCTCAGCTGTAAAGTATTTTCCTTTTGGCAGCATGCAATCTTTCTCCATAAGCACATGTGAAATGCATTCCAGGGTAATCTTTGAGAGAAGTAGGCCAGATGGTAGCAGTCAGATGTGACCCAATTCTTGTTTTTAAGCCTGCACACTTCAATTGAGGCACCCAGGAAAGTCGCAAGCATTTTGCTTTGCCTTTCACACACATGTACACATCATTTAGAGACTAGAAAATGATTGGGTTTTGTGATTGCGTGTGTAAGATCACAGCAAAGGAGCGGGGGAGCGGTTGTGTCAGACCACTCCTAGGTTACTCCATTGCCTTGGAGCCTTCAGTCTTACAAAGAACAGCTGCATATGAAAGCTAAAATATAATCCCCAAAAGTTTGCGCTCACTTCCTGCAAGAGAAGGATCAAGATAAAATAGCGCTCAATCCTCCATCTGTGAGGAAGAAAGGAAATCCTTTGCTACACTTTTACTGAGAGAGGAAAAGGGTGTTGACGACTACCAGTTTGAGCTGCATAAAAGCAGCAATACTCTGCCAGCAGTACCAGGGTATTCTGTGGACTATTTTATAGGAGAATGTAGGATCCATCCCCCTGCTCCAAGTTACACCATCCCTCTCAGATGGTTGTCTAGTGTGGGAGAGCCCACAACCTCCCTAGGTCATTGTCATACTGCTCTAACAGTCAGGAAGTTCTTCCTGAAGGTCAGCCAGAACTTGGGTTCCTGTCACTTGAGCCCCTTAATCTGGTACATTCACTCCGGGATGACTGAGAAGAGATCCTGTCCTTTTTTGCGACAGCCTTTCAAATACTTGTAGAGTGTTATCATATATGTCTTTAATCTTCTTTTCTCAAGAACTCTTCCAGTTCTTTTCATCTCTCCTTATAGGGCTTTGTTTCTAGTTCCTGGATCATCCTTGTTGCCCTCTTCTGATCCTTTTCCAGCTTATTCACATTTTTCTTAAAATGTGGTGCTTAAAACTGGACACAGCACTCCGGATGAGGCCTAACCAAGGCTGAGTATGGGATTTGGAAGTGCTACGTCTATTAATGCAGCGTCTGTGCTTTTTGCAGCCACATCGCACTGTTGACTTGTATTCAGCTTGTGATCTACAACAATTTCAAGATCCTTCTCACATGTGGTATTCCTGAGCCAAGTGTTCCCCAACTCGTAATGATGCATTTGTTTCTTGTTCCTAAGTGGAAGACTTGGCATTTGTCCCTAATTAATTTCATTTTGTGCTTCTCTGCCTGGTGTTCTAACCTATCAAGATCACCCTGTGTCTTATCTCTGTCTTCTAGGGCATTTGTTATTCTACCCAGCTTCGTCATCCAAGTCATTAATTGAAAATATTGACGAGCACTGGGCCCAAGGTTGAACCCTGAGCTACCCCACTTGTGACCTCTCCCCAGTTTGGGAAGGCACTATTGATGAGCCCTCTTTGAGTCCAGTTCTGTAGCCAACTCTGAATCCACTTTGAGAGTTCTTCTATCTAGCCCATTTTTAGCTAGCTTGCTAATCAAGATTTCATGGGGCACTTTGGCAAAAGTTTTGCTGAAGTCAAGATACATTATGTCCACAGTATTCCTGCAATCAAAAAATGAAATCAGATTATTCTGGCAGGATTTGTTCTTGAGGAATCCATGTTGGCTTCTAGTAATCACTGCATTGCTTCCAAAGTGATTGCAGACTGACTGCTTTATAATCTGCTCCAGAATTTTCCCAGGGATTGATGCCAGATTGACTGGTCTGTAATTCCCAGATTCTTCTTTTTTCCTTTATTGAATACAGGGATAACATTCTCTCTTCTCCACTCATCTGGCACTTTCCTGGTCTTCCATAATTTCTCAAATATTACAGACAGTGGTTCTCAGAGTTCTTCTGCCAGTTCCTTTATGACTCTAGAATGGAGTTCATTGGAGTTTGGAGATTTGAATTCATTCAGTCAAATTAGATGATTGACCATTTGCCTCTAAATCTTAAGCTGCCATCCTGCTCCTTCACCTTGTAATTCCCCTTTGTCAGGAACGCCATAGATCTTCTTCTGGGAGAAGTAGAAATTGAGCACTTCTGCCTTTTCTTTGTCATCTGTTATCATTTTGCCACCCACTGTGCATAGCTGGACCCCCATTTCATTCCTCTGTCTTTCACTTTGGCCTTCACTCTGAAAGCATTTTTGTTGCTTTTAGCATCCTTTGCCAGCTTCAGTTTGTTCCTAGCTTTAGCCATCCTGATGCCAATTCCATGCTATCTGCCTGTATTTTTCCTTTGTGGCCTGGCCTTCCTTCTACTTCTTAGACTTGTCCTTCCTTGTTTTCAGATCATCTCTGAGATTTTTATGACGCCACATGGGCTTCTGCTGTTATCTTCTCTCTCTCTCTCTCTCTCTCTCTCTCTCTCTCTCTCTCTCTCTCTTGGAAGTGTGCTTTTAGAATCTTCTTTAAAAAAAACACCTTTCTCTTATTAGAATCACTTGTCATGGGACTTTACTTATCATTATTCTGAGTCTATTAAAATTGGCTTTCTTGAAATCTGGGTACATGGTTACATTTGGCTTTTGCTTCCTTTCGAATCAAGAATTCACGTATGGCCTGGTTGCTTTCCCCCAGGGTTCCCACGGTTTCTACTCTGTCCACTAGGTTTTCTCTGTTGGTCAGCAACAAGTGAAGGAGAGCTGTTCCTCTTATTCCTTCCTCCAATTTATCTTGGAGGAACTTATCAGCAGAACAATTTTGTAATCTCTTGGAGAGGCTGTGTTTTGCAGAATTCGTCTCTCAACAGATACTGGGGAGATCAAAGTCCCCCATAATGACAACCTCATGCCTCCTTGAAACACTGGTAATTCAAAGGTTCCATCCTTGTCTTCGCCTTGCCTGGGTGGTCAATAATAAACTCTAACAGTTGTGTTCCTTTTATTCCTTGCTCCATTTATATTAATCCAGATGCTTTCGATGGGGCTACTCAGTTCACTCTCCTGTATTTCTGTGCAGAGATATGTATCTTTAATATACAGTACGGCTCCCTTTCTGTTCCTCCTGTTCTTCTTTAACAGGTCATATCCTTCAGTTGTTGAATTCCAGTCATGCGAGTCACCCCGCCAAGTTTCAATTTAGAGCTATCAGGTCATATTCACCCTCCTATATTAAGAGTTCAAGTCCATGCAGTTTGTTTTCCATTTTCTGGGCATTGGTACAAAGACCATGTGCTTTATACTCTAGCTTTCTTCTACATTTCTTGGGAGACTATTTTCGGGCATCATGGGAGCTGATCTCTCTGTTGTGGTACATAAGCCTTGCCTGCTCTTACACCCGGGTGCACTTCTCCCTCCCCTGATTTATTCCAAAGCCCTTCTGCTAAGCGTCTTCATGCTGTGGCCAGTCACCTTCTTTCCGTCCTTGTAATGCACAATCCATCCCTTGCCAGCAGTCCATCTTCCAGGAAATACACCCATGATCCCAGAATCCACATCTTTCGTGTTGGAATCACCTTCACTTGGGGCATTTTTCTTTCCCTGCCTATTCCTGTTCCCAGAACTGGAAGTATTGGAGAGAAAGCTATCTGGGCCCCAAAGTTCTTGACTTTCCTGTCTAAAGCTTCAAAGTCTGACATGATTTCCTCAAAGCTCTGCTTGGCAGTGCCGTTTGTTCCCACATGTATAGGAGGAAAGTGTTATGTTTCATGGACTGTATGAGCCTTGGCAATCTTTCAGTTATATCACTAATCTGCCCTACAGGGAGACAGTGCACCTGGCGAGTCCACGGGTCTTCCTGACATGCATGTTTGCATCCCACAGAATAGCAAGCCTCCAACAGCAAACACTCTCCTTGTTCTTGTACGGATCGTAACCTTCATGCACTGTGCTCTGCAAAGAATGGAAGTCCAAGTCCCAGCACGACAGGGTTTGCTTTCCCAAAATAGGTGCCCCCAGAAGAGGAATGTGTCATACATGAGACTATCTCTGAAGACAGTTCAGAAGCTGCAGTTCAACTATGGCCATGAGCTATGGAGGCATCAGAAGAGCCTGGCTTAAACAGACTGGGGGCATGCCTGGTTCTGCATGCAGCCAACCTGACCAGCCAACCTGATCCCATAAGCAGGATGCTGGTGCCGCAGCACTGCTTGCTCATGTTCCCCAGGAATTATGTGTGTCTGATAAGATATAGCCATCACGGCTAGTAGCCATGACTAGCCTTTTGTCTTGTCTTGTTTTGTTTAGTCGATGAGTCCGACCCTTCAAGATCCCACGGACAACATTCCTCCAGGCTCTGCAGTCCTCCACTATTTCTTGGAGTCCACCCAAGCCCACAGCAACCTCCCCAGTGACTCCATCCAGCCACCTCATCCTCTGCCGCCCCCTTCTTCTTTTGCCATCTATTGTTCCCAGCATTAGGCTCTTCTCTAGGGAGTCCTTCCTTCTCATTAGGTGGCCAAAGTATTTGAGTTTCATCTTCAGGATCTGACTTTCTAAAGAACAGTCAGGGTTGATTTCCTTTAAGGCTGTCTGCTTTGATTTCTTTGCAGTCCAAGGGACCCTCAGGAGTCTCCTCCAGCACCACAATTCAAAGGCCTTACTTCTTCAGCGCTCAGTTTTCCTTATGGACCAATTCTCACAGCCATACGTTAGAACCAGGAAGCATGGCTTTGACAATGCGAACATTTTTCGGCAGGGTGATGTCTTTGCTTTTTAGTATGCTGTCTAGATTTGCCATGGCTTTCCTCCTAAGGAGCAGGTGTCTTAATTTTTTAAAACTTTTCAATTTCAATTTCAGAAATTTAAATTATTTTTTTAATTTAAAAAATTAATGGGTAGCCGTATCCTCCATGAATTGCTCAGAGCCTCTTCTAACACCATCCAGTTTAGTGGCCATCACTCTGTCTTGTGGTAGCCCAGTTACATGGTGTGTGAGGAAGTCATTCCTTTTATCTGTCCTGAATCTCCCACCATTCTGCCTCATATGTTTGCCCAGGATTCTAGAATTATGGGAGATAAACCGCTCCCTCTCTGGTTCCTCCACCTCATGCGAGTGTCATGGGCGCATTGCGCCAATGTGTGGACCGCTGCACTGGCTCCTGGTCTGTTTCCAGGGCCAATTCAAAGTGCTGGTCTTGGTGAGCAAAGGCCTGAGGATCTGCCCATCTGTGCTTCCAGGCCCTTGCTGAGTTTTGTTCCCCTAGTGCTGGGGAAAGCAGTTCATGGCACCTCCTGAAGTTGGGATTTGTTATCTGAAGGACAGCCTCCTTCCATATATACTTGGACCCTGAAATCATCTTCAGCGGTCCTTCTTGGAGCCCCTTCCAAAGGAAGTGAGGTGGGTGGCTCCCAAGAGCAGGGCCCTGTCAGTTGTAGCACCCTGGCTGTAGAACCAGCTTCTCAAAGAAGTGTGCCTAGTGCCTACTTTCTATCCTTTTCAGCACCGGGTGAAACCCCTTTTATTCTCCTAGCATTTTAACATTTAACTTTTAAACGTCACTTTTTAATATTGTATTTTACTCCGTACCACTGCTATGATTCTGTGCTGATTCAATTGCAATTGTTATTGTGGCTCTGTTGTTTTAAATTTCCTGTCACTTCCTGAATTACTTAAGAATAATATTCCTAATTGCTAATGTGGCCTACCATTTGGGTTGCTGACCCACTTCCAGATTCATGAGTTACTCAAGAGATGTGGTAGTCACTGAGAATTGTAGGTTCCCAGTGTGGGCACTACACTGCTTTGCCTAAGTTGTGGCCACCACGGTCCATCAAGGCAGGTAAACCCTTCGTTTTGGTGCCCACCCTTTATTTTGCAAAAATATGTGGTGACAGGGCTATATTTATGAAAGGCAGAGTCTAATTTCTAAGGATCCAGCTGTTTCAAGGCAGTCCTGTCTTTCGACTGCTAAAATGATTAACTGATGAAAAACTTGGCCTTTTTTTAATACTCGGAGAACAGCAGGGCAGAAATAGTTTTTCTGGATAGAAAACACCTCTTTGGAAACTGGCATAGTGAAATATTTGAAATACCGCAGCTGGAAAATCAGGAAGCCTACACAAGCTGCAAAACTGATATTCTTCCCACTTTATCCAGTATTGTGGATGATCATTATTAGAAAATACAGAGAGAGAAAAACGAGAATGCACTAGAAATGGAATTCACCCAGCAGAATGAAAAGCTTTTACTGTTCCATTGTTTTCACAGCCAGTAAATAAAACACAACTGCTTTTTATTTACAGTGCTAGAGAACTAATTCCATGGTCTGAAAGCTGAATGCTAGCCAAGATCATGTCCCTTCTCTTTTTACAATATTGCAAATACATGCACCTTCCTTTCTGGCAAAAACTCTGGTTTGTTCCTCGCACCTCTTGTTTGGATGAATGCAAACTTCTTAGCTCCAGCGGCCTGGTTTCTCACCTCTTTTTGAGAATTCTTCCACCCAAACCATTTACTCTCCTGATCACTTGAACTCTGTTACCATTCCTTAATTGTTCACTTGCTTCCTATCGATTCCTGGATCCTGCTCAGGCATCTGGTCTTTGTTTTCAAAGCCCTTCATGGTCTCACACCCTGAACTCCATGCTGTTGTATCTCAGTGCATGTGCACCCAGCTGTGCCACCCCTGCTTCACCAGCGCCCCCTTCAAATGCCTCCACACCTTCCCCCAGCTGTCCCACATGCCTAGAAAGGCCTCCCAAAAGAGCTTGCTCAGGCCAGCTCTTTTCCATCCTTCAGACCCTTCTTGAGCACTCACCGTTCCCAGGCATGCTTGGACTCACTGGGGAAGGGAGGAGGAGATTGGCATTTGTGTCAACGCACCCCACTCCATGCTTCTGAAGGCACCATGGCTGTCTGAGGGTCTGTGGGATCTCGGTTTGCATGCTTGTGACACCACTTCGTGAAATTTTCATGTTCGGCGGTGGTATACCACAAAACAGGAGATGCAGAAAATAAACAAGGGACAGCTATTGTCTTCATGCTGTTTGTGAGATGCTAAAAACATCTGGCTGCTAACTGGGGTGTTTGTGAAAATGAGCTCGGTTGTTTACAAGAAATGACTTAGCTGTGACCTTGACCAGAGGACTGAAGAGAATGTCAAAGGATGCTGGAAAATCTTTTTTCTTTTTTAATGTGCAAATGCATGCCTTTCCTCCATATAAATTCATTTAATTGTGGAACACATTTAGTCTTCAGAATGCATAATCCTACTGCCTGTAATTTCCCCATTCTTTAATGATTAAAACCTATGTAAAACATCTGTCGCAAATAAAATAAAAAAACGATGTCCCTTCAATCTGTCTTGGAACAGGGATGAGCAAACATCAACCAATTAAATTGGGCTTTTTGGCTAGGGTTAACCCCTCTGATGCCAAGAGTCTTCACAGATACAATTGTATGTTTAATGGCACAGAATGGAGCTTCCACGGTTCAAAGCAATGACATGACAGATTCCAAGACAGCTGTGGGGAAAGAGCAGGAAGTGCCCATTTCCAGATAACACAGTTTCTGAGCTTTGACAAACACCTGGCTGACACTGCCAGGCAACATGGACCCTTGGTTTGCCTAAGCTTGACCAACAAGGTAAGGTGAGGCAATGGTATCATTGTCGTTCTTTGGATTGTGTCTGTCTTTCTGGCTTCCAGGGAAAGAACCTTTCGATGCAAAATGTGTTGAGCTACATTAAGACCACTGAGCTTTAGCAGTCAGGTGGTATAAAATAAAATAAATAGGCTCTCTCTCTCCCCCCCCAATTAAAAGTGCCTCCTACCCTCCTCTTGGCTAGCATGGCTAACATCCATGGACAGAATTTCCCTCTAGACTAGGAGCGGGGGGGGGGGGGCTTTTTCTATGAAAGGCCATTGACCCGTGGCCACACTCCATGGTGGGTGGAGCCACAGGCAAAAGCAGGCACGACCCCCCTTGTCTCGGTCTCAGGCACTGGGGTAGCAGCAGGCAGAAGCTCCCTCACAACTGCCACACAGCTGGCTACTTTCATGCTACTTTTTTGTCTTTATGGAATTGTCTGCAGAGGAACAAAGAAGCTACAGTGTGTGTTGCCCTTGGGCTCCAGTTCCCCTCACTCAGTAAAACTATGGGCCAAATCAGCTGTGTGTAAAGTAGTCCTATTGAAATCAGTAGGACCTAAGTTAGTAATGATTATCTTACGTTGCACTGATCTCTGTAGATCTATTCAAAGGATAACTATCTTGGGACCTAACTCTATGCACTATATAGAAACGTGTATGAAGTATCTGACTGTTCCTTTGCATTATCATTGCATTTACACCATTGTTATACTATAGCAAAGCATTTTTGTTTTTCTGAGATATAAGTTCTTAGGTTCTTGATTCTGAATTACTCTAAATGTGCTTGCTTTTACAGCTGCCTTCCAATCAGTGTTTTATGTTTGTCTCCCATCATCTTTTAAAGGGTTCAAAACTGACTATGTGGGGAAATGTTTCATAAATGCTTCGCCACAACCCAAAGCCTACACAGAACAATGCTCTTTATATTGTCAACAACTGCTTTGGAAATTTGCAGATATCATCAGGCGAGGATTGGGACATCTCCCCATGAATCTTGGAGAGCAGCCAAGTGAGTATTTTCTGGATTAGGAAAAACATTGGCCTAGACTGAAGCTGCTATACTTTGTGCACCTGATGAGAAGGCACAATTCACTGGAGAAGGGAATTCTGCTAGGGAAAGTCAAAGGCACAAGAAGACTGGATCGATTCCATCAAGGAAGCCACAGCCTCGAGTTTTCGAGAGCTGATCAGGCAGTCAGAGAAGTCATTTCAAAGGGCAATCATTCTCAGGGTCAACATAAATTGGGGCTGGCTTAATAGCACGTAACAACAACAACAACGCCATTTGAAGCGTTGGAACTCAGGAAAAAATTTAACTGGATGGGATGAGGAGAGGTGTAAGGCCTCTAAAAGGTCCGCCACAGGTAAATCAAAATAGGAAAATTACATCACCATTACTTTGATTCTTTATTATTTTAAATCTTCAAATTTTTCTGCCATGAGACAGGAATGCATGATAGATAGAAATGGCTCAAACATCTTCACATGACACTCTTAAATCATATTTAATTCACAATTCTTCTCTAGAACATCTACAGTTAACATAATCCCACCCATTTCCATCCATTATCACAGATTTAATTATCCAATAAACAGTAGTTGCCAGCAATTGAAAGCTGTAAGGCCTTTTTTTTTTCTTTTTTGCATATTAGAAAAAAACCCCCTCCTTTAACCTACAACATGAGAAGAAAACACAACTATTAACTCTCATTTTACATGGCAACCCTAAGGTAATAGATACTTCCAAAATGAAATGCATTGTTTCATGGTATTCACTGAGGATGTTAAGAGGGCTCAATCTCCCATTCACTTTGACAAACATTCCCCAAAATACTTAGGACGTAAGTCTATGCATATTTAAACAGGAAAAGGATTTCCCAGCCAGCATGAAGAATGCTGCGTGTTGTAGGACTTTTTCTGCCTAAACGTTCATAAGGTTGCGCCTTAAAGCATCCCTTTTAACTTGTGTTGTTCTACCACCAAAAGGCATTTTTCAGTGGAACAGAGAGGGGGTGATGTTTGGCAATTTCCCCACTTCCCTGTGTGCCCTCCAAATATGCTTGAGGTGTAGATTTTGGGAAGCGTGGGGGCAGCAGGGGAGGTGGAACCACTGAAAAGCTCTCCTTCCTATTCGGCTGGTGGTGCCTTCTGATGCCAGAGGAACGCCTCTTGCACATTGTCCAAAGAAATCTACTTCCTTGATATGACAATTTGCATTGCCCAGTGACCTAATTTGGAAACATGGCTAGCAACAACTAGAGCTCTACAACCCCATTACTATTTAACGGTACAGTTAAAAATGAACAAACAGATGGGTCGCTTGGAATCCACAACTTTCTCCATTTGAAGAGAATTGTTCTGAGGTTTTCCGGAATGAATGTAAACATCTGTGTGTGTGTGTGTGTGTGTGTGTGTGCGTGAGTCCTGGGAGTCCATTTGAATTCTCAAAATTATTAATGATGTATAGATTAGATACCTGATCTGTAGCATTAACTCCTGAGAAGATACTAGAAGGGAATGACAGTTCCGATGCACTTTGGAATGGCACAATCACGTAAACGCTTGCACACTTAAGACTTAACAAACGCACCCAAAGTTTCTAAACACAATTTCTAACTAAATTCTAAAATATCAGCACAGTTAAAAAAAATATCCTATGTAATCAAACAGAAACAAGTAGGATTTTTTTTTCAGCAAACCCTTTTAAATGTAGGAAATGCTAGGTACTTAAGAAAAATGTAGCTGAAGGAGGATGGGGGTTTGGTGTATTTCTTTTTAAAGATACTTTTCCAAATGCATTAATAAAATGCCATGATATCCCATAACTGGCCAAGTCCAGCCGTCTCAGAGCTGCATGGCTTACAAAAACTGGGCAAGAGAAATACACAAACAAACAAAACATACACAAAAATATAACACACACAAGAGAAAAACCCAAATTATCCAACATAATAATTCAACATAATCCAAGTAAATATGACATTTACATTACAGCTCTTAAAAAGAAGGCTGCAAAAAAGCCTGTTTGAAATTTTAGAACTTTTTCTGTTGTTATTTTTATGTTTATCCCTAAATAGATTTTGAAAGTGATCGCTCTATTACATTAATCCCAAGCACCAGATTTTATAACTTAATTGTATTCCTCTAATATTTAGCCTCTTATTGAGGAAGCGAGTTGTATCTGAAGGCCAAGTTTTAACTTGAGAGTTAGAACTTTTGTCGTCATGCAATCAAGTCAGTTCACATCAAGGTCACAGTAGGTGTTCTTGAGTTTCAATATGGCTAGGCCAGTAGCTTCTCGAAAAGATGTCACAAGCGGTCACCAATTTAAAAAGTCATCAGTTAAAAGCCTATGCAAAGCTTAAGTTTGTTATATAAAACTCGTTATCATCAGAGAACAGTGGGAAGTGTTCTTTAATATGAATTGCCTTAGAACTAGCTGCAGCCAGGGCTGAGTATGTCTAGAGGCTAGTAGGAATTAGTAGTGTTAGAAAATTGCATAGTTGTTAATCAAGAAGGCAGTACGCACGATGCACAATATGGCTCTTCTGTGCTGTTTTTCTTTTCCCCTCCTTCTGTTTTTAATATAAAAAAGAAAGGAGAGATCCAACAGGAGCTTGCACCTGGACTGCATTACGCAGCAGGTGATGCTCAGCACTTCTGTTTGGTGTTAATGTTCTTTCCCAGAAGCCTTTTTCCCCTCCTCAGCCTGTGGGTGAAGCTACTTCCACCATCTTCTCTACTCCACGTCATTTGCATCATATGCTTCCTTTTTGACAGCAATTTCAGAAAAACATTTAAACTAGTTACATCCTACTGCCCCAACCAGCTCTTGGCTGGAACTGTCCAGATAGAACCTTACAATAGTTCCATGCACTGAAAACTGAAGATCAGACTAAAAAGCCTTCAACTGAAACCCAACAACGAGAGTGCTCCTGATTCAGAGCTGCCTCCCTTACCCACTTGAACCCTCTTCCCCTTTACAAAAGTATACACACCAAGGGAAAACTGTATAAAGGTCATCTGGGTTCAAGCTGTTAAGACACTGGAGAGATTTCTTGCTGGTCTTCAGTAATAGTGGATCCACTCTGCTCCTCGCTTGTTTCATTGGATGGTTCTTCACAGTTTGGCTCACCTGGATCTAGACTGCTGCCATCACTTTGCTCCTCACTCTGCTCTTCATTGGCCTCCACAGTCTGGTCCAGAGCACTCTCCAAAGATGCTGGAGAACCATCTGTTACACCTTCGTTGGCTGCTGTTTCGTCAAACGGCTGGGTACGGGGGACAGGGGTACTTGGCTGCATGAAGCTTTCACTGGCACTTATAGGCACTTTGGTTGTGCCAATTTCCACTGTAATGTCATTCTGTGGCAGAGTTACTTTCTCTACTAGTCTCCACTGAATGATGCTCATATCTTTGCCTCCAGTTGAAATCAAGTGACTGTCATTGTGAGTGAAGCTGACATTTGTTACGTGGCTACTGTGGGCGCTGTATTTATGACTTGGGGCCTGTGGATACAAACCAGGAAATGGATGCCGGTGTTAGGATCACAATAGACATAGGAAGATCTGTTCCATTTCAAGAAGATACCAACAATATGATTTTAGTCAGGAAAGAAAAGATGCTTTCTACACCTACCTTTACCACCCTTCCTAGTAAAATTATATATTTCATCTCCCTGGAGAAGACAATCACACTATAAATCAAAGGAGGAGGAGGAGGCAGTGGTGGCAGCAGCGGCGGCAGCAGCACCGGAAAACCAACTATGAAATAGACTAATTTCATAAATTGCTGAGCAGGCCTGCCAAGGATAGGTCATTCTGGAGGGCTTACATATATAGGATTACCCTAAGTTGAAGAGGACAGCATGTACATATCCTCAGAAAATAGGCCTCCTTGCAAGTCAGTCATGATTTCTGACATGAAATTTGGTATGCTACTGGTGGTCATAACGGATGTTGGGGTGGTCCAACATGCAGCCCCTGAGGCCCTGCTGTGAGGCCCTCCTGCAGCTTGGATCCTCCCATTCCTCTCCCCGTCCAGATGCCAGCAATAGCACGGGCATGACTGTGGTGATCTCCTGCAAGCTGCCAGCCCGTCTTTCTCTTTCTGGGGCCTGCAAGAGCTCATGCCAGTTAGCTCATGCCCTAACCCTAACCCTGCCCACTTCAGCTGACAGGAGCACTGGGCCACCAGCCAGGCAATTCTCCCCGCCCACTCCTGCTAAGGAGCTCCTCAGCCAGAGCAGTGCGGGGCTGCCAGCCAACGGACCCTCCCCAGCTGGGCTGGCGGCCCCGTGCTGCTCCGGTTGAGGAGCACAAAGGCACTCAGAAGCTGAGCGCCTTTGGGCTTGCCAGCCGGAACAGGCAGGGCAAACTGGGAAGTGTTGGTCTGCAGATATCACAGAGCCATGAGGCATTCTCAAGCCAATGCTGAGACCTCATATTGGTTTTCTCCCTTGTTTAATGGTTAAATTGTGTATATTACATTAAATAAATATCTTGCAAACACTTCAATTTACTACACAGAAGTGTAATTCATTGTGTGGGTTCTGTGTTGGAAGTCCTCACGAGGCCCTTGAAGTCTGAAAAGTAGGACCGCCCTGGTCTGTGTGAACACTCTTTTAACTATGGATGGTACTTTCCCTGGTGGCATAATTGCATAAAATTAGGGGGGCGGGGGGGGGGAGATCAAGTATTCCTGTAAATACTAAAGCTACTGGGAATCAACTTAACTGGCTTGCATATCTGGGCATGCCCAGTAATTGTAAAAAAAAATCCAAGATACAGACCGCTGGCTTTTCAGCTCTTTGCAATACAGGAGAGGGAAGAATTCCAGCTACAATATTAATATTTCACCCATGCCCCTAAATCTGTGACATCTAGACATACCTTTGCCTTGGAGCAGGGATACTGAAACAAGTGGACTTTACAAAAGTCATCAGCAACTGCTATCACCTTCCTGTTGTGAGACCTGATGAGAGCATTTATGTCTGTTCCATCTGATCCTTCAGGCCAGACTCCTTCAGTGCAGGAGAAAAAAAAAACACATTAAGGCCATAACCCATGAAAAGCAGGGGGGCAAAACTTCTCTCCAAATGCTGTTGGATTCTTCTCATCAGCCCCAGCCAGTGATCAAGGATGATGGATGTTGCAGATCAACAATATCTGTAGGATCACAAGTTCCCCTCTCCTGTCTTTAAGGAATCTTTCTGTCTGTCGGTCTGTTCGTCAGTCTGCCTTTCTTATTTAAAGCCTTTGTATGTATGCCATCCTCTTATACAAGAATCTTGGCCAATTAGTCACAGAAATGAACATGGATGGGCAACTTGTGGCTTATTAGATATTTTTGCCCACAACTTCCATCATCCCTCATTATAGGCTTTACTGGCTAAAGATAATGGGAACGGTAGACCAAAAGATCCACAGGACCACCAGTTGCCAATCTCTGTAATTGATCAATTAAAATTGAATCATCTGCAGAAGAACAACAAACAGTTCAGAAGAAGATGGCATTTCCATGTGAGGATGCACATAATCTGAAGAAAGACAGTCCTTGATCCATGAATAAGGGAGGAAAAACACTTCTGACATTAAAATTGTATGGTCAATTTTTAAAGTATTAATATAATTCATTTCAAAAGCCCACCTGCTGTTCAATTAATTGGGTGAACTTTTTTAACCCATGAAACGATGGCAAGAAATTAACCAATTGACTAATGAGTATTATAAAATGGCTATTTAATGCAGTATAAATTTTAGTCTACTAAAAAAAATAGTGTTTATATACAGCGCCTCATATCCCATGGTTGATGGAAATACTTGACATGGTGCAATAAAACACATTCAAATGTTACAGTGTTTTAAAAATAGTAAATGGACATAGATAGGGAGGAAAGGAGGAGTCATCATGGAGCTCCATCCCTCCTGTGACTACAGAGGTCCTAAAAAGGGAGTCTTTTAGAGGGGTAGGAATGACAGCTTTTGGACCAGAAAGAGCTTCACATGAAGAGTGTAACAGAGAAGAAACCCTCATATTTTTTTGATGGATGGCATTGCATTGCATGGGCAAAGTATTGCAAGATCAAGAGGATGAAGCACCACATCCCTTCACTCCAGGGACTCCCTTGCAAAGTGGCTAGTCTCAGATACTACCAAAGGCCATCTCAGCACATTTATTTCCACATAACAGGCCACCGGGTGCTGCTGGAGCATTGTTGACATGCTGGTTAAGAAGTCAAACTAGGTAAAAATGCTTAAAATGCAGAATGTGGCAGAATTTCCTCTTATTATCCTTAATATCACTAATTTTGAAACTTAGGAATAGTCATATTAAAAAGATGTTACTCACCAAATACCTGAAATCCCAGTACACAAGTGTATGTTGTCCAATCTATGTCCTTACACTCAGAACGGTTCCTCATTAGTTTACAGCCGGCTGGAATGTCCCCTTTATTAATTAAAAAAGGCATATGTAGGTAATGGAATTACACGAGGAAGCGGTTTGCTTTTACCTGCTTTTAACAACCTTCCTCAACAACCTTTACCTGCTGTGGCCCTTCATCTGTTTCAGATCTCAACTCCCATCAACTCCAAGCTGCATGACCAAAAGTCGGGAACAATGGGCTTTGTAGTTAAATCCTTCTGGAGGAAAAGCTGCCCTGGAATGTTCTCAGCTCATCTTGTCTCCTGACACATGACTTGGGGAAAAAGTGGACCTCTGGGGGTTCCTATTCCGCTCAGTGTTCAGTTTTCTACAGTTCCTCTTTGTAATGTGATCCCTGCCCAGGGAGTGACGGTTTCTCACAAATATTTCTTGCCTCAGTTGGCTTTAGATTTAACCAGATTCCTGAGTAATTCCCAATTTAAAAATAGGACTACCCAGAGGCAAAATCATATGGAATCTTGTCCACAAAAGAAGAAACAGTGAAAAACAATGGAAGCATGTAAGCTGATGGGAACTGTAGTCCAAAACACCTGTGCCACATTTTGGAAGGCTAATTTAGAGCCCTTTTCTTCTAGGGACCCTATTATGCAAGGGAAATTTTCACTAGTGTCAGAAGCATCATAATGGGGCCAGGGACTTCCCTATAAGATGTTTCACAGCGTCAATTCCTTCCTTCCCTC
The DNA here is from genome assembly GCF_004798865.1 of Varanus komodoensis. NCBI lineage: Eukaryota > Metazoa > Chordata > Lepidosauria > Squamata > Varanidae > Varanus > Varanus komodoensis. Next base: position 53,626,076 of record NW_025335568.1, on the reverse strand, counting down.
GAAGGTGCCTGGAAGTTTAGCTTCCTATCCCCTGTTCCCCCACCATACAAGTGAATGGTAGTCACTGAGTTATATAGGAGAAAACTGAACCCCATTTTTAGCTGATCGCCAGTGTTGCCTTTACCAGGGGAATATCTGACAACAAAGCCAGCCCTATCTTCATCGCCCTTCAATACCCATTATCTTTTAATCAAAAAGGACAGCTCAAATTGTTTTTGAAAGTTACTTTATACATGAATATATAAATGTGCCTCTGGCCCACTGCAGTCTACTTCTGACTACCCGCAGCTCCCCTGGATGTGGGTCCGGAGCCTCCTCAGCCACGTTCTTTGGGGTTCTTTCATGAGAGATGCTGGACACAAAGTACGTGCTCAACCTGCTAAGGCACGGCCACTGTCCCTAGCACAGCATGCGTGTTGGATCAATCAGAAACCATAAACCTGCGGATAATTTACAGTGGCAGAATTACAGCTCCGATCTGTGCCAGCCAGTCTGGCCAATGGGCAGGGAAAATAGGCACTGTAGTCCAACACCACCTGGAGGAGCACCATTTCCCCAGCCCGCTTTAAATGGGAAGCTGAGCAACCGCCGCTTCTCCTCTGATGCACCGTGCATGGAAGGCTACCCAGTGCCAGGGACCAGGAAGCAATCCGCTTGGAGCAGAAGGCATCTGGGCCTTGGGCAGAAAGCTGGCATGCGACTGTGTTAAGACTAGTCCAGCGTAGCACTTGCTCCCGCTAGCATTCCTCTCCTGTCCCTCTAGACCAGGGGTGGGCAATTCATTTTCCTATGGGGCCACATGAGAAGCTTTGACAGTTGTTAAGGGCCGGACCAATACACTTACAGCTCTGCTCAATATATACCTCTATAAAAACAGTAAATGAAACATTACAATCAATGTGGAGCACAGAACAACACTATTTAATGAATATTCACAAAAACATTAACATTAACATTACATGAAAAGCAATAAATTCAATTCAATTTAGCAGATCCTTCAAAATAAAAGCCGTGCAGTTGCATTGCTTGCATCTATATTACGATGATATATATTTGCATTGACTTTTAATTTGCCAGTGACCTCATGCGGGCCAGTCAGCGTCAGCCATCGGGCCGGATGTGGCCTGCAGGCCATGCAATGCCCAGATCTGCTCTAGACTTTCAGGATTGCGATAATCCTTTAATTTTTGCTCTAAGAGATGTTTTAAAAATTTACACTGTGAATTGCCTTGTTAGGGCTATCTATCATTTGACAGGCCCCTCTCATCTGTAGGATCATCTGTAAGTTCAGGACAAAGGGCAGGCAAAAGAACATTCATCTTGGGTAGAAGCAAACTCTTAAAGATCCCAGAAATGCATTTGCCAGTGGATTGTTTAAAAAGAGCTCACTCTCAATCAGCCCAGATCAGTGCATTGAGACTGCACATTTCCTTACATTTCATTTTTAACACAGACTGCTAACAGACCAAAAAGACATAGTTTCTTGTCTTTTAGGTGGAGTAAAGCTTAATCCATCAAAATAAAAAATGGCATGTTAGTTTTATGTGTTCTGCATTGAAGACCAATTTTATGTCAAAACCCAGTAATAAATGGCTGTTATATAATATCTAAAAAACTTAAGAGTCTATGCAACTTTCTTGGAGATGGACTTCCAGAGCCATTACGAAAAGAAGTTCCTCTCCAGGGTTCTACATATGATATTCAGCTTGAAGGAAGGATCCAAGCTCACAGATCACAAGAAGTGTAAAAGTTCACATGTAGAGTTTACTAAGTTTCTGCCAGTTTAGGCTTTTTTATACGTCAAAACCAATTATTATAAATTTCACGTGGAATTCTGGTATTCAACTCAGAAACTCACACATATGTCAGTAAATCCAGACTCTTTTGCCCTAATGACCCAACATTGAGCCAAGACACCTGCCAAGGAAACTGACGTATTACACACCTTAATGCTGGTCCATCTAGGTTGCTATAGTCTAACAGGCAGCAACTGTCCAAGGTCTCAGCCTTGTTAAAAATGGAGATACAAGAAACTGAGCCAGGACTGTGTGGGAATGCTGTTCCTTATTTGCTCATAAAATAGCAAATCATTTGGAGATGGGGAGAGGGCTCTTGTGTGAGTTTAGCTCATCTGAGTTCATTGCCTGGAAGTGCTCTGGATGTGTGCAAATTTTTACTGACTCTAATGTGGACAGAAGCTCTCATTGGTGGGAAGCTGCCTATGTGCAGTGGGGACCACATGGCCCACACGGGCCAGGCCGGAAGCAGTAGAGGGGCACAATGCCACTTAACTCCTGTCCAATCCCTCTTGTCCACGCCTATCATTTCCTTGTCCCTGGTGCCTCCATGTGTGTCTGTCCCAAGGCTACTGTGGTTGCTCACTGAACTAACAACCCACAGCCCTCCTCTTGGAGCTGAATGAGACTTCGGAGAAGCTCGCAGGACAGAGATGGCAGAACCGAAGACAAAATGGGCCTGAGCCCAAAATACTAGCAAGTTTTCACTTACGACTCTCACTGCTAGCAACAAAGCCCAAGGAAGGGCATTCCGCCCTGTCAGAATGGGGAGAAAAGCTGCAGAGAAGCCAGGAAACCAGGAGACTGCCAATGTAAAGGGGCTTAGCCATCTGGGGGCCCCAGAATGGAACTCCCTGGCCCCTGGGCCAGAGGTTCTGCACCCCGACCCTAAGGGAAACTACTGTCTCTCCTCTGGGATGTGGTCATTGGCTAACCTATTGGGCTACAGCTGGAATTACAAAGTTAACATATGCCAAATGTGCACAACCTACGACCTCCAAGATGAAAGCCATCACCAGTCCTCAGCTGGGATCTCCAAGTACTCAACCTTCCTGTCTACCTTGCTTTTGGAATTCTGAACAAATACAGGAAGTTTGAGCTCCTGGGGGGCAGCCCTTGGCTCAGGAGGGTCATAGACTGTGCTTCCCTGACATACTTGGGGCACTTTGAGCACCCAAGGAGAGGTGCTCACAGCATCAGCAAGTATCCATGTTAGACACTGCTGTGAGGCTCCAACTAAAGCCAGAGCAGTGCAGTGCTCAGCGTGTCGGGCTGGGGTTCGGGAGACCCGGGTTCTAGTCCCCAGTGGGTCCCCATGAAGCTTTAGGCCAGGCACCTCAGCCTAGCCTACCTCACAGGGTTGTTGTGAGGATATAATGGAGTGCATTATGTAATCTGCCTTGGGTTGCAGGAAGAAGGTGGGTTATAAATGCAATAAATCCATGGAGGTCCTTCAACCCTGGTCATTCAGGGACCTGACATGATTAGCCAGGTGGCTTTCTTTTACTCTTGACTGGGTCTTTTTTACTGTCTTTTAATGTTCATGTTCTTTTAAATTATTTTTAATTCTTATGTTTTTATCTATTGTATTTTATTGCTTTTATATGTTGCTGTAAACTGTCCAGAAAGTTTCAGCGACAGCTGGAACAGCAATGAAATTAAATACATAAAGAACAAAGAAATGGTCTAGTGTGCAAACTGCTTCCAAAATGGAAAACATCTCTGTGAAGCACCAGCACTGCCCTCCCTTGTAAACTGACTGATGTCCTTGCAGGGATGTGAACTATTTCTGAAGGCACCATTTTGTAAGAACCAGCCTTGAATGCTATTAGCGGCTGCACACCAGCCTCCTCCTTCAGTAAGCAATTCACTCCAGCAGTTTGGTTTGCTTCAGACCTATTCCCCACCCAATTCCACCACCGCCCCAGTATTTCCTATTATGATTGTTCAGGAAGTTTTCTAGGTTGGAGGTAATTACAGTTTTGTACTCACAGTATAGAATTTCATAGTCTCCTGAGTTGGACATTATGTACTTATTATCCGGGGACCAGTCAAGGTGCGTAATATAGCTGGTATGTCCCTAAAAAAACACAAACACAAAAGAGAAATAAACAAGCTCTCTAAATTCCAGTTACAAGTCAGAATTACTTCCCCCTGCTTTAATCCCCTTGTAAAACAAAATGACACAAGTGATTATGTGAGTAATCTACCAAATTCTGCAGCTGCAAAATGCCCATTCCTTTTCATGGAACTTAAGTGGAAGCTCATACATGGATTTGCATGGCCATGGTAGATTGCATCTTGTAACTCTGAATACTGAGGTCCTTCCAGGCTGGTTATTAAAGATGATTGCTGCTTTTGCTTTGATAGAATTTCTCCATGTTCACAACGAATGTAAGAAGGCAAAACACTAGAAGATGCACAAAAGCACAGTGTAACAAAGGATTGTTTGACGGGAACTAAGCTAAATATGTATCCAGTAGATGGCAAGAAAGATGGCTTCGAAAATCAGAGTTGGCTCTCTTCACTCTCACTTGCTTACTTAATTTATTTATTTTTCAATTTATATCCTGCCTTTTTCCTACAAAGGGCTTAAGGCAGCTTACATCTCCTCCTCCATCTTATCCCCACAACAACAACCCTGTGAGGTAGGTTGGGCTGAGAGCCTGTGACTGGCCCAAAGTCACCCAGTTGGCTCCATGGCTGAGCGGGGACTAGAACCCAGATCGTCTGAGTCCCAGTCCCAGGCTCTTAACCACTACAACACACTGGCTCTCTCCACCCTCACTTAGCTAGTTTTGTCGCAAAGAATAAGGCAATACAGAGTATGAAAATCCAGCAATGTGTACAAACACAAATATTTTCCTTAGGAACCAAGGGTGTCCACAGGTTTGGTTTATAAATCCCAGCATACCCTACCACTGGCTATCCCAGCTAGTATGGAAAGTACCTGGAAGCCCCAACTGATGGAAACTCACAGGTTTTCCAGCCCTGTCCTAGGCAGTGTAGGCACCCGAGGATACGATGACCCACAGGGTCACTGTGTACAGGAGAGCAGCCCACATTTCTGCCCAACAGTTACACCCTGATTGCACCAAGTACATGACATGGTTGCAGACATATGCTTCCTTAGGCAAACAGGACTGGCTTTAGCTCTGTGCTGATTGGCAAGCATGGTCAACCTTGGTTTGCTTCCCTGCAATCTGCAGTGTCTCCACAGCAGTGGCTATGGTTCACAGCCTAGCAAATACCATTTACTTCTCCGATACCTCTAAATCTTATCCTATACCAGCCTTCCCCAACCTTTGTTGTTTACAGACAGCGTGACAGCTGCAGTTGGACACATCTCTCCTCTACGGTGTGTGTTTGCATGCGTTTCGAGGCCACCTAAACGAACAGGTAAGTGACAGCGGTCACCCACCTGGCAGAAACACTGTTTTTCTACTGCATTTCGTTGCAAAGGTTGTGCTTGTTCTCCTGGTATCCATGGGAGGATACAGCCAGGCTTCCGCAGAAGGCAGTTTTCTAGGCACGCTGCCTCTGTGATCAGAGGAGGCAGGCTTGTGCGCACACCAACTGCCGAGGAGCTTGGGCAGGTGGAACCCTGGCACCTCTCCTGCTTGAGGGATCCAGTGGGCAGCTGCTTGGCCACCGTGCAAACAGAGTGCTGGACTGGGTGGACCTTTGGGTTCATCCGATCCAGCACGGATTTTCTTGCGTTCTTATGGGGAGTGAGCCTATTTGTGGAGGAGTGTGATGCTGGAACCCCTGCAAGCTGGGAGGCAAATGCATGGCAAGTCTGGATGTAACACTAAACCGTGATGTAACCACGAGGGCGCTTGTCTGTTCCCTCCTTTCCTTGAGCACTCCCACTTACTTCTCTCTTTTGACTTAGGGACAAATCCCATGTTTGTTACCATTTAATCATATTTGGACCTGGACAAAGTAAGGTCGGGCAATGCCGTGATGACAGATGGCTATTTGCTGCCAAATTGGACAAAGGGAAGTAGAAGGCTCAGAGACATGCAGCAGGATTAGAAAACAGAAGTGCTCCATCTAATCTTCCTGCTTTCCCCATCCCCCCATCCCTTATCCTGGATCTTTATGATACCAGAAAACTAGCTCCAATATGATGAGGGGGCGGGGGAAGGACAGACTAAATCCTGTCAAATATTTGGCAGCTGTCAAAATTTCTGCAGCAAACAGAAAACAGAAAGAAGCAATTGGGAAGAGTCTGTCTTGTGCTGGAACATCCCTTCGAGCAAGAAAATGTGAGAGGAGAGCTCTGAACATCCCACTGCTGCAAGAAATCTCCCTTCAGCAACTAACACCATGAAAGGGACATGCTGGACTTTGCTCCTGATATACTGGACATGATGGGAATTGTTATTATTGGCAGCTTGTACAATATGCTAATATCTACAGACACAAGGACATCATGTATGTATGTATGTAGGCATCATGGTAGACATTAGTATCATGGCACCGTTTAGGGTTCACCAGAGATACCTTCTCACACCAGAAATATTCTAATTCTATACTGTCATGCTGTCCTAGAGTCTTCATTCATTCCTGACTGAAAGACAGACGGAGCTAGGCTCTGGACCTGAGGTGCAGATTTTTGCCCTAAAAGTCACACCAACATTTCACAGAGATGTATCATTCATTTCATAGAATGAAATGTTGGGATAAAACATTTATCCCAAATATCCCATTATCCCAAAATGTTGGGATAAAATTGCTCACATTACATATGTTGGGGTCTCCTTTCAATAGTAATTTTAGCTCCTGGACTTTATGGTTGTATGGGCATCCCTTTTAGATATACACATGTATTACTTCAGCTATGAAACACACAGCTGACATTTCTTTCTGCCCCAACAACCATCCTGCTCTTTACAACTGCTTCCACCTTCCTGATATGTTTGGGCAACATGAAAACTGCTTGCCAATCTTGATCTAAAAACAAGCAAACTGTGAATATAAGCCCTTCTTAGGTGATGGCACTGCCGTTATGACTACAGGAATAAAATGAAAACTGACTGTCCTGATTCCCCCCCCCACCTGTTACTCCTGGGGTGATCACCTGGGATATGAAGCCATGGACTTTATGCCCATGGTCCATTTCAGCTGTACTTCTGTCTTGCAAAGGGGTGTAGAAATTTGAACAGAAGCTCTGCTTTGAAACAACTTCCACCCTAATGAAAGGGATACGGCACAATGCATTTGTAGTTTGCATTTACTTCTGTCAGAGGGCTTGTGATGTTGCGCTTGGTAGTCCAAACCGAAGGGTACCACTGCGTCCTGGATGGGGATACCAGCATCCTTCTGCTCTTGCAGTGTTCAAGCAACCATATTGCAAAACACGCTGACTAACAAATGCAACAGAGCGTGGAAGGGCTGAGTTAAACCAGGCTTTCCTGTTGTTGGCCAATTATGTACACAGCCGAATGTACAAACGCTGCTCCCAAAACATCCTCTGGATATGGAACTAATAAGTGAAAGGATAAGAGAATGCAGTAAGCTGGAAGCAGCATGTACACCTGCGAGATCTAAGAGAGGAATCCACAGCAATGCAAACTGGAGCTTATTCTAGGCATCGCAGGGTTGGGAAGGAGCCTGTACTGGACCCTCTGGCACATCCACCTCCCAAAGCAAACTAGAGTACCTTTGTAGCTGAAGCAGGCCTGGGATAACTTGCAACCAGTAAAGCTGAACATGGGCCACTAGCCAGGTGCTTGACAACCACCTCGCTTTTGTAGCTCCCGGCAAAACACAGAACATGCAGGTGGCATTAAGAAGATCTGGGAGATCTGTTTTGGTTACAACAATCAAGGCAAAGAGGTGGACATGATAATCAAACTGAGAAGGAACTTGAAACAGCTGGTAAGTTAGGAAATGGGTTCGCAGAAGGGACAGGAGCTGGAAATAAGCAATTGCCACCCACCATGGGTTGGTTCAGCAGTAAAGATTTCTGTAGGAAGGGTCGTCAAGAAACTTTACATGTGGTTTGGTGGTGAGTCCAACAACATCCTTCTCTTACTTCCTTTTACAGCAGGCTGAGAGCAAGGAGACAAAAGCACCCAAAGCAGCGCTGCTCTGTGAAGTCCATCCGTTCCTCCCAAGATGTATCATATCAAAGTGGAACTGGTCAGAGGTGTCAGCATGATCTGCTATGTTCTTTCATGAACTTCTCACTATAAACCTCCCCTCCATTCCGGTTCTTCTTATATATTGCCCCTGTGATACTTCAGCATTTGCGGATCTATTATCTGCCTATCAATTCTGATTCTTATTATCTGAGATTGTCACTAATATACCTGCAGCAATACCAACAGCTTGAATTTTTCAAGATGGCTAAAAGCCAACCAAACAGCCAACCTCCTGCCCACACAAAAGACAAATAAACAAACCAACAGTCACATGCCCACAAAAATTTCTGAAGATTTCCAATAAATGTGTCTTGTAATGCTTATCAATTGCCAGTTTCGTGTTCTTCAGGCAAATAATTAAGCTAAATTAACAATTCCCCACAAGGGGGCAATAGATACTGCAGATATACAAGCCCCTAAGCATTGGCACATGAGGATCAACACAATATGATCTTTTGATAAGCCTGCAGCAATACATGGGAACTGTCTAAGTGGAAATGTTCTGCACATTTCCTGAGCGACTTTATGGAAACACATGAAGCTGCCCTTTTGTCAAGCCAGCATATCAATAACAAGCCATGGTTGAAAGCACAATTGCTGAAAGCACATGCTGTAATGTAATCTTGGTGATGCCAGGCAGGGCTGGGTCTAAATAGTTTCCCTGCATGAGAGCCCCTCTGGAACCACACATACCTCCCAGGCTTGAAAGGTGATCTAAAGGAATCCATGAATGAAACAATTTGTTATCTTCGATTTCTCACAGAAAAATGGCAGACTGTAAAGCTTAAAAGATGGCAGCTTCAAGGAATTTGCACACAGTGTAATGTGCATGTTTGTCGACCAGTACTCTTCAAAGCATGTAGGGAATCAATATTTGTGCCTTTTTCTTGGATACAAAAGCTATCAATACTTAAACCTTTTTCTTTTCAGAACTGGGAAGAGCCATGGGGCTGTTCTGTGGATGGAACACCACCCAGCAGCTAGCCTTTGGGTTAGCCCAGGGCTTTCAAATGAAAAGGTCTTTCTTTGCTTAATTTTCTTTCATCCTCGGTCCACTGTGGTAGGTAGGGGGAAGGGGACGAATTTTAAATTGTAATAAAGAAAAGTCTGTGTATGCCATTCAGTGCTAGCTCTTGGTCACTTCTGGCCTTATAATTCAGCAAGTGCTGAAGCGTCACACTGCCAATAAATAAGAACCAGGAAGGGTGGAAGGTTGACAGTAAGAGGTTCATGACAGAACGCAGCAGATCACGCTGACATGGCTGGCCGCTAGCACTTTGACATGACACGAAATGGGAGGGATTTCAAAGGCTTGCAAAGCACCTGTTCTTGGCTGGGACCATGCAGGTGGGAAGAGAGCTGGAAGTCAGGAAAAAAGATGGGGCAGGGGAAATGCCTAAGTGGAAAAGGACCTCTTTGCATGCAGAAGATTCCAGTATCTACAGGTGAGAGGGGCTCTTGCCTCACTTGATTTGGAGTATGGCAGCTTCCTGTATGTTCATACACCTGAGCCACACACCTTCCCTGAACCTTCTGCCCTACAGGAGATTGTATCTGGATGCCTTGTGCTCAGGGCCAGCATCAATGGTGGGCTTTGTCAGCCACCTACAAGAATCTTCTCCCAGCAGGGACCTACTGACAAGACCCGCTCCTCCTTTTCAACACTGCCTCCTGCTTGTTTGGTTGCCCCTCATTCTGGGCCGGATCATGAGAGTGGGAAGGAGGAGCAGGAGATGCCACAGCCTGGTTCTCACTGGCTCTCAGCCTGTCAAGCCAACAAATGGTAGCCATGGTAGGGAAATGAAAGGAGGAGGCGACAACAGCAGCTGGTGACAATAGCTGCATGGAAATAAAAAGCAGTCATGCCTTGATGAAGAGAAATATGTCCCAAAGATACGTCCTGAAAAAACAACAGTGCAAGATGGTATTAACTGGAACAATCCTTAAAGCTTAAAATGTAAGATTATAGTATCATTTCAAATACAATTTCAGGAATTTAATGTCTATATAAAAGTGGACAGAGGAAGATGTTTATCAATTAAAAATGGGTTTAGAATTGGCGTGCACTGCTAATGCGGGGCTGGGCTTACCCACGGAAAACCATCTTGACTGATGCTTAGTGGGCGGCTTAGAAGCAGTTTGCTCTTTGCCTGTGAGACTTCTAAATCAGAATCCTTTTTACTGCAAACTGATCATGAGGCAGATAGCAAGAAACGCGACGAGCACACATCTCCAGAACTCTCTCCTATGTGGCTGAGAGGCAGAAACGGTGGCAGTCTTCAAACACCTTGTGTTCATTCAGGCTTTTCCTGACTTGCATTGTGATATTTTAAAGATATCTAATATTTTACACTATTTTATCCTGCTTTTTTCTATTGTATTCTATATGTTATATTTATTTTATTTAAAACTTTTATATGCCATCCCTTATGCATGGCATCTCAATTTATGTCAAAAGCATGGAGATCCTGAGGAGTCAACAGGTCCAGAAGCAGCTTCAGTCAATAAAGTTTGCAGTGTGGCTTCATAAAATTTCATTACACTACCAATATATCCTGAATGAAAAACTTACCACACATTTTCCGTATCTGCTGTACTTCCTTCCATTCTCTGTTACTGTGTAGATGTAAATGAAGTTGTCGTGGGATCCCACTGCAAGTAATGTGCCATCTGAAACACAAATTGAGATAAATTCTGTGTTGTGCAACGCAGAGTTGACTGGTACACCAAACCTCTTTCGCATTCTAGCCTGCCCCACCGGCAGTTGTTTGAAGGGAGGTAACAATAAAGAACACATCACATGTCCATGTTCCAGATCCTGTATTCTCATTTTGGCTACAGATGGAGATAGACTGATAAGCCTGTAGGACAGCCTTCATCAACCCAGTTCCCTCCAGATATCTGACATGACATCTCCCAGGATTCCTGGCCATCGGCCAGGCTGGCAGGACTGAAACATGCTGAAGTCCAAAACATATGGAGAACATCAGGATAGGGAAGCCTATTTGAACTTTCTAACTGGAAAGTTAACAAAATTCTGAGCCAATCATTGGCTTGAATCCTGAAAATGCTGAGCAGGAGACTGTCCGTTGCTTCCTTCCCAGTGCAGTCCCCTCAACCCCAAGAGCAGGAGTGACTGGCCAAAATTAGATAGAATCGCCTTGCTGGAGTTCAGCTCTGCTTGTACAAACTGTTTCTGCTTTACTCCCAGAACTTCAAACCTCAGCTACTGGGGGGTATAGAATGTGATAGATACAATGAATGGATGTATTCTTCCTCCCCAACTAATCCTCCCCTTGCTCTACTCCTCCCCATTCTTAGGGTCCCAACACTCTTAGCAGCAACTGTTGGGGGCCTGGTGTGAGCTTCTCAGGGTACACCTAAAGATGATGAAGAATGTGACAGGTACACTCATCAGTCAGAACTGTCTACAGAATTACAGAATGATTAAGTCGAAGTTCCTGTGGTCCAAGGGAATTTGCCCTCCCTTCCTAGTGATATCCATTGCTCACAGTGGTGAATGCAATCCAGAAATAAAGCGACAAATTTCACTAGGTCGTATGGCAATGACCCGCATGAATCGAGTGTAGAAAAACAAGAACATCAGCCTAGCAACCAAGTGCAGATTGGTCTGAGTGATCATTTTTCATATTGCAAGCTATGGTTGTGAAAGTTGGACAGTGAAAAAGCGAGACAAGAGGAAAACTGACTCATTGAATGGTGGCATTGGCGGAGGCGCCTGCGCATTCCATGGACAGTGGGGGTGATGGACAAGCAGGTGCTGGAGCACATTGAGCCAGACGTGTCCCTGGTCAGCAAGGTAACAAAGCTGAGACGCACGTATTTTGGCCACATTATGCAATCAAGCTCGTTAGGAAAAAATATAATCCTTGGAATGCTCAGTGGTGAGAGAAAACCAGGTCACCTAAAGAGCAAGGTGGTTAGACTCCATCAAAGAGGATGCGGCCAGAGCATAGTTCAGCTTAAAGAAGTGGCGCAGGATTGGAAAGTGTGGCGAGATTCTGCCTATAAGCCTATAGGATTGCTTATAGTTGGATATGACTGAACAGCCGAACAACAACTAGTGATATCCAAGGCTTATCTAATGGGGATCTTAACTCAAAAGCAAGTGAATGTAGCGAACTGGCTGGAATGTAGAAGAAGGTAGAATAGAGAACAAATATAGGTGGGTGGCTGGAATGTAGAAATTGCTTTGCATATTCTCCGGGACAATCTAGGAGAAGGCCTGTACAAAACAGGCAAGAGTGGTTTGGTTAATTCGAAGCCACAAAAGGAAGAAGTGGTAAAAATGTAACTCATTCCTTTATTGTGGTAGTAACGCATGGCCTTTAAGGGTTAACTCAGAACAGCATATTTGCATTAGATGTTTACCCAGTGGTTTACCATAACTTGCATTGGAAATGGCACTGGTTTGCTGGAAGGGTTACCAGTAGGTTGTTGCCCTTTGACTTGGGAAGATTGTGAGATATAGCTCTGGGGTTGAGTGGGGCTACTGTTGTCCTTTTAGGGAGGCAAAGTGCAAAGGCAAGACAGGAAACAAAGTAGGTTGAGGTTTGTTTCCTTCCTCACTTAAATAGATGTCTGTTGATCTAATCTGAATACCTACAGGAAAGAGGAAAGTACTCTTTAAAAAAAACTGCAACAAGAAAACCACAGGTTACAAGATGATGTATCTTTTACTCAGAAAAATAAAAACGAACAAACAAAAAGTCAAGCACTTTCCAGCTAGATGCTAACCTTCAAAGAATCAACACATTCTAAAATACAACCTTATTTTTTTAGGTTGTATTTTAAAAGCTGGTTCTGTGAGTGGTATATGTATAGGGACAAAGATTTATGTTGTTGGTCACTCATCACCAATGTCATGAGCAAATGCAATAGGGGAGCCTGCAATGTTTGTGTGACTGTGTGAGAAAGTGGACAGGGAGACCTTTCTCCCTCTCTCGCAATACTCATAAAACTGAGGTCGTTCCATAAAGCTGATTGGAGGGAGGTTCAGAATAGAAGGAAGCACTTCTTCACACAGTGTGTAGTAAAGCTGTGGGATTCCCTTCTGCATGATGTAGCGATGGCCACCCATTTGGAGGGCTTTAAGTGGGATCAGACAAAACTGCCAGTATCTTGTGCCCCTTATACAACTCTATGGTGCAACCATACTTAAAATATTGTGTAGTGTACCTAAAAAAGGATTATTGTAGAGTTGTTAAAAAGTGCAAAAAGGGAAACTAAAATAATCAGGAGGCAAGAGCAGCTCCTAAGGAAGGTTGCAGCATCTGGAATACTTTAGCTTAGAAAAAAAGGAGAGACATGACGGAGGTACATGAAATTAAGCATGGTGAGAGACATTTTTCTCCCATTCCCATAATACTAGAACTTGGGAAAGGGTAATTCCCTGAAGCTGGCTGGTGGGAGATTCAGGACAGATAAAAGGAAGCACTTCTTTACACAGTGCACATTTAAACACTGGAATTCACTTCCACAAGATGCAGAAGTGAATTCTGTATCAATCCTCAATCACCAATCTGGACAGCCTTAAAATGAGACTGGACACATTTGTGGCGGAGACGACTATGAACGATTACTAGTCCTGATGTCTCTCTGCTACTTCCTATTATGGCGACCGCATATCTGTGTGCACCAGTTGCTGGTAAATATGAGCAGGAGGGCGCTGTTGCTCTCAGACCTCCTGTGGTCAGCTGCTGAACAGAATGCTGGGTGAGATGGGGCCTTGGTCTGATCCAGCATCAGGATTCTTCTCATTTTCTCATGCTAACTCCCTATCAGTCCCAGCTAGCATGGCCAATGGTCAGGAACAGGAAGAGTGAGTATCCAAGAGCATCTGGAGCATCACAGGTTGCCCATGCCCAGGGGATCTCTTGGGGCTCACCTACACATGTGAAAAGCTGCCTGTGCTTTTGGATAATAGCCTTTTCTGGCTTCCTCCACCTACTGATACCAAGTAGGTGGTATCTGGAGGGATGGGCCTTGCAGAATGCTGCTAACTTCTCTGCCTTTGCATTCAGCCCAACTGAATGGCACAGGTGTTAATGAAACATCTGAACATGTGCAGGCATTTGTCCATTTTTGGAATGATAAAGGCTGCCGTTTCAGCAGAATGAGCCATTTTATAGTCCCAACACATGACAAGCCTCCTCGGTAGTGTCTGCAAATGATGATTATCCAAATGATGCACATGTACTGAGACACACAGCAGGAATGAAAGAACTGACAGTGTAAACTGCCAATTTGTCAGGTCTGCAAAAGAGACGATCACTCTGACGTTGACTGTCTCCCAGGGAGAATCCTAGTTTGATATTAATGCTGCAACGTCCCCACACACTCTGTGTAGAGCTCTGATACAATTCTGCTCAGCTGTGCTGCATCCATGCCTGGGGCACCACGATAAAGCTAAGCATCCCTTTTTAAACCAAAGCTCTTCTGAGTCCCTTGCAGCGTCACAAAGGCTTCCTGCCCTCCCCTTGCCCTGACTACTTTCAGGACACGGACATGAAAGACCAGATCCAGTGATTCCAAGACTTGAAATAAATAAATGGCACGCTGAGGCGCCATCATCTAGCTTGACAAGACCCTGGGGCATTGGCCATGACAGCAGCATGGTAAGAATTCCCACTGATTCCCCCAACACATGTGCATGCGCACACCCCCTTTGAAAACATTCTTTCACTCACAGGCAGATGTATCAAACCAGAACCTTTGCTCTCTCACACTTGGGGAAAAAGCAAACGTTCTTTTTTAAGCCAGCCTTTGCCAGGCACGTCCTGAGATTAGGGCTATGAAAAAGCTGCTGGATGGGTCCGTACCTCAGTGACATTTTGCATTTTAAGAAATGTGTTCCCTTAATATTTTAGGAGCCATGATAGATGATTGATCGATTCATCTGAAGTGTTAGTGTGCGGCTCGTCAGCCAAAATGTCTCTCAGAGCAGCTTTCATATAATTAATAGGACAATCCCCAGTTTGCTGGCTTCCAATCTGAAAAGCCACAGCCAAGAAGGGAGGGATGGAGGGAGAGACACCCAATACACTGATGGGCTTCTTTATTTCCATGCTGCTCCCACAATGGCTCGATGGTTTAAATCAGTCTTCCCCATGGTGGTCGCCTCCCAACATGTCGGGTGGCATCTCTCATAATCCCTCAGGCAGCTGTGAGTTGTAGGAATGCCGGGTAGTTTGGGGAAGGCTGGTTGCTCGTGCCTGGTGAATTATGCTTCCTCTCTGAATTCACATTTCATCCTGGGTTATTTAGCTCACTATTCATGGAGGCAGGCTGGCAAACAGGACTACTGAATGAGGAGCAGGCAAAGTTGCACCTGCTTTTTAAACACCTTTTTAACAAATGACCCGGTTTGCAAGTCTGCAGAGATAATCTGATGTACTATTAAAACACGCGAAAAGTTCTTAGTTTCTTATGAGGAACATTTAGAAAGAAGCGATCACTGTAAATTCAATGCAATTCTGCCTACCTACGGTGTAGCGCATCACCGAGAGCTGCTCACTGCCATCCGTATGAATTGAAACCAAAACAGTGGTTTCAGCATCCAGAACAAACCACCTGTTAAGGAGAAGAAAGGAAACATTCTGGAAAAATGGCTTTCAGCTTAAAGGTTAGCTAAGCACAGTTAGTTTGAGTGCTGTTCGGAGACAACTCTAAGAAACACATTCTTAGCTACTGAAGTGAATAAAGCAGTTTATGCATCTCTTAATACTGCCTCTCCAAGTCAGGATGAGGAGAAGCTACTCGTTCAGAAGCCTCATAGTTAGGCTGTGGGGAGGCTACTTGCTCAGAAGCCAAAGAGTCAGGCTGTGGGGGGGGGGGTATATGCTCAGCAGTCCCAGAGTCAGGCTGCAGAGGGGCCATTTGGGTACTGGGCCCCAAGTACAAGTCCCCTTGTTCCAATGCCTGATTCTCATTGTGAACGTTTGATTCTTTCTCGTGAGTCGACGTCTCTGTCAAGTCGTCAGGCATGACACCTACCCACTTATTTATTTAGATTTTTATATACCACTCCATTCTCATAGGTCCCGAGCAGTTTACAAGAGACATAAAGCGCTTATAAAATTATAAGGTCTTATATAAAATTAAAAACACAAACAGCACAGCAAAATTCATCTTGACATTTAAAAAAAGTATAATGAGCAAGATTTATCAGAGTTAAGTTCTTAAGAGAAGAAGAAATCTCTCATTATTTCAACAATAACAGGAGAGAGGGAGAGGGAGGGAGGGAGGGAGGGAGGGAGGGAGGGAGAGAGAGAGAGAGAGAGAGAGAGAACAAGTGAGCACAAAGTCTCAAAACCAGATATCTGGAAAATGGCCTATATTCTAAATGGCTTAAGACCAATTTGTGGTTAAAGGACCACATGAAAGACAAAAAAGACCGCCACAGCTTGTGTAATATGCTGAGGGCAAGATGGATGGAATTGGTGGAAAAAAAGCTGAAATGTTTTCATTGGACAGCAACAGAAACCACTTTCAATAATGTCAAGTGGGGGCAAAGCAAAAATGTGGGTTTCACCTACAGCCAATTTTGTACAGTTGGATGAAGGAGGAGCTTCAGGCTTTTTCTTTGGTCTTAAAGTACACCCCAAATGCAACCCCCTTCTTTTCTTATACTACCACCCAAATTACTAGAAGTGCTTTGTTCTGTTATCTGTGTTAAACCCTGACCAAAGCAAAATAGGCATCATAATACATATCCAATTTAATAACGTAAGCATGTGATATATGGTATTTCATTCTTTTCAATAATGGTATCATATTTTATCTTTTGAATTGTACTTTGAAATGGCACTTCAGTTTTTTAACTGGTAGGAAACATATACTATCATGTTGTTTAATCCAGCCAAGGTAACAAATCATGGTGAACAAGATACAGTTCACAGCCTAACAACAAACAATGCAGTCTCTTCATGGGATGTTCCTGATTAACAAACCATGGCTTGTTGCTGCAGCTGGGAACAGGCAAAACTATAATCCACCTTTCAAAAAAACCCCACATTCAACATGACCAACATGATCATGTCGCAATCCTGACATGAAGAGGAGATTAACCTTGAGGTGCTCCTGTCTGCAAAGCATGGTTTTGTGTATTGCCATGAATCTTCCTAAAGAGCCGGGCAAGATAAAACTATATCGAATTAACACCAGCAGAATACAAAGAAATCCAGCTACTGTTTAGGGACCTGGAGATTCCTATTACCAGTCACAAACGTCCACCATTAGTATGGTGCCATCTACCCTGTGAGTCAGTCTACTCAGGGCTGAGTAGAAGACAGGCCTTCTTTCCTTTGCATCATACAGGCATGGAGGTGATTGTTAATACAAAGCACATCTCCATGAAACAAATTTCCTGTTACTAAACTCAGCAGTTCAAATAAAAGCTCCAATGCAGTTTTTATTACTACAGCTGGGTTCATTTGGCTCCGCGGGGAGCAGAGGGGGACAGACAAGGTCTCTCATTTTCATGTGAAAAAATTCACAGAGAACAAAGTTGAGGAAGGTTGTGAAATGCTGAGCTTTGCTGTAAACAAAACACAATACGTTGGACTGTTAGAAGGAAATGCAGAGAAAAACAAATCGTAATTCCCCCAACAGTAAAGACATGGCAGGTTGGGCGTGTGCGTGCGCTGCTTTTTACTCCGTCTTCTAGGTGTGATGACTTAATTTGATGGATGTTTGGCAATTTGAATGCAGGGCATGCAGTATAAATGCCTGGAGGCAGAAGCAAGGTAGCAGACATCATGTAGGTTTCATAATCTCATTTTGCCTGCTACCCACAAAACCTCAACGGGATTGCAGTGGAATCCACCTCTGGGTTCCTTCCTCGCTATGCTGCTTTCTCAGCTAGGATATCTAGTGTTCCTCCACTCTGTGGAGGCACAGATGGAGTCTTTTGGATTTTCACAATACTCAGTATGGAGAACCACCTTCCCTTGTCAGGGAGAACATACGATCAGGAGCATATGGTTTCATTTTACTATCCTGGCACAGATGGGGTGTGTGTGGGGGGGGGGGGGAGATAAGGAAAGGTACATTCTTGGAGTACATCAGCTTTGTTTAGCTCACCTTTTGATACATTCCATTGTCATTTTAAAGTATTACTTCACAGATGCAGTATATATTGCATTCTTTCCCGTAAAGGGGTCTTTTTTTTCTCCTGTATGTACAAGGTTACTCTTATTGCCAATGGGGAAAGGAACAAACACAGACTAAGGTCTTGTGGGGCAGCCACCATGCTGAAGCTAAGCTATACTGGGAGGGGTCAATGCCTGGATGGGAGACTGCTTGGGAAATCAGCATCATACAGATAGGAACAGGTTCAAGGAGAGCCAGTGCGGTGTAGTGGTTAAGAGTGCAGGACTGGGACTCAAACGATCTGGGTTCTAGTCCCCACTCAGCCATGGAGCCAACTGGGTGACTTTGGGCCAGTCACACTCTCTCAGCCCAACCTACCTCACAGGGTTGTTGTTGTGGGGATGAGATGGAGAAGAATGATGTAAGCTGCCTTGAGCCCTTTGTAGGGAAAAGGCAGGATATAAATAGAAAATAAATAAATAAACACAGCCATATAAATAACGCTGATCTGAACACAGCCTTATAAATAATCAAAAATTACCTTCCTGAGTGTGTTCCTATCGCTACCACCGTTCCACTTGGATGGAAGTCAGCACAGTGTCCTGGTTCCTGAAAGACACAATTTGGTTTTAAGATTTACACTGAAAGCCAGTGACATTCACATAGATCTGCTTCACCTGGACTGAAAAAGGGAAACTGAGTGAACTCCATTGTTCCAATTAATACAGCAACATGTTCTGCTTTTTTGGCATATAACATAAAGCACTCATT
Organism: Varanus komodoensis; assembly: GCF_004798865.1. Lineage (NCBI taxonomy): Eukaryota > Metazoa > Chordata > Lepidosauria > Squamata > Varanidae > Varanus > Varanus komodoensis. Next base: position 53,607,244 of record NW_025335568.1, on the reverse strand, counting down.
CTTTAACAAGAGTCAGGAATCCCCTGCCTGAAGGCTTCACTTGGCCCTTTCTGAGATCTCAACCCGGCCCTCTGGGACTCCCCAAAGGACCATGCTTCTTTCCTAGCTGTACCCCTTTCCACTGATTCTTTGGTGGTGTTTCAGCTTTTATGCATTCCAACCACCCCTATTTCTGAAACAGTGGCTGTGTTTGCATAGTATAACAAGCCATAGTGGCTGCTTGTGCAGAATGGTCTGTTCTGTCATCCAAGCCCCGTCATGGTATTTCAGCATGGTACTTTTGGTATTTAGAACCCCCAATTAGAAATAACTGGCTGTTCTGCGGTTTCCATGCTTCACCATGGCTTCTCTGATCATCCCAAAGTTCGAGCAAATCACTTCTGTGACCTCCAACATTTAAATGGTCACAACCACTGGTTGAATTTGATTTGGAAATCCAAATCAAATTTTTTCTTCTGCCTCCCTGGTCCCCATTACCCAATTTTACTACTACTCCAGATCTCTCTAGCACACTGTACCTGTGCAATGTGAGGACCCTGGCAAGTTAGTCAGCCACACAGAAATAAAAATATCCTGAAGGAGAGCACGTTCAATGGAAAGAGGTTTCTAATGCCATACTTTCCTGATGATATAATTAACACTAAAATATGATTTAACAAAATATTTCCAATTGCTCTTCCATCCTAAAGAATTGTAAAATTCTGCAGAGGCCTACCACACTGTTCTTCCTCACAAGATTAACCAGCCACTGGCTCTCTCCCTGTCTTGCAGTTGCCGTTTACTCCCAGCAGGGGTTCTTTAACTTTGCCTTGTTGTTTGCTTCAGTGGTAGGCTTTGCAGCTGGGGAGTGTGGAAACGCTGCTTGTGAACGGAAAGATTGCAGCAGGAAGGGTAGATGAGAATACAGGAGCAATCAGTCAGGTAGCAGAGGTTGGGAAAGCAGCCCAGGAGGCAAAGAGCAATCTGACTGGCTACCTGCAATGCTGCCTGCACAGACCTCCAAGTAGCCTCAGTGGTGATGCCTGGAGCCAGAGCGGCTCCTGTGCTTGAATAATGGTGAAGATCTACTAGGTCAATTTATCCATCTAGACCATTATAGTTTACTCTGATTGGCAACAGCTGGCTTCAGACAGCATGATAAACTACTGTTGCTGTTCTTGAAATGTGGGCTATTGTGTTGTCTGAACCCAGCCACACCCACAAACTAGGGCTTGTGGGTCACAAACAACCAACAAGTCATGAACCAACAACAAACTATGGATTCTCCTTATGGGATGTTTGTGGCTAACAAAGCATGGCTTGTTATTGCAACATGATAACCCATGTTTAACAGCAAAGCATGGTTCAAGAACCCATACTCAATCCTTGGGTGTGGCGCTTTGTGTCTCAAATGCATGTCTTCTCTTTTTCCTCTTTTCTGACTTTTTAAACTGGAAATGATAGGCACTGAATTTCAGACCTGCGGACTTTAATGTATGTACTCTCCAACTGAGCCATGGTTCTTCTCTGCAAAGCAAAGGATCGTCCTTGCTTGTTTTGGCAGACTGAAGTGCAATTGACTTTACTTCTAAACAACATGTAACAAGAAAGTTCCACTCCTGAGCATTCAAAGCATCCCATGACTATGAATGACAACCTCACACAAGGAAGGTCACGTACATCTAGCAGCCTGGTCCATTCAAGCGTGTGGTCCACCGAATTCCACATACAAACTTGCCGATCTTGAGCACATGTCAAGAACAGGTCTTTGAAGGGATGCGTTCCTAGGCCCCAGAGCTCATCTGTGTGGCCCTAAAAATATCAAGCAAAAAACCCCCTGAATTATAGAACAAATGCCTATGTATAACAAACAAAAGCGATGGGCAGCACAGTCCTGTGACCACAAGACAGCATACCAATGGCCATAGATTTTTCTGAGACCCAGCTATGGTGTTGGAAAATTGCTGACCTTGTGGATGGGTCTCTGAGCTCAGAATGCCCCCCTTGCTGCCAGCACAGGGGAAGTATGGCAGCTGTATCTCCTACGTTACAAGAACAACCTCTGATAATGGGTGTAAGAGGCATTCCAGGGGTGGAGATGGGAGGAGACAGGCACCACCGACATAGAACTTACTCTTGTAGCACCTAAACCTCCTTCATCTCTGCTCAGCGCCTCAGCTGGATGGCTGAAATTGGCTGCCTAGTTGAGTGGCAGACTAGAAGGAGCGGGAGTCATGGCACTGATGGCGCTCCCACGGAGTGGGAGACAACCGCAGCCTCCATCCTCCTCCCGCCCTTCATAGGATGCCCTTAATCCCCTGAATTTGGAAGCTTATAGGCACCTGGATTGGACTGTGCCCTAAATCTCTGTAGCCCAGTTCCAAGGGGGAAAAGAAACGCACCTGCACTTCCACCTGGAAGCCATCATTAAAAGTTCCTCGCAGAATAAAATTCCGTGAAGTGCCGAGTATAAATTGATCTGCTTTGCCTTCTGCCACAGCTCTGATGGTCCCGTATTGATCAGGAACCTAAGAAGATCAGATTTCCTTTAAATCCATACTGTAGACCTCATAGCGTAACACTATTCATACATGTTAAAATGACATTTTTGCTGAGAACTCCCATGCACATCATTCTGACTCACTGCCTGGGTGGCAATGGAAATTACCTTGCTTTATATTTATTTATTTAAAGTTTTTGTATGCCATCCCCTTGCTATATAGCCTCGGGACAGCTCACAGAAATAAATAAATAAATATAATACAATGCAATTAAAACCCGGATTAAGTAGTTAAAAAAATATTAACTAGTTATTTTTCAAATTTGTATCCTTCAGTGATCAAGTATCTGATGTGACCGATCAGGAGAAGTGAGACTAGGCTCAAATGTCAACATGCGGAAGATCGCACACACGTGTGGTCTCTGAGCAGGAGCCTGGACCTGAGTCAAAATCTCCACTGAGCTATTCCAAATTCAGCCCTCTTTTGGCCACAGTGCACTGGCTCTTGAGAATGAACTGTCCAGTGGGAAGACGACCACTATCCACATGTGGTGAGTACGGGTTAATCAGTAGGGATGATTCTCAAAAGTCATTCAGGCATGCCTGTTGATCTCACAAAAAATTGCCATTTCAGTGTCTGAGATGTATTTGGCAATGTAGACTCTCTTTCCTGTCATCTCCTCCGCTTTCCCCAAGCCAAAGAAAACCTCACCCTGCAGAGAGAGGAGACAGCAGGACAGATCTCCTTCAGGGCAGGGAGCATGTCCCCATGCAGCCAACAATGCACATCGTCTCTTTCTCCACCAGCGATTCGGGTTGGAGAAAAAGTTCCGTGACTCCCAGAAGCAAATGGTGCTCCACGCATCAGTGACAGAGGTTCCTGTGCTGAAGAAGACCTACTCCCCCTTCCTTCCCTAGGATAAGGCACTTTTGGATGGGGTCTGTCAAGGGGAATATGGAACGCAGAGGCTGGCTGCGAGTTCCAGATTGAGGAGGGGGAGGCTCACGTTGAGGAGTGGCGGAAGTCCCAGTCCCCTTGGATTCAGGCTTTTCTAATAAAGTAACTCTATTCCTCTTCAAGAGAAGTTACAGCCTGGATTATAAACACATCAAGAACATTGAGGACAACAATGGGGACACCATGGGCCACATCAAACGCTATTTGCATTGAATCCATTGTTGGAGAGTCCCAACAGAGCTACAGAGTTAGAGCTTCATGCCCAGGAATCTTACAAGTATTTCTCAACATTTGGGGAACAAGCTTTGGCAGGAAAAGTAGAGTCTCTGCAAACACTTTCGTTCCAGTGTTACTGTCAGAATTATCCGTTGACTGTCCAATGCTATTGCAGCATTGTAAGAAGAATTAGAGAAAAAAATCACAAAAATCTGGCTCTTGACTTACACTGTACAACTACTTGTGCTACTATTTCCCCTTCATGAAAAGCATCTTTTCCATGAACGACCTGAACAGCTGCCAGATATATAAATCAAATGACTGTTTTCTTCAACTACCATATTTGATTCAAAGAACTGGTGGCATTTTTCAGCATCAAGTAACGAACACGTTCAGAGAACATGGCAAGTGAACAAAGAGAATAGGGTGATAAGGATCTACAGCATCCTGCCCAATGTTTACAAAGTAAAATGTGATTTATATCCAGCAGGCATCTATTTAATTTTATTAATTATCTTTTCAAAGGAACTGTTTTGAAGCTATTTCTCTTAACTAATAGCTATGTTTCACTTCTCCAGAGACTCTGAATTTATCAGTGCAATATAACTCTGTATATTTGCTAAACTTCCTGCTGAGGGAGGCCCAGTTGGCTCTCTCTGTTGTCCTTCTGCCAGCAGGAAAATCCATTTTTTATTCAGGCAATCCTTTGGTATGTTAAGTTTGTCTGCTGCAGAAAGACATCTTACTGGGTTTGGTCCTCTTTCTCTCATTTATTGCTGTGATTTTAATTATGATTTCAACTAATTTGTTTTTAAACTATGCTTCAATTAAGTCTTCATTTTAATCTTGGTTTTAAGCTGCCTTAAGTGCCCTTTTTGAGGTGAAAAAGCTGCTTCAACCAGTCAATCAATCAATCATTCAGAAAAACAAATGCAGAGTTGCCGTGATCGGGGGATTTTCTTCTTGGAATTCAATGAATTTGGGTTTGAGTTTATGATCAACCATGATTTTAAAAACCAGCCCTGATTTGTCAGTGATAAAGGCCCTCTTGTTCCACAGGAGTGACACTGAACTTGCAGGAAAAGCCAATAAGGAATGTTAAAGACTGGAAGGAACATTGGATGGGCCAGAAGTTAGTACTGAAAGTTATTCCTATTACACTGCATTTGTATCCTGTCTTTTTTCCTCTTGCGAGGTGCCCAAGGTGGCCTTCACAGCCCCACTTTATCCTCATGCTAATCATCCTGTGAGTCGATTAAACTAAGAATGAGTGACTGGCCCAGGGAGCTTCATGGCCAGAGGGGACTACAACCCAGATCTCCCAGCTTCTCAGTCCAACACTCCCATCATACCCCACCACACCGGTGCTCAACATACGAGACAACACACGAGCAACAACACCGGCTCTCGACGCAAGCTGCAACCGCTAACACGAGGAAGTGGACAGACCACCCCACTTAGATGAGGTGAGGGCTAAGGACTGACATTCAGACCCCACTCAGTCATGGAGCCCGGTGGGGGATTCTCAGCATGACCTGCCTCACAGGGTTATTGATAAGACACAACAGGGATGACTCTCATATGCTGTCCTTAGTGCAGGGTAGGATAACAGTCTAACCATTTGATAAACGAGAATCACGAGGGAGAAGTAAATCCACAGAATTCTTATGGCTCCTCCTGCACCACATCGACAGGCTGCACTTGTTCAGCGACAAGTATTTGTGTTGCGTACCTCAATTTCTCTTTCAGGGTTCAAGTCATGATCCCACAAAATGATTTTCCTGTCCTTTCCGCCTCCAGTTAGCAGCATCCCGTTTCTCCTTTGACAGAGCGTGAACACACTGCCTTCATGAGCTTTGATTTGCTTGCTGATCTGATACACACCTGCAGTCATGTCAGAAACAGTACCGAGGTATTACAATTTGTCAGAGAGCCTATACCAAACATCATGCAGAGAAACGAGACCAAATATTGTACATTAAATTATGAACAGGCCTTGAGGTGGGGGTTCCCACTTGGATGATTAAACCACGGCACGATTTCCTAACCGGTCGACTTAGAACTTAAAAGTGCACCTGCGTAGCTTCCAGCTCCTTTACGGTAATTCCTGCTGTCTACTCGGCAGCTAATTTCTATACGGCGATCTGGGAGCTCAAGCCTGCCTGCGGTTGCACTCTAATCGTGGCCTAGAATCTTCTGCCATAGATCCTGAAAAGGTGGCGGCTTGCTGCCTCAGTTCTGTGTGGACAAAAGCTCTCTAAACACTCTCCAAAACACACAGCTATTTCAGACCATCCTAGATTGGCTTATTAAACCAAAGTATGCACAAACCATTAGTCCATGTGCGTCATTCTTATGCCACTCCCTTTCCTCTTCCTCTCTCAGTGTGCTGCACTTAACTCAACGAATTGCTAAACAACCACAGTTTCC